>NC_090172.1:31760304-32077804 GCF_024679245.1 Pseudorasbora parva
TCAATTTCATTATATGGACAAAAACAGTCTAAACAGACATCAGAATATCTTTTTACATGTTCAACAGAAGAAACAGCATTTTGGAATGACATGGGGGTGAGTAAATAACATAATTGTCATTTTGAGTGAACAATCTAATTTAGTATCTCAAGGCCATACAGTAAGTTTACACAATAAAGATGTCACTGTAGGATAAAACATTATTTTGGGGAGATTTTGGTTTTAAAATAATAAAGAAAAATACCTTTCCTCTGTTGAATATTCAATGGTGTGTATAGTTCTAATTACTCTAATACGTCTAGAGAGAAGCACAATAGTCAGAGAAGCTACTCTCAGGCAACTTATCTCCACTTAAGAACGTATAGGTGATCTACCTTTTGCCCCTCAGATAATCAGCATAAATTAATCTAGGTCTGACAGCTGTGTGTGTGTGATTGTATATGAAAATCAGTGTTCCGTTGCAGAGGACATTCTGAGATAAGAGGGAGAGAGACTCGGGGCAGAGGCAGGGTCACGCAGAGAGTGTCTTGTCTCATTTACATTTCCGGTTGTGCCACAGGAAAGGTGCATGTTGGAGACGCTATGTTCCTCACTCTTTGACAGAATCTTCTTGAGCTTCTAATGATTTGGGTCCAGAGAATGTTTTATCTCTCAAAAAACCTAAAATGTGGGAATTTAAATTTAATTAATATGTAAATTAGGCTAGGGCATGCAAAATAAGCCATTTCATCATGTGCAGTGTTGCTTAGTTTGGCATCTGGTGTGGTAGTCTGTCCATTTCAAGATGGCCTCCTCTGTTTCGAGCTCTTTAGTTGTTTTACTGTTTTTGTTAGTTTGTCCTGGTTCTCTTATACAATCAGTTTCACCAAGGACAAGCTGCTGAGAATTCGACAGTACACACAACCTGATCTTCTACCTGTTTTTGATTATTCTAACGTTTTGCTGAAAATTGTAGGGGAGGGGTAGCGCCGCTGGTCAAGTACTCTAGGACGCGCAGGTGTGGGAAGCAAGCTGGCACGCTAGTCAAGCTCAGACAGAACAGCTTTAGAACCGTGCTCCCCAGTATTCATCTAGGAAATCGCAGCTCTCCACCCAACAAAACAGACACATTTCTTCTCTTTCGAACAAACAAGGCCTTTTCAAACTCTGCTGCTCTGTGTTTCAGACCATGAATGGAGCCATTCCAGACAGCACATTACATCCGCCATACCAACTTTTAAGAGTGGATCGCGATGCAGAATAAGCAGAGAAATCGCATGGCGGTTGTACATTTCCTACATCAAGTGGTGTACAAATGTAACAGTGCTTAAGAATATGTGCTGTGCTGATCTAGAAGCACTCTTTGTTAACTGTAAACCCTTCTTCTTGCCGCAGGAGTTTTCCTCGTCCTTCTCGCAAGTGTTTATATTCCACCGCAAGCATGCATAAGATCAGCACTTCGACAGCTGACTGATGAGATAACAGACACAGAGCGGCAACACCCGGAATCTCTTAGAATTATTCTTGGTGACTTTAATCAAGCAAACCTCAACCTTGAACTGACAAAATACAGACAACACATTACATGCCCTACTAGAGACTGTTTAAAGATGGACTAATGAAGCAGAGTGGGATTTACAAGCCTGCTTTGATTGCACGTATTGGACTGTTTTTGAATTTGTAGATCACAGATTTTTCACATAAGTTTATGTGAGGATATGTGCATTCCTAACAAGGCTTATTTAACAAACAACAATGGCAAACCATGGTTCTCAGTAAAAGTCTGACAAAATATTGTACAATCAGGCCAAAAACACAATGACAATAGAGATTAGAGTGGCTAATCTAAAAGGGTGGAAAATAGGGTTTCTTTCAATGACCCTGTATCAGTGTGAAAAGGTCTGAAAGACATCACAAACTACAAGACCACAACCTCCAAATTTTGTAGGGAATCAACAACTGGCCGACGACCTGAATGATTCCTACTGCAGATTTGAAAATCCCAGTTTCACACCCCACACCACTCGGACATCTCTCTGTAAAACCATCAGTGTAGAGGATGTGGGTCGGGTCTTCAGGAAACAGAAGAAAAGAAAAGCACCAGGCCTAGAAGTGTCTCACCAGCCTGTGCCGTCCAGCTGGCCTTCATCTTATTGCAGATCTTCAACAGATCACTGGAGCTGTGAAAAGTCAAAATTCTCCATCGTCCCCATCCAACCCCCCTAGGTCAGTGGATGATGCAGTCAACATGGAACGGTCGAATTTGTGGACTTAAGCAACAGCAACAGTTGCTGAAGAGCTAGTGAGGCTGGGAAAATTCACATCCAACACATGTACCATCAGCACTGGCACCCCCCAGGGATGTGTGCTCCCCCCACTGCTCTTCTCCCTGTACACCAACGAAAGCACTGCCAAAGACCCTTCTGTCAAACTTTTGAAGTTTGCAGATGGCTCTACACTCATCAACCTCATACACAACGCTGACACGTCTGCATATAGGCAGGATGTTGAACAGATGGCTGGCTGGTGCAGTCATAACAACCTGGAGCTGAACACACTCAAAACAGTGGAGATGATTGTGGACTTTAGGAGAAACACCCTAGCACTCTCACCACTCACCATCATGAACTGACACACCACATGGGGGCTGCAGTGGAGTCACTCAGGGTCGTGGGCACTACCATCTCTTAGGACCTGAAGTGGGACAATCACATTAGCTCTATTGCAAAAAAAGGTCCAGAAGTGGCTGTTCTTCCTTCACCAGCTGAAGTTCGACCCGCCACAGGAGCTGCTGATGCAGTTCTATTCTGCACGTCCATGCATGTCTGGTCAGATACAAAATCAGACTACAGCCTACAGAGTACGGTCCGGACTGCTGAGAGTATTGTTGGTGCTCCCCTGCCCACCCTCTAAGAACAAGGGAGAAAAAGGGCTCAAAAAATCCCTCTGGATCCCTGTCACATCTCCAAGTCCCTTTCTCTGAGCTGTTGCTGTCTAGCCGTCGCTACTGAGCACCAGAACACCCAGGCACAATAAAAGTTTCTTCCCCAATGTAATCTACATCATGAACAGTTAGATGTTCTCCCAGTGTGCAATGATAAATACATTCACCTAAAGAATTATTAGGAACACATGTTCAATGTTTCATTAATGCAATTATCTAATCAACCAATCACATGGCAGTTGCTTCAATGCATTTAGGGGTGTGGTCCTGGTCAAGATAATCTCCTGAACTCCAAACTGCATGTTAGAATGGGAAAGAAAGGTGATTTAAGCAATTTTGAGCGTGGCATGGTTGTTGGTGCCAGATGGGCCGGTCTGAGTATTTCACAATCTGCTCAGTTACTGGGAAATTTTGCGCATAGCCATTTTTAGGGTTTACAAAGAATGTTGTGAAAAGGGAAAAACATCCAGTATACGGCAGTCCTGTGGGGAAAATGCCTTGTTAATGCTAAAGGTCAGAGGAGAATGGGCAAACTAATTCAAGCTGATAGAAGAGCAATTTTGACTGAAATAACCTCTTGTTATAACCGAGGTATGCAGCAAAGCATTTGTGAAGCCACAACATGCACAACCATGATGTGGATAGGCTACAACAGCAGAAGACCCCACCGGGTACCACTCATCAACACCACAAATAGGAAAAAGAGGCTACAAGTTGCACAAGCTCACCAAAATTGGACAATTGAAGACTGAAAAAATGTTGTCTGGTCTGATGAGGCTCAATTTCTGTTGAAACCTTCAGATGGTAGAGTCAGAATTTGGCATAAACAGAATGAGAACATGGATCCATCATGCCTCGTTACCACTGTGCAGGCTGGTAGTGGTGGTGTAATGGTGTGGGGGATGTTTTCTTGGCACATTTTAGGCCTCTTACTACCAATTGGGCATTGTTTAAATGCCACGGCTTACCTGAGCATTGTTTCTGACCATGTCCATCCCTTTATGACCACCATGTACCCATCCTCTAATGGCTACTTCCAGCAGGATGATGCATCATGTCACAAAGCTTGAATCATTTCAAATTGGTTTCTTGAACATGACAATGAGTTCACTGTACTAAAATGGCCCCCACAGTCACCAGATCTCAACCCAATAGAGCATCTTTGGGATGTGGTGGAACAGGAGCTTCGTGCCCTGGATGTGCATCCCACAAATCTACATCAACTGCAAGATGCTATCCTATTAATATGGGCCAACATTTCTAAAGAATTCTTTCAGCACCTTGTTGAATCAATGCCATGTATTATTAAGGCAGATCTGAAGGCGAAAAGGGGTCAAACACAATATTAGTAGGGTGTTCCTAATAATCCTTTAGGTGAGTGTATGTGCAATACCACATATTTATTTGACAATAACCCACCTCTATTATTCTCTGCTGTATAAAGCACACATGTTACCTACACTTTTTGTGTATTTTTATTTTATTTGTATTTTATTTTACTATTTGTGTATTGTGTGTCTACTGGAAGCTTCTTCTGTCACAAAATGTATTTTTTGTGCAAACATACTTGGCAATAAAGCTCTTTGTGATTCTGATTTATCATGCTTCTGACTATTAGCAGAAAGGTCAAGGCATCAAAATTAGAAATGGACTACCTTTGTTTGTGTTTGTGTCTGATAGAGATAAAGAGTGAGAGAAAGGTCGTGAATTGATCCTTCGCTAAGCTTCACCTATTTGGTTACTGTTTCTACCCCAAAGAAGCTCCATTGAACATCCTAAAATATGCTCATAAATTGTTAAAAATGTATATTATTCTTATGTGGGCTTAGATTGCAAATATTTTTTTTTCTGCCATGTTTTATTAAGTTACACATTACCATGACTAAAAGCGAGATTAATTTAAACATTTGTGTGTGTTTGTGTGTGTACCTTATGTAACTTGTCACAAGTATAATAAAAAAAGAGAAGCATTTAAGTCTTATTTACATTTTGCCAAATTCAGATATAGCACACCGGGCTGAAATTATATCCACAAAATTATTTAAACAAACTTTAAAAGAAGTCTTTACAATAAGCAGTTTGGATTTAATTAACCACAGAGGTCTAAGACTTACCCTAGAAGAATATCAATACAGTGCTACCTTGAAAGCACATTGAATATCAAGCTTTAAAATGCAACTCAGCAACTTAAAGTCATGCTCAAGTCTATGGGAGTAACTTCCTTTCCTCTCTCTCAGATATCACTGGGCTATTTTGGCCTTTTCCCCCAAGCCAAAACATCACATGTTCTTCAATTTAGACAAATTGAATAGTTTAATTTTACCCCTGCTCTCAACCCATTTCATGGCCATTTATGTCTATAATCTAAAGCTGTGCTGTTGGTCTGGGATGCCAAAATATGTCGCCCACATTCCAGCGTATTTAGTCTGCACAGTGGAGTTAAAAGTGTAGAATAACAGTCCAAAAATGTTCCGAGTTTAAATAAATGTTCTGAACTGGAGCAGCCCTCCCTTCTCTTAATCCTCCCTTGCCTGCCTGAATTCTTCTCTTTCCATCTTTCCCATACTGACAGGTCAGTCTGTTTTACTTGGAAGAGGTCCGGGTGGAACAACATTGAGATCGTTTTCGACAGGAAACTGCGGCAGCTGACTTCCATTAGGTAAATTGTGAAGAGTTTCAAATGAACAATCTTGTATTGTCAGGTACAATTACCAATGAAATCCAGCTTTCTGGTGAGTGCAGTGAAATGATAAAATATAAAGCTCAACTTGATTTCTTATAGCAGCACTGGTTTCAATTACTAATGGTCTAGGAAGTTAGACTGGAAAGAGCGTGTCTGAGGCTGTCAGCGAGAGCCTATAAAAAGCCATTCCCATGTCAGAGGGGACAATGAGACTTTTGATGCGTTTTATGGGAGCAAATGTGGGTCACTTATGAATAAACCCACTCTTTCTGTAACTTTTTGCTTTATACTGCCCAGTAGAAGTGTTTTATTAACGTTTCAGTCAAAAATGAATAGTTTACCCCCACATTGCTCTAAATTTATTGGTCCTGTAGCATGAGCCTGTGCAAACAGTAGCGGCATGAGTAAATCTTGCCATTTTTGCGCCAAGAGCTTTAAATGGTCATTTTCCCCTCACTCTTTATTTAGGCTGAATGGCTTAGATGAAAAGTATTTAAAGTGATACAAGAAAACGAAAAAAAACAAACAAACAAAAAAAACTATATATTTACATATACAGTATACATATATCACAAGCCATTAATGGCCACCAGAACCGTTGCTGTACTAAGTGCCTAGTGTGACCTATTCCTGGATGACAAGCCAGATTGGAGCAGTGACTCCAATGGATAACATCAGACTGTAAACCCCCCGGAACAAACTAACAATTTGTTGGGCAACCGGGCGGAGGCATTACCCCTTCTAAGGCCATCTTAACCCTCGATTCGACCTCCTATATGAGTGTGGAGATAACTACCTTCTCCGGTGGAATACACTCGGGAGTAACCAGGCATTCGGATGGATCAAAAATACAAGATAATGAATCGTGTTTGATGTTCTTGGAAACCGGGTGGTATGAAAGAGTAATGTCAAAACGTCAGAAAAAAAGTGCCCACCGAGCCTGCCTGGAGTTGAGTCTTTTGGAAGATCTAATATATTCTAGATTCTCATGATCAGTCCAGATGATAAAAGGTACCCTAACCCCTCTAACCAATGGCACCACTCCTCCAATGCTAACTTGATGCATTCGGGGGTGAACACTTTCTTCACGTCCAGATACTTCGCGAGCACGTTTGACAAATCCGTCGCCTTCTTCTGCAACACAGAAACAGAGACATAAGAACAAGCAGAGACAAGACAAGACCAAGTACCAAGGCAGGACTCACTCCATACTGAGGTTGGAGCCCCATTCCACACAGGGATTGTGTTTCACCAGCCAGGGGTGTCCCAACACAATGGGTGTGACAGGTGAGTGCATGAGGAGGAAGGAGATGGTCTCAGTGTGATTGCCAGAGGTGATGAGGGTTATGGGTCCAGTTGATAGGGAGATGTTGGGAAGTGGTTGTCGGTTGAGTGCACTGACCGAGATCTGGTGAGGAAGAGAAGAGATGGGAAGGTGTAACTCGTGTGCCAGGTGAATATCCATAAAGTTCCCCTCGGCCCCGGAATCCACGAGTGCACGTGCGGTGTGACTCCTGCTGTTCCCCATCTCAGTTTTACCGGAAGGAGAGTGGATGGTGAGGGCTTCCCGGCGGAGATCCCACCCGATAGTGGCCTCAACTTTACTGTCGGGCATGATCTTTTACCAGGCATGGGCAGAAAGTGTCCCCGCCCAGCACAGTAAATGCAAAGTCCTTGGGACCTCCGCCTCTCTCTCTCCACCCGGGAAAGCCGGGCTCTCCCTACCTGCATGGGCTCGTGATTGATGGGACCAACCGTGCTCTCCTCCATACTGCCCTCGACCTCTGGCGCCTTCATGGTTATGGGCCATTGGAATGTGTTGGCCCAGCTGGTTGATACAGGCATCCATCCGCAGCACCAGATCAATAAGCCCGTTGAGTTGAGGAGGCAAATCCAACATTTACATTTATTTTTGAACACAGTCGGCCAGCCCATACAGGAACATATCCCACTGTGCCTCCTCATTCCATTTGCACTCAGCCACCAGAGTGCAAAATTTGATTGAGTAGTCGACCACTGAGGAGCTTCCCTGTTTAAGGTTGGTGAGTTTTCTGGGTGCTTCCTTGCCCGCTACCCTCCGGTCGAACACTCTCTTCATCTCAGTGACTAGTGCATGGAACGAGGTACAGCATGGTTCTTGGTTCTCCCACACCGCCGTTCCCCACAGAACTGCTTTACCCTTCAGTAAAGTCAGAGCAAATGCCACCCCAGCCTCTTCTGTCTCGAACGTCATGGGCTGCAGCGAAAAATTCATAGAACATTTAATGAGAAACGTTCTACAAAAATCTGGCTCACCATCATAACTCTGGAACAGGTAGGCGTAGTTCAGGGCGATGACTCGTTTCGGGTGAGAACCGGTTGGTGTGAGCGGCACAGTGGGAGTGCTCAGGAATTGGATCTGCAGGGTGAGCCAGGACACCTGCGTCACGAGTGCTTGCACAGCGCGTCCGGTGGAAGAGATGCTCTCCTGCTGCTGATCCATCCTGGCAATGCTACTATCCACAAAATCCTTGAACGACGTTGCACTTGCTGCTTCCATAGTTGTTCAGATCGTTCTGTAATGATAAACAGGTTAGAAGTATATGCAATGCAAAAGTTAATGTTTATTGAACAGATACTCCAGAGTAATGAAAGATTGTGCACAATGCTTCTGAACGAAGGCAGTGGAGCAGGAACACAGACAGCAGGAGGGACTGAGATGGGAATCCTGAAGACAGCGTGATGGTGAAGGTGAGCCTGCGTTGAGATCGACGAATCAAGAGTCCAGAGTCAAGTGCACATGAAACATGAGGAAATGAGAACAGGCACGCAACACGGGAGACTCAAACAATGATCTGACAACATGGAGACTGTTGCTGCGTCCCAGTTTGCCTTCTTATACTACGTCCTAAAAGTATGTACTCTTTTTGAGAAGAAAAAGTATATACTTTTGATTGTGTAGCAAAAAAAAGTATGCAAGCTTTGGGACATACTACTTTGCCATCTTTAACAGACTCTGTCGCTTAGTTGCGTGCATTCCGTCATCGTTTAACTGCCCTGTAAGGCTTTGTCAGATTCGTCACAGTCCAAGTCCTCCACATTCAGTTTAATCTCCTGCCGTATCGGAGAGAAATGTAGCCACACATTGATCTGCAATTTATGCAGAGACTCTCCTTATGTGTTTGTAGTTTAAATATAATGATGCATTTAAAAGTTAATGGCCAAACGTGTCATTACAAAAGTTCACAATGCTGAGGCAGGTGAAATATAATGTGGACAACACTAAATAAAAATGTTTTGGTCAGGTTAAATATTGATAGTTGGTCATTCAAACCCCTTTATCTAAACTTCTCTACTTAACCGTTGGACTCACATAGCCATCATGTTTGTAGTTTTTTAACACTTTTTATCCGCATTTGTAGTTCTAATCGAATCATCGTCCAACTAGCAATGGGTTGTGGGCAATATCAGCCGTTAGAGTGCCCATCGATCCATAATTCAAATTCGACTGGAAATAGTAAACCACCTGGGTATCTTTGGAATACTATTTTCAACATACTACGATTTGGGAAATAATATTTCTATTTTTTGAGATATATCTATTTAGTATGGATAGTATGTGAATTGGGACACAGGGTGAGAGAAGGCAATAAGTAGGCTGGTGATGATGAAGTGCAGCTGCCACTGATCAGGATCAGAATGAGAACAAACAATGTAACGAGACACACCCACACAACATCAACATCACCCACACAACAACAGCGGATTTACCAACCGTGACAAATACAGTGTAATTACACTTTGCCATTAATGTTTATAAGCAACTGAAAAAAGCATATGTCAGAGCATGTCAAAACTTCTAAAGGGCCCCCAGAAAAGCTCAGACTTCTGAGGGTTAAACAAATGAAATATGTCCTAAAAAGTTTTAAATCAGCAAAAAAAGTTTTTAATCAGCAAAAGTTTTTAATCAGCAAAAAAAAAGAAGCATAACATTGAATATAAGTGACTTTTACAAACACCTTTTGTAATGTTACACAGATTTGTAACATTACACATTTGGGGGTTTGTATATGTATAATACGCCATAAAGTGCGTATCATATGCACGCGAAAAACTGTAGTACCCTATATATTTTCTTTATCTTGTGTGAGAGCTCTATTCAGAGTGCCCCTTCAGCACCAGGAAGACATGGCACAGAACAGCACTAGGGGCCACCAGGCCCCTAATGGAGAGTGATTTATTGAATGGCTTTGGCTTGCTGTTGGCCCTGGGCCTGTCTCCTAATTGAGCACCTGGTGCTGCGTGGGGAAAGTTAATATGATATAAATTGATACTATGGCAGTGGCCGTGGCAGGGCTCGGGAGGCGGCATGGGCTCATGTCTGCTTCCCAATGGAGATAGGACCAGATGCTCCAGGAGGCAGGCGGAACAGCATGGGAACACTGAGGTGACAGATAGGCCTCACGTGAAGCTGGAGAGGTGGGCCAGAGTCATCTGGCTGCTGATGTAGAGCTGAAGTTTCTAGTCATTGGTTCTGATACCATTTGTGCTGAAACAGAAGACAAAAGACGAAATGCTGAAGCTGTCTTGTGATTCATGGTGCTTAGGCAGAATAATTGTGCCTGACTTACTTAACACGTTACTGTTGTTCCTTACAAATAAATGAATAATTTGTAGTGCATGGTACATTTTTATAATCTAAAGGGTCAGCAAAATGCACTTCAAATATGAAACCTCATTATTACACAGTCTGTTTTGCAGATACTTATGCTATACATATCTTCAACTTGTTAAATCAACTTATTTCTACTGGACTAATATGCAAACAATCTGCAAATTAACATTCTAAACATAAATATAAACAAATAATATTATGTGTTAGACACTATTAGAATGACTATGCTCAAACACCTTTCAATATTACCATTAAAAAATCAGTAGTATTTATATATTTATTGAATAAATAAATATTTGAATTTAGCAAGAACACATTAAATCAATAAAAAAAATGATCAACTGCTTTCAACATTAAAGGGGGGGTGAAATGCTGTTTCATGCATACTGAGCTTTTTACACTGTTAAAGACTTGGATTCCCATCCTAAACATAGACAAAGTTTCAAAAACTAATGTTGGACGTTTGATGGAGTATTTCTGTGTTAAAAATACTCCTTCCGGTTTCTCACAAGTTTCGGCGAGTTTTTTTCGAGTATGGCTCTAATTGACGTTAAATAGATCGGAAGGTCCTTGTATGGGCTGTACGGGCTCTTCTCCCGGAAGGGTGCGCGCGCGCGTAACTAGAGGGAGAGAGAGGAAATGCACGCTGTAAACAGTCTCTCAGGTGCAGATCCAGTCGTCCGTGAACACTTATGACGCGCCGCGCTCCACTTTATTCCTATGGGTGACGTTGAGCGACTTCAACGCTTCAGCACAGCATTCCGGGAAGGCAGCGCTGCATTTGAACTGATTTGAACGCAGAAATGACGGGAAGCTTCAAGGCATCGCTTCAGTCGCGCCGCAAAGTGGATTTCCACGGTCACTGCTGTCACAGGACTTCACCAAATCATACCAAAGAAGTGTGTTTTTGACAGAGCGGTCCCAGCGATAAAGATTCGGTCAGCTTCGGAAGCAGCGGGTGAGTAAATCAACTTCAAATGTCTCTGCTATTGGCTACCGTCGCATGAGTAAACATCAGTAAACGATACGATCGCGTGCTTCGTCATTCAAATGCGCTAACGGTTACTCCATTGTTGTTCTGTATAACGATAGTCTGACTCTGACGTGCAAAACCGTTTTGCTTGCTACCTCTAAGGTCTAGTCACATACAGTGTCCATAAACCGAATCATGTCCTCATAAACTGCGCGTAAAGACACACAAAGGCCCCTAAATACAGTACATACCACAGAGACGGACATCCTGATGTTGCCGTTTCTCCTGTTCAATTTATTTCAGCCTCAGATTTGATTGTGGATCATTATCTGTATTAGCTGAGATAGCGATGGGTTTCTCCACGCTTGAGGACATCACCGCTTTGTGCGCGATCGTCATTCTTTAGCTCCTCCCACACGATACGCCTCCAGGCGCTCGTTTTTTTCCGGAAAGACTCGGCACAGCCCACATTTCTTTTATAAATATGATAAAACTAAAGACTTTTCGGAGATATGAAGGATGCAATACTACTCTATAGGTACTCAAGATTGACATGAGATTGACTGAAACTGAGTGTTTCACCCCCCCTTTAATAATATTAGAATGATTGATCACGTGACACTGAAGATGCTGAAAATTCAGCTTTGCCATCAAAGGAATAAGTTCAAATAGAATAAATAAATAGAGAACAGCTCTTCTAAACTGTTTTCACAATAATATAGCTGTTTTACTTACCACCCCTAACTTTTGAACGGCACAATAGAAAACAGAGTGTTTTTTATTTTATTTTTAAGATGGTAGATAGCCACACTCAACCTGTATAAACCCTGTGGAGTGACAGAAAATCCAGTTTTAGCATGTTCCTGTTGTCCCTTCATCTAGAGAGAGAGAGAGAGAGAGAGAGAGAGAGAGAGAGAGAGAGAGAGAGAGAGAGAGAGAGAGAGAGAGAGAGAGAGAGAGAGAGAGAGAGAGAATGAAGAAGAAAAAGTGCCTGCTCTTTGTGGGTCCCCCCTGAGGACGGTTGTGTCTTGACAGCTCACTCCCACAAACGAAACGGAGTGCCAGATCCATTCAGCAGCCCTGTTCATTTCTCTATCCCTATACACTCCTCTTACTCCAGCAAATCAGGTGCTGAATATACAAAACCTATGCCCACTGGCAGCTTCAGACTCCAGATCAGTTAGAAGTAAAAAAGACAATCTGGTAAAAAGTCTTTTTCAATATATTTCTTTCTCTACTTAGCTACATGCTGCCAAACTCACAGTCCAAAGCACACAGGCTTATCCAGAATAATCTTCTAAGGGAATTCCGCTCTGTAGCTCTTCTTAGTACTTCTGTGTCAATACAAAGACTTGTGTGGCTTTGGTTGGATTTTCCACTTTCCTTCTCCAGTTAGACGTACAAATATTCCTGCCTGAGTGCTTTTCACTTTCCACAATTCGAATGTGGCGTATGTTCGTTTGAAATCAGGAGTGTTGAAATTTGATTGCAATCTAGACTGGAAGATAAAAAATATATATATGTGAAGAACTAAAGCCATTTATGTAAGCTTGTTGTTGTTCAGTTTCACAGTTTAATATGTTTTCCAGCAATACTTCTCATGCTTGTCATTATGGTTACTCTGAAGTGACCAAAACCCTCACCCAGATCCTACAAAGGATTGTGTCGATTTATTTATTCACATATTTATCTTTAACCCAGACTCACATTCCTCTGCCTCTTCAGAGATTGCTCACCCACCACATTATGTTTTCATTGTGTTCTGGCAGAGCACACAGATCTCGACTTGTGTGGTAAATCCCAATGTTAAGAAATACTGAGCCTGTGTCAGAATGGTTTGAGCCTATTCTCTTGACTGTGTATTTATATTTCTTTTCTCTTTCATCCACCCCCTGGTGCAGAATTTGAGCAGTTTCTTAAATGCTATGATTAGTTTCTAAATTGAAAGCTTGTATTACATTTTAAAACTTAGAATATGACTTCTTTTTAACCTTGAATATTCTTCTACATTAAAGATTTAACCAGAAATGAATTATATGTAATGAAATTACTGTGTAGGCCTACTTATACTCCTTTTAAGAAAGTGTAAGTAATCGGTTTAATTCATTTAGATGAATTTAGCTGGTCAGTGTCACCCTGCTTTGGACTTTGGCTAAGAAACGCTTCACAAACTAGTGGATTATTCTTTTTATTTCACCCAAAGTCATGCTAATGATGCAGTGTTTGGTCTTTGAGGACTATTTAATTGCCTTTTTATATCCCATTTAACTACAATAAAATGCAAGCTTTCTTTATTCACAAGCACAAAGATCCTTCACATGCTCATACAATAAAACAGATGGGATGATTTGCAAGGTTTCAACAGCCTGCCTGTGCTAGGTTTTTTTATTTTTTATTTATTTATTGTGGTCCTGGCTTTTACTGCTCTATGAACCAGAGTGTATCTGGACAATATTGAGTTTCTCTGGTCTATCCTTCCACCCGTGTAGGCTGATGAGTCTTGACATCATGTCCTCTATGAGGCTCCACAGTCTCTGTCATGAGTGCAGTTCTCTGTACTCACTTGCACTCAAGGAGAGAAAACGCTGGCTTCCGGCTTATGAAATCACAGCGCCACACAGCTATTAAAATAAAAAATTTACACCACCTAAAGGTATTTTATGAAAGAAGAAAAAGAGAGAGATAGAGAGAGTGGGAGCTGAATGGTCTCTCTGGAGTTTTTTTTTTTTCTCTCTTTTTTTCCTTTCTTGTAAACTCTAAAAAAGAATCTACAATATTAGAAATGCTTTTATTGGTCAGGCTATTTTAGGTAAATCAGAAATATCCATGCAATGTAGTTAGTTTATGGTTATTCTATTACTATTGCCCATAATGTCAGGATTATGTTTTTTTAATTTGTATTTTCGTTCCTGTGTGTTTGTTTATTGTGCTTCAGTTCTACTTCTGTCTCCTTGGTTACAAATTACGTTCAGCTGTTAATCATTATGTTTCGCTGTGTATTTATTTTCCCTCATTGTTGGTTCTGGTCTGTGAGGTAATGTGTGGATATATCCTTCTGTATATTCTCTGTAGTAATAAAGAAGTTTTAGTTGGAAGTTTTGCATCATGTGTTTATTATCGACCATGATATACGTGACAGAACAACCTACTAAAACTAATTATAAGGACTGCTTCTTCCAGAGCGGCCGGCTGCTGGAGGAATATGTGGATAGTTATCTACAGCTTTACAACGAGACACGCTGGGACGATGTAACCCTGGAAGAACTTTTCTGGATCATGATGGATGACATCCTCTGCCAAATGCTTCTGCTGTGGGAGGATTACCATAATTTTGCTGAATTTGTGGATTACACCCTGTTGGAATACAGATCCTCCCTCACAGGGAGTCATCGATGACAATGTCAATATTAAATTTCAACTCCCTGGTACATATTTCATTACCAGTAGCTCTCTCTCTCCCAGCTCCAGACTTGACTAGTCGTGCTAGGCTGGAGAGTCCTGGAGAGTTAAAGAGATATTCCACCAGCGACCTAATTCCGATGCCTGAGCCTTACATGGATATAGTCTATGAGTCAACACCCATTGTGGACCACATGTGAGTGCCGCCTCCCACCCCAGAGCCAGATTTCACTTCCGTCAGAGTCCATCTCAGAGATTTGGGAGTCAGTCCTCTCCAAAACTAACCGAGGATCATTGGGCTAATTGAGTTTTGGTCATAGTCAGTTGCCTCCCCTGAAAGAACATGAGTTATCCTTCTTTACCAAATGGTCCCTCCGAATCATCCTCTCACCCCGTTATCCCCATCCTCATGGTTGGACTTACTTGGTCTACTGGTGTCATTCAGCCCCTCAACTTCACCTTCACTGCTGTCTATCTCCAGCTCCTCACAACAGGCTTCACAGCAGGACTCCAGGCCCTTAATACCCCTTCTGCCAGTTAACTCCACCATGGCTCTGGCGGATATCAACTCTGCTGTGGTCCACCATCTCTCAGGCTCTACCGGGCTCCCTCGTTCCTCCGGCTCCACCTTGGTCTCTCCTCACCCTGGTTTCGCTGCATACTCGACCCCTTCAGCTGCCCTAGGATCCTACTTCCCTCTGGTTCCTCTTTGGTCCTCCCTCCCATCGGTGTCACCCCGTTTTGTCAGGCCACCTTCTTCTTTTTCAGCAGCATCATCTTGGACGTCCAAAACTGTGATGTCCCTGCGGCTGTGCGGAAATCATTGCCTCTTATCTCCACCTACATTGATTGGCCCCAAGGTTCCATCAAAGAGAACTGTCAGGACTCCACCTTGGCTCCTCCTCCTGTCTGCTGTGGTATGGGATTGCCATCTTTCCAGCTGTTACTTCTCGTTGCAATCCACCTCAAAGCCTTGCCCTGTCCTCCGTGGTTGTACTGTTCTTTATGGTGTGAAGTCATGCCTTCTGGGGCAGGGGTGTTTTGTCATTTTGTTTTCTTTAGTTGTATTTTTTTTCCTCTGCGTTTTGCTTCTTGTGCTTCAGTTCAACATAGCATTGGTTGTTTCCTGTTTAGTCTAATTGGTTACTGATTACTTTAATCTGCTAATCGTGATGTTTTCATGTGTATTCATATTTCCTGTTCTGTTCAGTTAATTGTTGGACATATTCCATGTAGTTGTAAAGGAGCCACGACCACAAGTTTGGGGTCTGGTCCGTTTAAAAAAAAAAAAAAAATGTATTAGTTTTATTATTATCAGTCGTTATAGTAGTATACTTTTATTCCGCAAGGATGCATTAAATTGATCTAAAGAGTAAAGACATCAAAGCAACCTGAATATTTATCACAGTTTCCACAAAAATATTCAATATTTTCAACATTGATAATAGTAAGAAAAGATACCTGGGAACAAACAGGATATTATACTCTCTCTCTCTCTCTCTCTCTCTCTCTCTCTCTCTCTCTCTCTCTCTCTCTCTCTCTCTCTCTCTCTATATATATATATATATATATATATATATATATATATATATATAAGATAACAGTTACGTTTAAATTGTAACATTTCACATTATTATTGTTTTTACTGTATTGTTTAATACATGCTACACTGGTGATAGTAAGTACGTTTTTTTCTTGGCAAGCAGCTTTCAGGTTTTCTTGAGAAAATGCAAATTTACAATTTACCACTTCAGTATTTGAATACAGAACAGAGAAGACGATTCAGTATGTCTCTATACTGGCTAATCTTATCATTTATAGAATATTTCTACTGCTTGCATAATGATATCAGGGTTACTGTTTAAACCAGTACAGATTCCCTCTAAATAATTGCAGATAAATTAAATAAAATGAGGTGAAGCTTCTTGCTCATTCTCAAATATGAGCCCCCATAGTGCCATACATACATTATTCATGTGCTCTTCAACTTATGTAATACTCTGAAAGAACTCAATATTGTTCATTTCAAGAGTGTACCTTAAATAATGTCTGCATAGACAACTCACTGGAAAATTAGTACTCAGTACACACTAGTGGCACACCAGTATGGCCTCAGAAGTTTGGTCTCGTTTAGTCAGGGGAGATGGAGGCAGATATTCATGCTCATCTGTGGAAGGCAGAGTTCACACATCATCTGTGCCACAGTCCAACTGCTCCATAACCTGCTCAAGTCACCCTTCTCTTCATAAGAGGCTGATACAAAAAATGACGAAAGAAAACTACTGCTGCTGACCACTGAAACCAGCTGCAAATCCGAGGCTGATATATTGATCGAGACTAAGAAATAAAGCATAATGGAAACAGCAGAACATTTGAAAACAAGCATAAAAGCAGTCTATCCTGACAACTGGTGAATGTTACATGAGAGTAGAATTTTAATGAGTAAATTCTGAAAGAGTGTCACTGTCTCTCGAAGGATTATCATACAGGTGAAAAAAAGCTAGTACAGAATAAGTTTGGCCAACAGTTGCATACGTTACTGTGGAATGAAGCGTTATTTATCCATGATGTTGATCAGGTGGAGTTCAAGTAAGGAAAGATGTGACAAGCGAAAGTTTAAAAGATAAACTGTGAAATATATTGTGCCGAATGATATCCAGTCTATGCACAAGATGATGATTTCCATTAAGTCATTTTAGCCCAGCAGCCACTCTCGCTGTGAAAACTGTTATAATGGAATACTGATAAAGGTAAGTCATTAAGTGTCTAACCTCTCCCAGAGGTGAATATTTTCATGTCTGAATAATTAATAATATGAAGAGAAAAGTGAGAAATTAAAAATATTTAGTGGAATATTCTCAGTTCATCGGTCGTTTACGCTCTGGCTATTTGTCTCTTTAGCTTTGAATGACTTGTAAATGAACTCCTTTGTCTGTTCAATGGGCCTCAAGGATAATGCAGCACAGACATACAGAAAAACCGTATTGTGCCAAGTACATTACCATTCAAATCGTTGAGAAAAAAAATAAAACTTTTATTTAGCAAGGACACATTAAATTGATCAAAGGTGACGTTGAAGTCCTTTATAATGTTACAGAATATTTTAGTTTCAAATAAATAATATTCTTTCAAGCTTCCTATTCATCAAAGAATCCTGAAAAAAAAAAAAAATGTGTCATGCTTTCCACCAGAATATTAGGCTGCACAACATTTCTCAACATTGATTATATATGATTATTATATTTCTTTATCAACAAAACAGCATATAAGAATGATTGGTACCACTTTACAATAAGGTTCCATTCATTAACACATAAACTCACCTAAAGGATTATTAGGAACATAATCCTGTTCACCTGTTCAATTTCCTGTTCCTCACCTGTTTCCTCACCTGTTAGATTTCTCATTAATGCAATTATCTAATCAACCAATCACATGGCAGTTGCTTCAGTGCATTTAGGGGTGTGGTCCTGGTCAATACGATCTCCTGAACTCCAAACTGAATGTCAGAATTGGAAAGAAAGGTGATTTAAGCAATTTTGAGTGTGGCATTGTTGTTGGTGCCAGACAGGCTGGTCTGAATATTTCACAATCTGCTCAGTTACTGGGATTTTCACACACAACCTTTTCTATGGTTTACAAAGAATGGTGTGAAAAGGGAAAAACATTGGCAGTCGTGTGGACAAAAATGCCTTGTTAATGCTAAAGGTCAGAGGAGAATGGGCCGACTGATTCTAGCTGATAGAAGAGCAGCTTTGACTGAAATAATCACTCGTTATAACCAAGGTATGCAGCAAAGCATTTGTGAAGCCACAACATGCACAACCTTGAGGTGGATAGGCTACAACATCAGAAGACCCCACAGGGTACCATCTCCACTACAAATAGGAAAAAGAGGCTACAAGTTGCACAAGCTCACCAAAATTGAAGACTGGAAAAATGTTGCCTGGTCTGATGAGTCTCAATTTCTGTTGAGACATTCAGATGGTAGAGTCAGAATTTGGCGTAAACAGAATGAGAACATGGATCCATCATGCCTTGTTACCACTGTGCAGGCTGGTAGTGGTAGTGTAATGGTGTGGTGGAAATTTCTTGGCACATTTTAGGCCCCTTAGTCCCAATTGGGCATTGTTTAAATGCCACGGCCTACTTGAGCATTGTTTCTGACCATGTCCATCCCTTTATGACCACCATGTACCCGTCCACTGCTGGCTACTTTCAGCAGAATAATGCACCATATCACAAAGCTCGAATCGTTTCAATTTGCATATTAATGTGTTCTTGGTGCAACATGTAATGAAAAAAAAAAGTGTAATAATGGGAGTAATAATTGGCAACATTTAACATTGTGTGACTCTCTGGAGAACTGGGGGATTCTGGGAGAATAAGCAGATTCGGGAGAATAAGCAGATTTTAAGCCCCATTGACTACCATAGTATTTCCCCCCTACTATGGTAGTCAATGGGGCTCAAAATCTGCTTTTATACAAAAAGTTGTTTTTAACAACTTGAGGGAGAGTAAATGATGACAGAATTTTCATCTTTGGGTGAACTAACCCTTTAAATGGTACATATCAGTACTTTAAGAGTGCAAATTAGTACCTTAAACGTACATAGTAGTACCTTAAAGGTACATATTAGTACCTTGTCAGTTTTATTTCCTTACGCCCGTTTCACACATACTCCGTCTGCAGTGCGTGTGCAGTGAGTGTTGCGTTGGTGTGCGTTGCAGGATCTGCATGCCCTGTTGTGCTTTTACATATACTGCGTTTGCAGTCCGCAACTGATCCGCTGTTACATACCACAAACACAGCATTTATTAATGATTTTTTATTTAACATCCAAAAGTTGTTACTGAACATGGCTCGTCAGAATTGCAATTCTCTTTGTTTACTCTTTCATAGAAGTCAGGTTACCGTAGGCTACTAGCCTACATTTAAACAACATTTTTTCAATTCATTAATTTATATTTATATACTTTAGATTTAGCTCACACAAGAG
The DNA here is from genome assembly GCF_024679245.1 of Pseudorasbora parva. Taxonomy (NCBI): domain Eukaryota; kingdom Metazoa; phylum Chordata; class Actinopteri; order Cypriniformes; family Gobionidae; genus Pseudorasbora; species Pseudorasbora parva. Next base: position 31,779,937 of record NC_090172.1, read on the forward strand.
GCAAAACATTTAAACATAGGTTATAGCCTAGAATCATAAACATTTTAAATTAGAAACCTACAATAGGCTATTCAAAAACAGCCAACTCTCGTCTTTTCTTTCGTTTTTTAAACCCCTTTAAAAGAAATCCTGCAGGTCAAAAAGAGCTTTGCTTTTCACCTCCAAGAAAGTACGAGTGCTCTCCATTATGGCACTTTTTTTTTTTTTACCTAAATGCCAGGTAAGGTGTAGTTTTTTTTTTTTTTTTTGCTTTACTTGAGAAAAAAAAGCCATGTGTTGACTTTGAATCAAGAGTATGTTTTAAATGATATGCATCAGTGGTGAAATTTCAGTGTCAGTACATGTTTATTTTAATGCGAACAATGTTCTGTCACTTTAATGCAGCAGCGCAGCGCAGCAAAAAATAGACTCGGTACGAAAACGATCCGTGCACTGCTGCAGACGCAACGCAACTGGAACGGACTGACGGACCGCATCCGCGTGCAGTGTGAAAGCTGTCATCCGTTAACATGGGTACTGAAAAAAAATACGCACCGCACGTGCGCTGCAGACGGAGTATGTGTGAAACCGGCGTTAGGGTACCGCCCCAGTGACAGCAATGTACCTTTTTCTGACATGCGTAGAATCAGTGTCAACATATGAGTACGATTTTTGAACTGTAATTTACAGACTTAGCAATATGAAACCCAGCTGCTGTCAGATCCAATTAAGCTGGCTGCTTCATCTTACAACTTTTTTTTTTTTTTTTTTTTTTTGAACTCTCCATTATGTCTGGGATGTAAAATTAAAATAAACCATCCACTTGTTCCCAATGCTGGGAAGAATGTACAGAGATTCAAACAAGTTTTTTAAACTATTTGACTCAAACGTTTGTCTTTTTGCCATCGGGTTCAAGTGCATGAAACACGTATCTGTATATTGTATATAGTGTAGACAGCATCAGCTATTATAATGAGTTATATTTGCTTTTGATGTGACGACAACGCTCACATCCATGCATCCATGTAGAGCAATGTCAGCTATTAAACAACTTAATGCTTCATGGGGCCTATGGTGCGAAGATATATAACTATCCGGCGATGTCTTCCTCTGGATGACATGCAAAGGAATTTGCCCTTGTGTTGTCACAGATCTGGCAATATCTGTGGACAAGAAATGTATTGTTTTAATATAACCTTTATTCATAATTGGGTGTATAACATATTTGTGAAGTTTAAGTGCATGAGAATGTTATGTATGCTGCATGAGCTAAAGTCTGCATGAACATATTAGTATCATATGGCAGACACAGGGAGAAGAGATCTTTTTGTCCATACAAGAATGTGTGTACATGTAATGTGTTGTCGCTGATGCATAAAGTGGATTTCATTTTCTGCTGAGCTATTTGTTCTGTGACCAATATGTTTCTCAACCTTGTAATAAATTGCAAATCATTTAGTCAGTGGTATATAATGCTCACTGTTAATAGACTGCCCGGGAGAAACACATACAGCTGGCATGAAGACAACAAGTTTCTCTCTCTATGCCTGATGCATATGACAATAAAACATTTTATGGCAAGGCAACTGGTATCCGGTCCTCTGATTTAACTATACGGGGACAACTTAAGCTACGAAAATTGGAATGACAGCAGTGAAGTACTTTATCTTTTTTTTTTCTTTTTTTCCCCCAACCTATACTTCACAACATTCGAAAGCATTATTGTACTTTTACTGCACTATGTTTCATACTGAATATAAGTTAATACTTTAAACAAATATATATATATATATATATATATATATATATATATATATATATATATATATATATATATATATATATATATATATATATAATATATATGTAAAAATACTCAACTACTGTCCACATATGAGTACAAATACCTCTTATGTCAAAAGATCAAGGCAAATTTGATTATTCACGTTTTTCCTAAACCCTTTAACATAAACTAGCAATAAAAAATACTTCTAAAGCATTTAATAATATTAATGTTAATTTCTGCATTTAACAATACATTATTACAAATCAAAAGAAGCATCTGTTAATAGTATTACTAACTAATAGTGACCAATTGAATTCCTGAAGGATCATGTGACACCGGAGACAAATGATGCTGAAAATTCAGCTTTGCCATCAAAGCAATAAATAACACTTTAAAAAAATATATAATAGTTCACATATTACAGTTTTTTTTTCTTCAAATTTTTTAATCAAATATATACATATTGATAGATGAGAGAATGGTGTCTCTCATAAGTACGTTCTTATTCATGACATTTGAATGCTGTTTCCACTGATTATTTTCCACCTTCATTTAAAGGGGGGGTGAAATGCTGTTTCATGCATACTGATCTTTTTACACTGTTAAAGACTTGGAATCCCATACTAAACATAGACAAAGTTTCAAAAGTTAAGGTGGACGTTTGATGGGAGTATTTCTTTGTCAAAAATACTACTTCCGGTTAGTCATAAGTTTCGGCAAGTTTTTTGAGATCATGCGTCCCCATTGACGTTAGTGGGGGCGGAATTTCCTTGTATGGGCCTTACGGACAATTCTACCGGAAGCGCGTGAGAGAGAGCGAGGGAGAGAGCGAAAGCAACAGGCTACCCCCATCAAAGCGCTGGCTTGTAGGATGCTAAACAGGTGATATAACCAGTAGCTACTGACTTACCCACTGATAGGCCGGCGGTCGATCTGTATTAGCACTTTCCTCACGCGACGGGCGAATCACTTTCCTCACAGAGCGACTCACTTTCCTCACGCGGCAGGCGAATCACTTTCCTCACTGAGCGAATCACTTTCCTCACAGAGCGACTCACTTTCCTCACGCGGCGGGCGAATCACTTTCCTCACTGAGCGAATCACTTTCCTCACAGAGCGACTCACTTTCCTCACGCGACGGGCGAATCACTTTCCTCACAGAGCGACTCACTTTCCTCACGCGGCAGGCGAATCACTTTCCTCACAGAGCGACTCACTTTCCTCACGCGGCGGGCGAATCACTTTCCTCACTGAGCGAATCACTTTCCTCACAGAGCGAATCACTTTCCTCACAGAGCGACTCACTTTCCTCACGCGGCGGGCGAATCACTTTCCTCACTGAGCGAATCACTTTCCTCACAGAGCGAATCACTTTCCTCACGCGGCGGGCGAATCACTTTCCTCACTGAGCGAATCACTTTCCTCACAGAGCGAATCACTTTCCTCGCAGAGCGACTCACTTTCCTCACTGCAGCGCGCTGCTGCACACGTCATTATTTAGCTCCGCTCACATGACACGCCCCCACCCGCTCGGCTTTTTTCGGAAAGACTCGGAACAGCGCATCTTTCTTATATAATTATAAAAAAAATAAAGACTTTTCGGAGATATGCAGGATGCAATGCTACTCTATAGGTACTCAAGATTGACATGACACTGACTGAAACTGAGTGTTTCACCCCCCCTTTAAAAACTCCATATGTACTGGAGAGTCACTGCAAATGTTAAGCGCTCAAGAGCAAAAAGGCAAACATCTCAATACGGAGGGAATGCATTACTTATGAAATGTGCATACAGTAACATCCACCACCTGGTTTGAGGCTGGCACTTATCGACCTAGATAAAAAGGATGCTTGTAGTCTATTTTTATATTTCTTTAAAATAAAGCTTTCCATTTTAATGCATGGCTGGAAAAGATGATTATTGTCGCCTACCAATAGATCTTTTTTTGTAAATCATTTGCATGTGTTTGGCTGGAGCGTGAGAGTATTGCATATCTTGCATGCCTCCATATGCTTGCAAAATATGTGGCATCTCCTGAATCCTGAAGTAGTTCAGCGCTGTGTGTGGGGTGGTCCAATGATGCATGGATGTGCACTGCTTACCTCATGCATATCCTGTGTGACAGTGATGGAGAGTGGGTACAGTGCCTAACTTGGGTTGAAAGCCGGCAGCAGATTAGACAGGACCACCTTGAAACCTCAGCTCAGTGTGAATCCAGACAGTGGGGGGAGCAACCCGTCTGTGCCGTCTGTCTCTCAATTCACACCCATGACTACATACTGTACCTTTCGGCTCTTAGAACGAGACAGGAACGCTGCAGCTTTATAACTGTGTAAGCTGCAAAGCAGAGAGAAATAAAAAGCAGTACTTGATTACAATTAGGATCTGTATAACAGTACAGAGATGTAAAGTGGCATGCAGTTCTGTGAGAGAAGGAAAGTGCATTTCATCATATATTCACATACACTCAAGAGATGCTTTGAAAGTTGCAACATCTGACAAATAAGAGAATATTATGTTTATGTGCAGCATCAATGTTTGGCCAGCAGAGGCAGCAGATGTGTGCTTATTACTGGAGGGAAGCTCACATCTGTTAACACTCATGGACAAAATTATTCATTCATTCATTCATTCATTCATTCATTCATTCATTCATTCATTCATTCATTCATTCATTCATTCATTCATTTATTCTGTTTTGAGCAGAATGTCAGTGAAAACAATCAAATATGGTGTATGAAACAGATTATTACAGGGAATTGCATGAAGTGTCAGTAATGCAAAATAAAATTTTTTTCAAAATAACTTTTATTAAATTTAAATGGCAGGTACAACCTTGAAAATATGAGTGGTGCCTATTCACTAATGGGTCATTTCAGTTCACTTCATCAAGCTTTCGTGTTTAATGTAAACATACTGTACACTATTGTTAAAAAGGTTGATTCAGTAAGAACTTTTCTTTTTTTCTTTTCTTTTTTGTATAGCCCTCTTCACAATACGCACCATTTCAAAGCAGCTTTAAAGAAAATGCATGCATCCTAAGTACCATTTAGAGTGATCTGTTAACAGATAGGACCGTGTCCAAGTTATGTAAAAAAAATATATTAATAAATAATTAATATAAACTTATACAAATCACACAGTAAGCTAACAATGTATAAGTTTTAACAATGCATCTTATATATATATATATATATATATATATATATATATACATATATATATTATATGTATATAATAGATAAAACATATTACAAACAGTTATTTTAAATTATAATAACGGTTCACAATATTACTGTTTTGATCTAAATAAATACAGCATCGGTCCAAGTCCAATACTTCTTAAAAAAATTACAGAAACACTGCACTTCAATTTGATGCAAATGGTAATTTTCCTCAATTAGGAAATAAAAAAATAGTTATCGTCTTTACTGAATTAAATAAATCATATTGTTCTACTTACACTTAAACAAAGAGGACAAATTGAAGAGTTTGTGCGAACTAATGGTTATTTGGTCTTAAATAGATTACTGTTAAGTGGAGAGCATGCATGACAGCTTTGCCACTTTTTTATTGTTGTTGTTGCTGTAGCTCTGGAACACTTTGCATTTGTTTCCACAAGACAGAATCAGAACAATACAACTGGTCTCAATGGGCTGGACATTTGGGAGAGAGTGCCCAGTCGGAATGCAAATGAGGAACACTTATATAAACAGGCTCCAAAATATACAAAAGCTGAGGTTGCTTGAAAGGGCTTTGGAAGAGCTGCTTAGAGAAGAGGCTGTCATGATGTCTGGGATAAACGAACTGTCTATGGCATCCAAAATGCATTTAACTTCTACTTTTGTTACTTTTGAACACTCCACACTGTAAAATACTTTGACTCATTTTGTGCAAATCCTTTAGCTATGGTTTTAAGTCATTCCAGTATAATATATGCAAACCACATATTTTGTTTTAAAAGACTGTAAGACCTCTTTTAGGGCATTATTAAATTACCTTAATAGCTAGACAGATGTTGATAACTATATTATCAATTTTAACAAGAGACAAGGGAATCTTTTATTTTAGCAAGGCAGATGTGGTTCTGGCCTCATTCTTCATCCAGTCAATTTCAGGAGCCCATCTGCAAATTTAATTTGTTACTTCTTTTTACTTATAAGGTCCAATTACATATTGGCTGTGTGAATGTTATTGTCAGGATGAAATTACATATTCATTTATGATTTTTGCTATTATGATTATAATTTTTTTTATGCTATTTAGATACTTTTGGAAACGGAACCCAGCACTAAACCTACCCATTTGCTCATAATATGACACAAGCAGATACAATACAGGCACAATTTTTCAAAAAGTGAAAATGTTAAATGTTCTGAGGGCAAACAATTTATTTATGTGAAGAAGTTCCCCAAAAGCGACCAGCGTCTCCATTCGCCAAAGATCATGCGCATATAAAAAATGCACATAATAAAACGTTATATCAACTTTAAAAAATGAAATTGCATTGGGTCTCGATTGCATCATGCTAAAGAGTCAGGTGTATCTTTTGAATGAGATTGATTGAGTGTGTTTATGGAGTTAACGGAGATAATTTCAGCGATCAGAAACATTAAGATCAACTCTGTTCTTCTCCTAAAAATATAGAACGGTGTGGCAAGAACAGTAACAACAGTAAAGGAGCAACAACAGTAATGGACTTGAAAGGACCAAGCCTAGACTTTACGGCATGTTTTTTTTATTATTTTTTATTTTATTTATAATAATAATAATAATAATAATAATAATAATAATAATAATAATAATAATAATAATAATAATTCATTACATTTATATAGCGCTTTTCTAGGCACTCAAAGCGCTTTACATAGAAGGGGGAATCTCCTCAACCACCAATGTGCAGCATCCACTTGGATGATGCGACGGCAGCCATATTGCGCCAGAACGCTCACCACACACCAGCTGATTGGTGGAGAGGAGACAGAGTGATTAAGCCAATCAGGATAGGGGGAAGATTAGGAGGCCATGATGGACAGAGGCCAGTGGGCAAATTTGGCCAGGATGCCAGGGTTACACCCCTACTCTTTATCGAAGAACATCCTGGGATTTTTAACGACCACAGAGAGTCAGGACCTCGGTTTAACGTCTCATCCGAAGGACGGTGAAACTTGTTGGGCTGCTTGCGTTACTTTAAGTTTGATTATTTTGGATTCCTGGTTAATGCCTCCTTCTTGCCATACCAACACACTTACATTGGTGCTGAAACCTGGGAGGAAGGAGGGGCATACTGTCAGATAGGGCTGCGCGATCATGACTTAAATTATAATTGTCGTTTATTCCCTTAAAATTGCAATTGCGATTATCAAATATGTTTATCACAATTTACATTGAACAATGTTTTGACTAGCTTTATACCATGGCATGGCATATTTTATATAAAAATAGGATATAAAAATAATGGAACTTATAGGAACCACTAACTAGGCATGAGGGTGGTTCCTTGAGAACTAAATGTTCCCTTTCGGGGAACTCGAGCTGCGTCGAAACGCTGTGAGAACGCCTCTGCGTTAATGCGTCGTGAAGCGCCTGTAGAACCATTCCATCGGAAAAAAGATCGATCGTCGGCGTGATGACGTCATCGACCGGAAGCTATAAAGCGTCCGTGAAAACAAACAGGAACTAGCTTCTGAGCCTTCAGCAAGCGATCTGTGTGAACCTGTCTGTCTATTTGGTGTTTTTGTCAGTCTATTGAAGAGTTTTTCCACCCTTTTTGTTAAATATTGCATATATATTAACAAAACAAAGCGAAAATAAAATAGATAGATACTATGGCGAGTGAAAGCAGTTTCAAGAGGTGTGTTCATCCCTGCCCACGCTACATCACGAGCGGGGATACACACTCTCTTTGTGTAGCCTGCTTGGGAGCGAAGCATGCCCAGGCAGCCCTCGAGGGGGCTGCCTGCGAGCATTGTGAAAAGTTACCGCGCTGCGCTCCCGCCGGGCACTCTTCGAGGAGGGTGCCTCGGCTCGTGTTCCCCGCGGCTCTGGTCCCGCTGTCGCTGAGGCGGAGCGGAGGCTGCAGTCGTGGGGATCACAATTGGATGTTGCAGAGGGGTTAGAGACGGGCGCTGCCTTATCTCTGCCCTCACCTGCACCATCCAGCGGCTCTTCTCGGGGCATGGAAGCACGCATGGCGGTTTCTTCCCCCCCGAGAGAGTCGCCGGTGCTTCAATTGTCCAGCTCTGAGGAGGTGGACATTGAAAGCATCGAGACTGAAGACTCGCCACTTCAGTCCCCTGCAAGCGAGGAGCTCGTTGAGGTTCTGATGCGAGCTGTGGCCAGGCTTAATATCGACTGGCCAGCTGAGAGATTTGAGGCAGGAAGAAAGCGTGTAAGCAAGCTAGACGAAAGATTCCTGCCTTCTCGAGCTTCAGAACCTCAGCGACGGGGCCTGCCGTTCTTCCACGATCTGCACACTGAGGTGGCGAGATCGTGGAGGAGACCGGCATCATATCGTGTTTTCAGCCCGCAGACTTCGGTCTACAGTAACATCGCCGGGCTGAAACAGTATGGTTATGGGGCGATGCCAAAGGTTGAAGAGACGCTCGCGAGCCATCTCTCGCCTTCCTCGGCATCGTCCCTTAAGGCCCCGACTTTGCCCACCAGACCTCTTAAAACAACGTCGGCGCTGGTGGGTAAAGCATACTCGGCAGCGGGTCAAGCTGCTGCATGCCTGCACACTACGGCCATCGTGCAGGCATATCAGGCTGACCTGCTGAGGGATTTGGACAGTAGTGATGTCGTGGGGGGAGATTTAGTAGCTGAGTTGCGAACATCTGCTGATTTAGCTCTCCGGGCCACCAAAGAGACGGCCAGATGTGTTGGCCGCTCTATGGCAGCATTGGTGGCCACGGAGAGGCATCTATGGCTAAACCCCACAGATATCAAGGAGAGGGAGAAAGCTTTCCTGCTTGATGCGCCGCTTTCTCCTGGAGGCCTCTTCGGTGACGCAGTTCACACTGTCACCGAGAGGTTCCAGGAGTCGAAAAAGCAAGCTGCGGCGCTCAAGCAGTTCCTCCCTCTCCGTGTCCAGGTCCCTGGGGCTGCTGCTGACATAAAGCAGCCCAAACCGAGTACGAGCGCCTCGCACCGGGCAAAGCAAAAGCAGAGCGTCGCTACCCGAACTCCCCCTCAGCGCGGGGACGAGGGGCGGCGCTCTCAGACGAGGCCTTCGAGGGGCAGGGCTGATCTGAGGACAGTCCTGATCGCCAAGAAGGCCTCGTCGAAGTGTTCCTGACGCCAGAAGCGTCAGGACGCTGAGGGTGGTTCCCCCCGTAGGGAAACGGTGTTTACCCCTGCCAACGGTACCCGTTTCCCTGCGGCACCCTCTGGGGGCCGCGCTGCCAACCCCGCCGCAATGCCGGGGCGCAGTTGGTCTCCGCGGGCCACCCGAGGGTGGTCCGCGCCCCCCTCGGGGGGCCCCCGAGCAGTCAAGTCAGTTGTTCCCTGCCGGTCCGCCGCTTCAGGGCACTGTGCTTGTTGCTCAAAATACACCAGAGGCCAGCCTCGAGAGGCTGGTTCCCTTAGTAGATTTTCTAGACGAGTGGAAACGTCTATCAAATATATCTCATTGGGTCCTGCAGATAATAGAAAAGGGGTACGCCATTCAATTCAAAAGTCGGCCACCTCCTTTCTGCGGTGTCCTACCTACAGAGGTGGGCCCGGAGCAGGCTCTGGTAATGGCACAGGAAGTAGAGACACTCCTGCAAAAAGGGGCTATAGAGAGGGTTCCCCCTCCCAGCACGGAGTCTGGCTTTTACAGCCGTTACTTCATCGTGCCGAAGAAGGATGGGGGCTTACGCCCGATATTAGATCTGCGGCTATTGAATCGCTCGGTGGCCAAGCTCAAATTCAAGATGCTTACACTCAGACAGATTGTAGCGCAGGTCAAATCGGAGGATTGGTTTGTCACCATAGACCTCAAAGATGCGTATTTTCATGTCTCCATCCTTCCACATCACAGGAAGTTCCTGAGGTTTGCCTTCGGGGGAGAGGCATACCAATATCGTGTACTTCCCTTCGGTCTAGCACTGTCACCCCGCACGTTCACCAAGTGTGTGGATGCAGCTCTGGCGCCGCTGCGTCTGCAGGGCATCCGCATACTGAACTATATCGACGACTGGCTGATTCTAGCGAATACAGAGCAGATGGCGGTTCAGCATCGAGATGCTGTTCTCGCCCACATGTCGAAGCTGGGGTTGAGGCTGAACGCCAAGAAGTGTGTGCTTTCTCCGGCTCAGAGAACCACTTTTCTAGGTGTGAACTGGGATTCGGTAATTATGCGGGCGCAATTATCGCCAACACGCATAGCATCGGTCCTGGCAGCCGTCAAAGAACAGAAGCTAGGCCGGGCCGTCACTGTGAAACAGTTCCAGAAACTGTTAGGTCTCATGGCAGCAGCGTCCAACGTGATACCTTTTGGCCTACTGTACATGAGGCCACTGCAGTGGTGGCTCAAAACGAAAGGGTTCTCCCCGAGGGGAAATCCGCTCCGCACGATCAAAGTCACGCGGCGATGCCTACGTGCTCTGGTCATGTGGAAAAACCCGGGGTTTTTATCTCAGGGTCCCGTGTTGGGGGCTCATGTTCGTCGCGTAACGCTAACGACAGACGCCTCTCTCACGGGCTGGGGGGCGACCATGAGTGGTCGCTCGTCCCAGGGTCTATGGCAGGAACATCAGCGGCACTGGCACATAAATCGGCTAGAGATGCTCGCAGTGTTTCTTGCATTGAAACAGTTCCTGCCCGACCTCAGGGGCCACCATGTGTTAGTCAGGACAGACAACACGTCGGTGGTCGCCTACATAAATCACCAGGGGGGTCTGAGGTCCCGTCCTTTGGACAAACTGGCACATCGGATCCTCCTGTGGGCCCAGGGGAAATTGCTGTCAATCAGGGCAGTATATATCCCCGGGGTCCTAAATCAGGAAGCAGACAGCCTGTCGAGACAGGGGCCGAGGCCCGGGGAATGGAGACTCCACCCAGAGGTGGTGGAGCTCCTATGGAAGGTTTATGGGAAAGCGGAAATAGACCTATTTGCTTCGGCGGAGAATTCCCACTGCCCGCTGGGGCTGGATGCCATGGTACAGGAGTGGCCGAGGCTACCTCTATACGCCTTCCCCCCGATTGTCCTGCTTCCAGGAGTTCTGGAGAGGGTACGCCGGGACGGGGCCCAGGTACTTCTAGTGGCTCCGTACTGGCCGACCCGAGTATGGTTCTCGGACCTGATATCTCTCCTGGAAGGCTCTCCGATGGAGATTCCGACCAGGAGGGATCTACTCTCTCAGGCGGGCGGGAGATTCCTGCACCCACGCCCGGAGATGTGGAAACTGTGGGCCTGGCCTCTGAGGGGGCTAGGCTCATAGAGGAAGGTCTCTCGGCCAAGGTCGTAGAGACCATCCTTCACTCCAGAGCTCCGTCCACGAGGAAACTGTACGCTCTGAAATGGAAACTTTTCTCAGCATGGTGCAGAGAACGCCAGTGGGACCCAGTTAACTGCCCGGTTGGTACAGTGCTGGAGTTTCTGCAGGCAAGGTTCTCGGCAGGGTTGACCCCCTCCACAATAAAGGTGTACGTGGCGGCCTTGGGTGCCTTCCACGTCCCTTTCGGTGGAGTGTCTTTGGGAAGACACCCTCTGATTACACGTTTCCTCCGTGGGACTTTAAGGATGAGGCCGGTGATGCACTCGAGGGTCCCAGCATGGGACTTAGCCATTGTTTTACGGGGCTTGTCCGAGCCTCCATTCGAACCCTTGGAGGAGGTTTCGGATAAGTTCCTTACCCTCAAGATGGTATTTTTGTTGGCTATTTCATCTCTAAAGAGAATAGGAGATATTCAGTCCCTGTCTGTACTGCCCTACAAAGCAAAAAGGCAGTAACTACGCAGAGTGCAGAACTGAGAAAAATGACTTTAAAGTTATCCTGTCATCCAGCCTAAGTAGTTGTAGGTAGATTATTGGACATGTGGCTTTTTTGTTACTTTATATTAGTTTTATTTTTGTACATATCAATCCTCATTTTTAATTTGGTATTTTACCCCTATTTTGCAGTTACTGTATTCTTGCTTTGTATTACTTACCAAAAACGTGGCACCATGCCAAGGAAAAAGGCAGTAACTACAGATTCTCCAAGAACTATTTTGCCACAACTTGGGCTCTGGGTGTGTTAGATATATTACTGTATTTTACTGTATTTGAAATAATTGGAACCATTTGTTTTTCTGAACATGGATATACCAAACCCAAATTAATTTGACCATTTTAGGTCAATATTTTCCACCCGGAAGCTGTTCTGGTGCTGAAACGGCTGCTTAAAGTCTCACATTGCTAAGCTGTATCAAGGCCCAAATGGGGACAATTTATTTTGAATAGGACCACATTATTATGTGTGAGTATTAGATTAATGTGTCTCTGGGGGTGTTTCTCAATCTGTAATGTAGTATCTGCTATACCTACAAATCACATTCATGTTAAAGCATTGCAAAACAACTTTTCTTTGGAGCAATATAGGCAAGTTAAACTCCAATTCAACAGAGCAAAACAAAATCATGTTGCCTAAGTGTTTCTAACGCTTTTTGTACTCTTATGATGATAACTAAGATAAACAAGTTGATGATTTTATATGGTGCAGTATCTGTTTCAGTAGGTTTATAAACATAAAGTACTGAATGAAATGAATACATGGGACAGATATTTCAAATTAGTAAACATACATTTAATAATAGATTGTGTGTGTGTATATATATATATAAATAAATAAATAAATAAATAAATAAATAAATAAATGAATGAATGAATGAATGAATAAATAAATAAATAATGATGATAATAATAATACAAATAATTGATGAACACCACATTTCATATGGTTATTACTCCTCATCCTCCAAAACATTGCTCACAGGCAGGGAATACCAGAACACCCTCCTGTTTGGTGGCATGAGGTGACAAAGATTACAGAGGATGTCTCTCTTCTTGACCTCCTCAACCCCTCTATTCTGTGGTCGCAAAAGAGTGGGCACCTTCAGCGAGAATTTCTTCATGAGGAAGTCCAATTCCATAAATTCATTCTCCGTATGGGACAGCTTGTAAAAGAGGCTCTTGGAGCCACGCCGCACCTGTATCTCCGCCATCTCCCCAAGCTTTGGTGCTTGCGCTTTCTTGACCTTGACGGTGGAGTGGCCATCCCTCCAATCTAGCACATTGGCATTCTCCAATTTGATAACATCCACCTTCCTGGAGTTGGAGCTTGCCACAACACTCACAAAGTCCTCAAAGTCGTAGACCACACCACCTGGACGGCTCCTCATTTGCTGCTCGACACCATGGTGGAAACTGTCTGCGCTCATGAACGTGTGTCCCCTCTCAAAAAACTTTAGTGTGATGTCCTCCTGTGAAATGGTGTCACTGTTCACAAGAGTGACAAGTGAGGATAGAAGGCACCAGTTCTTATTCTGTGCACTGCAGTTGTCCACCCAGAATATGGTGTGGCGTACATCCCGCTCCTTCTCCAATGCAGTTGTATATGCTGATGTAATTTCCGCGGCACTTCGCCCAGCCATTCCCTCGTGCCACAATACAGAGATGGTGTTTTTTTTGTTTGTTTTTTTCCCCACTGAGGCAAATGTTTCGTGGTATGCCACGATGCGACGAGTAAATACTGCTGACTTGACTCCTGGCATCCGTGGCAGCATTATCACCTTCTGGAGGTCCACACTCCGAACTGATGTCATGTCCGGCCAGTCCCTCTCTGCATCTGCCTGGTAGCTTTGGCGGCTCTCTAGGGCAGACTGCTTATGTTTGTTCCACCTTAGGCACTCTGGGCAATCTGAGCTTTCAGTCTCCCCTGTGTGGCAGTTCACATGTTCTGCATGTTCCAAACAGTCCTCACATTGCTCCTCCCCAAGTTTGGCAAAGCTGATTTTTTTGTCTTTTACCATCTTCCTGTATGCTTCATAGGAGCAGGCGTTTCCTTTATCCAGGTAGTCTGAATGCATCATCTTAATTGTGATGTCACTTGGCAGGTACCGTCGATTTGGGGCATGCTCCCGTCTGTAATGGCTCACACAAGGATGGAAGGACTCAATGTGGTCATCAAGGGTCTTCACGTCTATCTTGTTGACTGCAGCCTGCCTTCCTCTCTGGTCCTTGGATGGAACCAGTGGCCTGGTGTTCGACTTCCCCATCATGGAAATAACGAGACTGTCATTTTTAGGGTGGTAGCCCAATGATGACAGGAAAAACATTTTGCAGACCTGTCTTGGCTCTCCTTTCTGGTTTTGCAGGCGGTAGATAAATGAGCGGCCACGGCGACTTTCTGGGCCGGTTGTTATTCTTTTGGTTGGCATTGGGGTAACTGAGTAAAACATCCATGATCGTCTTTCTGTGTAGGTCATCTCCCAGTACTGACTCCATATCTCCCTCCGTCTTTCCTCTGAAATATGGTCTGTACACCTTCTTCGACATTTGGCACCACATGGCTCTCTCATTGGTGGTCGACGTGATTCAACATCAGGCTGTGGCCCTGGCTGTGGCTCTGGCTGGGGCTCTGGCTGGGGCTCTGGCTGGGGCTCTTGCACTTGTTCTCCTGGGTCTCCAAGTTCCACTTCAGTCTGTGCCATCGTAGGGGTTGGGACATAATCTAGGTCTGTAATGTCATCATATAAGCTGTCCACGCTGGTGGTATCCAGGAAAGTGTCCAGGATGGTCCACTCCATTGTTTCAGCGGGGGGCAGGACTTGCTGCCTCTTTGATGGAATACCTACATGTGTATCTTAAATGAAAAAGAGAGAAAATTAGTGGCATGAATGTAAATCCACATCTGTCTGTGTCTGTCTGTCTGTCTGTGTAGGCTACTGCAACAAATTATTATTATTATTATTATTAGTATTATTAGTATTTATTATTAATTATTATTATATGGACCTACAGGACAACATCTTCACTCTGATCAACATATGTAGGCTATATATCGATGTCTGTATATCATAATATTTAATTGTACAGGGAATAATTTTAATAAAGTTTAATTAATTAATAAATGCCTAAATAATGACTAACACAATAATAAATTAATAATTTTTAACCCTTAATGAAAATGAAGAAAGAAAAGCCAACATACAAAAAACGCAGCCTGGCTTTATAAGTTACATTAGGTTGTAAGTTGTATTATCCTACAATAATAGGATAAAACAGAAGCTTGCAGTAATGCAGAGGGAAACATTTTCATAGGTTAATATAATTAAGGGGAATCCAAATTAAATATATAATTTTATATTTAGAAGAACAAACCGTGCAATAAATAAATGCTTAGGAACAGGAACCAATGTGTTGAGCCTGAGCGCTAAGGGGGGTCGTAAATAACTGCCGACTCGCTCTGCAGAAGTTTGTTTTTGTTGAAAGCATGATGCTTACAGTAAAGAGAAAGGTGTCAGTTTTGCTCACAACTCACTAATTTCTTTAAACAGCGGACATAGTCTTTAAACAGCGGACATAGTCTTCAAACAGCGGACGCGAAGAGAGTGCGTTTTAAGTTGAACAGACACCTGTTGCCGTTTCTCTGTCTGTTCGTTAGTAAGATAATTCGAAAAGTACTGTACGGATTTGGATGACATTTTCGGACAACATGGGTATTAGGACAAGGAACAGATGACTACATTTTGGTGGTGATCCGGAACACGGGACATTTGGAATTTGTAATGCTACATTGACCGCGGTTATTATGCTCTCCGAGTGCTTTTCTAGTTATTGAATATTTTTCCACCGCTGATTGGATTATAACTTTGTGTCATGAACAACAAAATGATGACATGGCATCGGCGATGATGTGAAGTTACAGAGGATAAAGTTACAGCTAGGAGCAGGGAGGATCAGGGGGAGGTAAGCAAAGCTATTTGAAACATCGCCTGTTAATTAGCATAATGCTTTCTGAATGGACCTCTGAGAGGAAGTCCCGCCCTGGCGGCTGACAGGTGTTTATATTGTGATAGCCTAGCCTCTAAATGTTTAATCTGTCACTGTTACTTACCATTCTCCGGGTATTTTCTTTTCAACGCCAGTTCGACCATCTTCTTTCCCCTGCTTTGTGCCATCTCAAACAAAATTTGTGGGAAGTTAGAAGGGTGAAATCGCAAATGTTAAAACCGTCTCGTGAGGATGCCGCTAAATCAGCTGTGTGTGTTCACCATGGAAACAGTAACTGCGCTGCGTAGCAACACGGTTATTTTTTGTTGGGTAAAACAAAACAAGAATACAGTAATGGATGTTACTGTACTCATGCTTTGTTTCACTAGGCCTTTTTGCAGTTACTGTACAAACGACTACCATTTTTCACCAAAACGACACACATTTGAGATAATATTTTTTGTCACATAACAAAGGATGCCTTGAATGTCATGAAAATGATAATAACTCATTTTTGACCAAAAATGCAGTTACTGCCTTTTTGTTTTGTAGGGCAGAGTAGTGCCCTCATGTTTAGAGTTTGCGCCTGGGATGGTGAAAGCATTTCTGCATCCCAGGCCGGGTTATGTCCCCAAGGTTCCTACGAGCCCACGGGGCCCCATCACTCTTCAGGCGTTCTGTCCTCCTCCTTTCACGACGTCAGACCAGGAAAGATTGAATCTGCTGTGCCCTGTCAGGGCGTTAGATACTTATGTCCACAGAGCTGCCCTGTGGAGGAAAACTGATCAGCTGTTTGTCTGTTTCGGGCCCCCTAAGAAAGGGGCCCCAGTATCTAAGCAGAGGATGAGCAAGTGGGTGGTCGAGGCCATCTCACTTGCTTATGAGGCGGCCGGGCAGCCGTCTCCACTGGCTGTCCGGGCGCATTCAACCAGGGGTATGGCTGCTTCAAAAGCACTTTTGTCGGGGGCTTCCCTCCACGATATTTGTAACGCGGCCGGATGGTCGTCTCCTTTAACCTTCGTCAGGTTCTATGAACTAGACCTGGCATCTACAGTTGGGGCACAGGTACTCTCGTAACCGTGTGCGCTTCAGCTTCACACATACGAGACACTTGGTCCTATGGCGATGTGGGTATAAGCGTTCTCACAACGTTTCGACGCAGCTCGAGTTCCCCGAAAGGGAACGTCTCAGGTTACGTATGTAACCCTAGTTCCCTGAGGGAACGAGACGCTGCGTCGCTCTGCCATACTCCCGGCGTGTCCGTGATCACTTACTTCAGGCTTTATCAGAAGTTAGTTCCTGTTTGTTTTCACGGACGCTTTATAGCTTCCGGTCGATGACGTCATCACGCCGACGATCGATCTTTTTTCCGATGGAATGGTTCTACAGGCGCTTCACGACGCATTAAGGCAGAGGCGTTCTCACAGCGTTTCGACGCAGCGTCTCGTTCCCTCAGGGAACTAGGGTTACATACGTAACCTGAGACGTTTTCCCTAGGCCTAGGGTAATTTTCCTGGTTTCATTCACACTGCCAGTAGGAACTCTGAAGTAAAGTAAGACTTTTATTTTGACGCACTACGGACATTTATTTTGATGCCGCTGAGAACGCCAGAGACTGATGGTAAGTTCAAGTCAAGTCATAAAGAGGCATTTATATTTACGAGTTGAATGCCGATTAACGGCAGCACAAAGACATAAATACCAGTGGGAAGTTCAGGATTTTCATTGAGAAACATGGTAGAATAAATGGACGTCTGTATTTGAATATAAAATGTATTGAACAGTGACACTGTCAGGCTTTGTCATTTACATTAAAGTAAGCCAGCATTGTAATATAACAATTAGCCTTATATATAACAATACCGTTTACAGTGGCTTCATAGATTCATTAAAAATGTAAAAGAATGAAACTCACCTGATGTGCATTCTTTGCTCTTAATTTTTCTATAAGCAGAGTTAACAAACATTGCTGTATTTCCATGATATTCATTCAAATAAGGTATGCCATAGTTACTTTCAGTTTTTTTTTTTTTTTTGGATTAAAGTGTTGAATGTTAACTGGTTCCTGCCTTCTTTCCATATCAACATAATTCATTACATATGGCTTCAGAATATTTGGAATGCAACTTGAGTTAATACTTGTATTAATCTGAGACAGAACATAAATATAAAACAGTTGTAACAGTTGTAAATAATTTAACAAAAGTTGATGTCAAAACACGAGTAATGCAGCATACCCACACATATGCTATCAGTTATTTATAGTGATATTTGTGTTTATTATTATTTATAAATAATTATTATTTAATAATTACACAACTTTGGCCATATTAACTAACAGCTTGTGTCAGCTTAAACCCTCTTTTAACCTAAAAATAAATAATAATAATAATAATAATAATAATAATAATAATAATAATAATAATAATAATAATAATAATAATAAAAAAAAACAGTCAGGATTTATTGAAGACACACAGTGAAAAATTAAAGGGGGGGGGGGGGGGGGTGAAACACTCAGTTTCAGTCAATCTCATGTCAATCTTGAGTACCTATAGAGTAGTATTGCATCCTTCATATCTCCGAAAAGTCTTTCGTTTTATTGTATTTGTAAAAGAAATATGGGCTGTACCGAGTCTTTCCGGAAAAAAACGAGCGCCTGGAGGCGTATCGTGTGGGCAGAGCTAAAGAATGACGAATGCGCAAAGCGGTGATGTCCTCAAGCATGGAGAAACCCATCTCAGCTATCTCAGCTAATAGATATGATCCAGAATCTAATTCGGAGGCTGAAATAGAAACAGCAACAGCAGGACGTCCGTCTCTGTGGTATGTACTGTATTTAGAGGCCTGTCAACATGACATGATTCGGTTTATGAACTATTGTATGTGACCAAACCTTAGTAGCAAGCAAAACGGTTTTGCACGTCAGACTAGTGTAACGTTATAAGTTACATAGAACAGCAATGAAGTCCGTTAGTGCATTTGAATGACGAAGCACGCGATCGTGTCGTTTACTGATGTTTACATACGCGACGATAAGCACAGCACAGACATTTGAAGCAGTTTTACTTACCGGCTGCTTCCAAAGCAGGACCGAACCTTTATCGCTGGGACGGCTCCGTCAAAAACACACTTCTTGGAGTGTGGAGATCCACTTTGCGATGCGACTGAAGCATTTCTACGTTCAAATCGGTTCAAATGCAGCGCTGCCTTCCCGGAATGCTGTGCTGAAGCGTTGAAGTCGCTTAATGTCAAAGTGGAGGAATGAAGTGGAGCGCGGCGCGGACTATAACCGACATTAGTGTTCACGGACGACTGGATCTGCAGCTGAGAGCAGTTTACTGTTTACAGCGTGCATTTCCTCTCTCGCGCTAGTGACCCGCGCGCGCACCCTACCGGGAGAAGAGCCCGTACGGCCCATACAAGGACCTTCCGATCTTTTAACGTCAAGCCGACCCATACTCGAAAAAAACTCTCCGAAACTTGTGAGAAACCGGAAGGAGTATTTTTGACACAGAAATACTCCATCAAACGTCCAACATTAGTTTTTGAAACTTTGTCTATGTTTAGGATGGGAATCCAAGTCTTTAACAGTGTAAAAAGCTCAGTATGCATGAAACAGCATTTCACCCCCCCTTTAAAGCTGAAAAGGCGTGGGCAGAGTTATTTTTGCAGCTGATCTTATTGCATATGCATTTGTAGGAAGTTTCCCTAACAGATGCTAAATTAATGGGAGGGGAGAATGTGATTTACTAAGGTTTGCGCTAGTAAATTTACTGGAATTTGCGGCATTATCCACCGCCCAAAAAATAATGTGTGTGTGTGTGTGTGTGTGTGTGTGTGTGTGTGTGTGTGTGTGTGTGTGTGTGTGTGTGTGTGTGTGTGTGTGTGTGTGTGTGTGTGTGTGTTTGTGTGTGTGTGTGCTTTCATTTGTATTTTGTCAGTAGATCGTGAATAGAACTTTCCACTCCCATCAGTGTTTTTTTTTTAGAATTGCAGAAAAACACTAATTTGCTCTCTTTAGTAAATCTGGCCCTTAATCATTAATTATATTATTGTTTTTGTTTATTTTCTCTTTCTAGCAAATGTATGGGGTAGTATTATAGCCAAGGGGTTTTTAACATGTCATGTCTTGTATTTTTTTAGGGCTTGAGAATCACCACAAAATCCCAACTCTGTTCATTTGTCTTGCATAGTTTAGCCTGTCCTTCTCTGGGTCGCTGGTTCTTTTCTTTTCTTTGTCTTTTTTTCATTTTCTGCCATGTTTTTCATGCTGCCTCTTAGTCTGACCATGAAGTTGTGGCAGATAAAGCAATTTTCCCCTCCTTTTAGAGCGCCAATAATGTACTAGGATGCTGTGAATATTAATGACCTCATCCAACCTTGGCCTCTGCTGAATGACAGGGATGGGTAATGCAAGCGGGAATCTAATAAGACCTGATTGTCAACATGGAGTTGTTTGTTGCTTTGGCTGCAATTAAACTCCCAGGCCTCTGTTCCTGTGTTAATGGGGAAAAATGAGCAACACAGCAGCAGTTGGTAATCATTATGACAGAATGAAGGTCAAGTGCTTAAGTGGGGAAAAACTCTTAAACATCAAGGCCAAACCCTATCATTCTTCTACAGTATCTGTCTGTCTGTCTGTAAGTTATTTTCTTAATTTGATTTTTTTCTACTGGGACAAAGTCTACCAGACCAAAATTGTTCTTATGAAGTGTGTGATCTTAAAATATCAGGAAGGTGTGAAATATGTTTTTCCAAATTTGTAAATAAAACGAGTATGTTTTACAAAAATATATATTTTAGTCTTTCTGTTTTAGAATTTCATGTTTCATTCAGTGTGTTACTTGCCAATTATTTCTGAGGGAGAACTGTTTCTACATGTTTTTTTGTGTACTATAATTCTTTATTATAATTCACTGCGTTGCACTGCACTGCCTAGTACCCACCTGACAATAAATTGAGTTTTGCAGGTTTGTGATGTGAATTTAATACCGCAAATCACATCATTCACTGCAAAACCTTTAGTACTGTATGTGGGAACATGAGGAGAATGAATCCAAAGCAAGCCTCTTCACCTTTATCAAATTGTATGAACACGTGAACTTGTGAACCCAGATTTTTAAATGCAGTCTTTATTATGAAATATAAAGCTTTTCTTTTTATTTCTCCCTTGTCATTGTGACATTTAAACACAAAGCAGTTTCACTCTTTTGTTCTAGGCAGAGTTTGCTGTCTTATAAGTCTACCTTTGGACCAGTGAGAACTCAGCCTTTGTACCTCAGCTTTGGCTTTTGCCAGAGGCTAGAGAAACAATAGCCATTCTTGTAGCAGAGGAAATCCCAATAGGAGATCTGCTTTCTTGGACTTTTTACCCCTAAGAGCAGGTCCCAATCAAAAGAAGCTGAATTCTGCTAGCTCAATACAGTAAGCCATGCGTCTCTCAGGATTGGATATGCCGCTGTGTAGTTTTTTTCAAAAGTGAGGGGCCTGATAAACTGACTTTTTCCAGTTTTAGCAAATTAGAATGCCTGGAAAAAAGAATTAAGTTTTTGAAGTATTGTTGCATTTTGTTTTGATATTTTAAATACATACACTTATACAAGCATTTCTTGTTTATTGATGTTTATGTGCACTATTATTTGTCAAGCTGCACTAAAAGAGTAAATGGGACTAATTGAATTTGATAGAATAATTTTATATTGCAATTGTTTACTGTACCATTTAAAAGCCTATATCATTATTTTCTGAGTCTGTTTGTTTTAGGTTTAAAGGGTAAGTTCACCCAAAAATAAAAATTATATCACGGACATGTCACTCCAAACCAGTTAGACCTTCGGTCATCTTCAACATTTTTCATATTTTGATGAAATCCAATAGCTTTCTGACCCCACATAGGTTTTAACTTTATTACCACTTTCAATGCTCAGAAAGGTAGAAAAGACATTGTTTAAATAGTCCATGAATACAGTGATTCAACTTTAAAGGAAAAAGTTGACTTGTTGAGACTTTTGCTTATTCACCCTATCCCCAAAAGTTAGATAAGTCCATACATACCATTTTTTTGTATCTCTGTGCATGGCATAACTCTGTCTGACGCATCCACCGCTAGCCTAGCTTAGCACAAATACTGAAGGTAAACAGCTCCATCTAGCCTATTGCTCAATAAGTTACAAAATAGGACAGAACATTTACATTTACATTTAATCATTTAGCAGACGCTTTTATCCAAAGCGACTTACAAAAAAGGGTAGAGCAATAGAAGCAACGAAACAAACAAGGCCAACAACCTGTAAGAGCTGTAAGAAATCTCAATTAATTAGCACAGTACACAACTTTTTATTTTTATTATTTTTTTTTTTTATAGCCAGCTACAACAAATACTCACGTACGGAAAATACAGAACACTGGATTTTGATAGCTATGATAACAACCCATTAGGACTAAGGCTGATGCCCCAACTGTTGTCGTTAATGCGGATTCAGTGGCCCAATGGGTTGGTTTTGTATGGCATTCTAGCTAAACGTGCAGCAATAGCCATCGACAGCAAAAACTCACGTACGCAAAATACAGAACACTGGATTTTGGTAGCTATGATAACTATGTAACATACCCGCCTGAAGGCACAAATCCGGATGAGAGACGTAGATATGATCAGTAAGTGCTATTCTGTATTGGTCAAGTGCAATAGGAAAAGTGCAATTGGAAAAGATGTGTCTTAAGATGTTTTTTAAAAATGGCTACAGACTCGGCAAAACGAATTGAGATCGGCAGGTCATTCCACCAGGTGGGAACGGTCCAGGAAAATGTCCGTGAGAGCGATTTCATGCCTCTTTGGGAAGGAACCACGAGGCGCCGCTCATTTGCAGAACGCAAGCTTCTGGAGGGTGTGTAAGTCTGAACAAGTGAGTTTAGGTATATTGGTGCAGAACCAGTGGTTATTTTGTAGGCGAGAACTAGAGCCTTGAATTTGATGCGAGCAGCCATTGGCAACCAGTGCAGTTTGATGAAGAGAGGCGTAACATGCGTTCTCTTCAGCTCATTAAAGACCACTCTCGCCGCTGCATTCTGGATCAGCTGCAAGGGTTTGATAGTGCATGCTGGAAGCCCAGCCAGAAGAGCATTACAATAGTCCAGTCTGGAGAGAACAAGAGCTTGAACCAGGAGTTATGCAGCCTGTTCTGATAGGAAGGGTCTAATCTTTCTAATGTTGTATAAAGCAAATCTGCAGGACCGGGCTGTTGCAGTAATGTGGTCAGTGAAGTTTAACTGGTCATCAATCACAAGTCCAAGGTTCCTGGCTGTCCTTGATGGAGTTATGGTCGATGAACCAAGCTGAATGGAGAAATTTTGATGAAGTGCTGGGTTGGTTGAGAAAACAAGTAATTCTGTCTTTGCAAGATTGAGTTTAAGATGATGCTCTTTCATCCAGTCAGAAATGTCTGTCAGACAGGCAGCGATACGAACACTGAGGATCATCTGGTTGAAATGAGAAGTAGAGTTGAGTGTCATCAGCATAGCAGTGATAGGAAAAGCCATGTTTCTGAATGACCTAATGATGACATGTAGATGGAGAAAAGAAGTGGTCCAAAGGACTGAGCCCTGGGGAACCCCAGTAGCTAGATGATGTGACTTAGACACTACACCTCTCCATGACACCCTGTAGGACCTACCAGAGAGGTAAGACCTGAACCACTGGAGGGCAGTTCCTGAGATACCCATCGTCTTAAGTGTTGACAGGAGGATCTGGTGGTTAACTGTGTCAAAAGCAGCAGACAGATCCAGCAGGATGAGCACTGAGGATTTGGAAGCTGCTTTTGCCAGTCTCAGTGCCTCAGTTACCGAGAGCAAGGCAGTCTCAGTCGAATGGCCGCTTTTGAAGCCGGATTGGTTGTTGTCTAGGAGGTTGTCCCTTTCAAGAAACATAGAGAGTTGATTGAACACAACTCGCTCAAGGGTCTTTGCAATGAAAGGCAGAAGGGATACCGGTCGGTAGTTTTCTAAAAGTGCTGGATTCAGAGAGGGTTTCTTAAGCAGTGGGGTTACCCGAGCCTGCTTAAATGCTGTGGGAAAGGTTCCCGTGTGAAGAGAAGTGTTGACAATGTGAGTGAGTGCAGGAGTGATTGAAGAAGAAATGGCCTGAAGGAGGTGAGTGGGTATAGGATCAAGTGGACAGGTAGTAGGGCGATTTGAAAGGATGAGTTTAGAAATATCTGCCTCGGAGAGCGGAGAGAAGGATGGAAGCGTGTTTGTGTTAGTTGTTGAGATGTGCTTGTCAGTTTGTGATGAGGAGAACTGTTTGCTGATGAGGGATGTTTTGTTTGTGAAAAATGATGCAAAGTCATCAGCTGTAAGAGTTGATGAAGGAGGGGGAGGAGGAGGACAAAGGAGAGAGGAGAATGTTTTAAAGAGTTTGCGAGAGTCAGAGCATTTGTTGATTTTGTTGTGGTAGTATGTTGTTTTAGCAGTGGAGACATTTGTAGAGAAAGAAGAGAGAAGAGACTGATACAAGGTAAGGTCAGTATAGTTTTTAGATTTCCGCCATTTCCTCTCTGCCGCCCTGAGTCCAGAGCGATGT
Source organism: Pseudorasbora parva (assembly GCF_024679245.1). Lineage (NCBI taxonomy): Eukaryota > Metazoa > Chordata > Actinopteri > Cypriniformes > Gobionidae > Pseudorasbora > Pseudorasbora parva. The sequence continues at coordinate 31,804,241 of NC_090172.1, forward strand.
TCACGGAGAACATCAGACAGCCAGGGGGCAGATGGGGTGGGGCGGGCTGGTCTGGATGAAAGGGGGCAAAAACTGTCTAAGGAGGATGTTAGAGTGGAGCAAAGTGTGTCGGTAGCACTGTTAGTGTCCAGTGCTGAGAACTGAGCAGGTGGAGGGAGTGAAGGTGAAACCATAGTGGATAGGCGAGAGGGAGAGAGTGAGCGTAGATTACGCCGAAAGGTAATCTGTGTAGGATCTGTGTTGTATCAGGAGTCATTATGAGGTTAAGAGTGATGAGAAAGTGGTCTGAGGTGTGTAATGGAGTAACTAAAGTGTTGTCTGTGGAGCAGTTGCGTGTGTATACGAGGTCTAATTGGTTACCTGATCTGTGAGTAGCCGTAGTAGATACTAACTTAAGGTCAAGTGAAGTCAGTAGAGTGCTGAAGTCTGCAGCTAGGTGTTTATCAAGATGGATGTTGAAGTCACCAAGCAGAATCAGTGGAGTGCCATCCTCACGGAAGCTAGAAATTAACACATCCAACTCCTCCACAAAGTTACCGAGGTGACCTGGAGGACGATAGACCACTACCACATGGATTTTAACAGGGTGAGTAATAGTGATTGAGTGTGATTCAAATAAACTGGCCGGTAGAGATGGTAATGGATCAAATTTCCAATCATTTGCGATAAGCAAACCAGTACCCCCACCCCTCCCAATAGGCCGAGGAGTGTGTGAAAAAGTTAAATTGGTTGAAAGGGCTGCAGGAGTGGCAGTGTCCTCTGGTTTGATCCAGGTCTCAGTTAGGGCCATGAGGCTGAGCTGATAATGAGTCCCAATAGATGAAATGAAGTCTGCTTTGTTTACAGCAGACTGACAATTCCAGAGACCAATTAGAATAGAGAGTAAAGTAGCAGAGGATGTTAGGATATAGTGCAAATTATTAGGATTGCGGCGTCTCGTGCGTACAGAGCGTGAATTACGAGTGCTAGTAGTTATAGTTGAGATTTGAAAGCACATGGTGAATACAGATCAGAGAAAAGGCCAGATCGTAATTAGAAAAGAACCAAACACAAATAATGAAAGGAAGATGATACTCAAGTGCCTTGTCGGGGTCCTTGCTCGCCAGGAGTTGCACAGGGAAGAATTGAAGTCTTTACACTCATCGGTCTTCACACAAGGAGGGCTTCAAACTGCCCCTTACGCTGCCGCAGACTATCACGCTATTTATACTCACTTGAGTATCGTTATTGAAAGCAACTGGGAACGCCCCCAACAAACTCACTCCCAACGTGGCAATGACCAAACAAATGCTAACTCAACAAATGCTAACTCCCACACACACCGCAAGAATACACCAAAACTACTAATACACACCACTGCACCACACAGACACACTTATCCAACAACAAATGAACAAACAATCAAAAATGAGAAAAGTTACAAACACTTACACAGTAGTTGTCTATCAGTCAATCAATGCTTCACCTCTAGCCAGCTCTAGCCTCAGAACACCGGCTCTGTATTAGCTCCTGCGTCACCATCATACACGTGTCGTGGTTATCACGTGAACAGCGTCGGCCAATACAGAGCGACATGAGGGTGAGTAATTAATGGCAGAAATATCGTTTTTTTCATTTCAATTTCATTTCTAACCATTTAAATATCTTAACAACAGATAGTAACTTTGTGGCTCTCTAGAACCTATTAGTGTGCACAGTCATTACATGAAATGGTCTTAATGTTCCATTGAGGATTTCCTGACATAAAAGATGCCAGGAGATGTGGTTTCTGCTGTTATTAGAACAGATTAAATACATGGTACGATTGGGACATGCTCCAGAGACCATTTATTCAAGAAGAGACTCTATCTGATCTTATCTGCATCTTTGCTATAAAGTTACTACAGAATTGTAATACAGATGCATATTTTATTAAGCCAAGGGTGCTTTGTTGAAACAAAGGTTTATTTTGAAGATGATACGGAGCATAGAGGAAGAGGATTTGAATGAATATGGATACACAGGTAGGCTAAACATAAATTTGTGGATAAACGTATTTTATATTAAAGGGGTAGTTCACCCAAAAATAAAATTTTTGTAATTAATTACTTACCCTCATGTCGTTCGACACCCGTATGAACTTTGTTAATCTTCGGAACACAAATGAAGATATTTTTGTTGAAAGAAAGGCCTCCATTGGCCACAAGGACATTTCCTTTCTCAAGACCCATAAAAGGCACTAAAGACATTGTTACAAAGCCCAGCTCAATACAGTGGTTATACAATATTTTTATAACTTTTTGTGCGCAAAAAAACAAAGAAACTAAATAACAACTTGTATAGAGATGACCGATTTCAAAACATTGCTACATAAAGCTTCTGAGCTTTATGAATCAGAGAATACTATCAGCAGTTTGGATTGCCAAAGTCACGTGATTTCAGCAGTTTGGCAGTTTGACACACGATCTTAATATTGAATCAATACACTGATGCATTAAGCTTTGAGGCTTCAGGAAGCGGTGTTTTGAAAACGGCCATCACTATATAAGTAATTATTTAGCTTTTTTTGCGCTCAAAACTATTCTCGTTGCTTCATGTAATTATTGTAGAACCACTGTAGTGAGATGGGCTTTGTAACAATGTCTTTAGTGCGGTCAATGAAGGCCTTTCTGAACTATCGGATTTCAACAAAAATATCTTAATTTATGTTCTGAAGATTAACAAAGGTCTTACAAGTGTCGAACGACATGACGGTAAATAATTAATGACATAATTTTCATTTTTTGGGAGAACTAAAATAACCTTTAAGCATCTTTAACTAATATGTACTAACATTTCAATTCATCATTTGATAAAATGCACTTTTGTACATGCATGTTTTTACATTGTACTCATATTTAAAAATAAATAAATACCTGTATTCAATTACACTCTTGACAATTCTCGTGACTATTACCTTACACCATAACTTGTCCCTAACCCTAGACTTATACCACCTCAATTGCAGTAAAATGTTTTGCATTACATGAATACATGAACACTATAAGTACATTCATCCATCCATCCATGCTAAAGACACCTATAAGTTGTTAACACAGTGCTGGAGATCCTAAAGAAGAATGTTTCATACACATATTCTTTACAGAATAACTTGGATAAAGACCTTAACAGGTTTATATATACTGGATCACACCAACTAACAGCATCAAAGAGACCACAACACTAGAGAGCTGAGTCTGTACAAGAATGCTGTAATATATCACACTCCTTGCCCAGAGTCGCTTACAACACAATCACTAGCCTAACCTTGTTATCTGTTGCTTTGGGGACAGGATACGAATTACAGATAATCTGTTTACAAAAGTAGCTAACTAAGTAATTTTGCCATTGGTTAATGAAATAATTGTTTTAAAACACTGGGAAGGAAACAAAGGTAACACTTTACAATACGGGTGCACTAATAGGCCTTAACTAATTTGCAGATAATCATGAGTTAATGTATGACTCATGAAAAACTAAACCATGTATTAATGAATACTGCATCAGCAACTAATGAAGATTAAGTAATCATTAAATTGTTATCAGTTAAATGTGTCATGTTGTAAATTCATGTCAATTACCACAATGGTTGAAGCCATACATTTCAACTTCCAGTTGTCTGCTTTAAATAATCATTAGCTAATGATTTGCAACAGTATCATTGTTATGACTAGCCTACTTGTTGAGGCATAAGACTACTGTATTAACTAATTCAAAATTAATTTAAAAGCCATAACCACAATAACGTCCTGGGTTATGTGTATAACCATTGTTTCCTGAGAGGGAACAAGACCCTGCGTTGTCGAGTGACGACACTCTGGGGAACGCCCTTGGCATGAGGTCTCTGAAGCATGAATGGAATCTGCCACCAATCTAATTGGTGCTACGTCATGATGTAATATGTGACGGCATATGCAGAAGCTTTTAGAGGACGCCGGCACATAGTAAAGACTGCTTTACGATAAAGCGGGCGCTCTGCGTGGAAGGTGTGGCGACGAGACGCAGTGTCTCGTTCCCTCTCAAGGAACAAGGGTTATAGACATAACTTGAGACGTTCCCTTTATCGAGGAAACTCTCACTGCGTCGTCGAGGGATGATAGTCTGGGAAACGAATACCCATTATGCTCCACCAGATCACGCCCATACACCTTCAGAGTGGATGGGGTTAGATCGGTGGAGAAAGATCGGTCTTAGAGGAACTCCAGCACTGAGGCCACAGCGCAGTTGACTGGGCCCAACTCCCATTCTCGACATCAGTTGGAAAAGACATTCCTCTTAAGGCTGTACAGTCTCCTCGTAGAGGGAGCTCTAGAGCTGAGAATGGTCTCCACGACATCGGCTGACAGGCCATCCCCTAGGTACTAAGCCCCCTCAAGGGACAGACCCAGAGGTTCCACAGCTCGGGCCTAGGGTGAAACATCATGTCCCCTGCCTGAGACAGTAGATCCCTCCTCAGAGGGAATTGCCATGGAAGGCTGTCTAGGAGTGCCACAATGTCAAAGAATCAAACCCGGGTCGGCCATGCTACTAGAAGAAGGCTGATGCCCTCCCGGCAAACCCACTCCAGAACTCCCGGAAGCAGAGCATTCGGGGGAAATGCGTACAGACATAACCTCAGCCACATCTGTGTCATGGCATCCAGCCCCAGGGAGGCCGGATGCCTGAGGGAGAACAACTGTGGACAGTGGGTCGTCTCTTGAGATGCGAACAGATCCACCTCCACTGGGCCAAACCTCTCGCACATGTCCTCTACCACCCCAAGGGTGTGGAGTCGCCACTCTCCGGGCCTCAGCCCCTGCCTCGACAGGATGCATGCTCCCTGATTTTGGTCCCCTGGGAACGTACATCGCTCTGAGACAGTTTCCCCTGGGACCACAGGAGGATCAACTTGCATAGTGGGCGCGACCTCAGACCCCCTCTGATGATTCAGATACAATACCACAGACATATTGTCGGACTGTATCAGGACATGGTGGCCATCGAGGTCCGGGAGAAAGCTCCTCAGAGCTTTGTAAACAGCACACAATTCTAGGCAATTGATGTGCCAAGAAAAATGCTGGGGCCCCCACAGACCTCTTGCAAACCGGCCTTCTATGACATGAAAAGGATTTCCCCTCAGGGAAAACACCCTGGTTCCCAGCCACCACTGGAGGGGTCTTATGTATAGCAGGCCGAATGGAATCACGTTGGACGTTGCTGCCATAAGACCGAGCAGTCTCTGGAACTGCTTCACAGTGCTACTGTGGCCTAGCTTCATAGCTGAGACTTCCGCCCGTATGGACTCGGCACGAGCGGGGGACTTTCGTCATGCATCAGGAGACAAATAGCTCGCTAGTGCCCCCCCCCCCCCCCCCCGGGGTTTGATAGGCACGCTGAGTACGGTTTTTCCCACGATCTGGGAAAAACAACAAGCCCTGTCGTGGAGGCTGAGCCCGCTTTTTAAAAAAGCATCCATCCAGCTTGCTCACAGGCTGGACTTCGACTTTTTCCTGTGGCCATTCAATGCTTAATTTAGCCAGAGCGTGGGTCAACACATCCACAAGATCTTCCTGAGCGGGAGAGTGAAGAGGTGAATCCACCTGCACTTCACCCGCCTCCAGGCTGTACTGATCTAACCCCTCAGAATCAGACAGCATCAGCACTGGGTTATCCGCCTTGCGGGGAAGAAGCTGAATAGCGGGCTATTCCGCACAAGGCGGGAGAGCTTCTGAATCCTCGGACGAGGAGTGCGAAGATGCCTCAGCATGCTCGCTTCCCGTTGCGAGATCCAGTTGAGAGACCCATGATCGCCTCCGCCACGTTGCCTCAACAGACTCACAACCTGATCCCTGGGGCTTGCGAGCCTGGCCAGTCTCAGTGAGCACAGCCAGCCGCGAGCGCAACATTCGGAGCGGCAGCTTCTCACACTCGCTGCAGACGGCCCCCTCGAGAGCCACCTGAGCGTGCTGCACCTCGAGACACTGCACACACAGCTGGTGAAAACGACATAAAATGTGGGCACTCTAAACTGCTCGCTGGCCATGCTTATTTTCTTATATATGGGACAGACAAACAATAAATAGACAAACAATATCGCTTCACACAGAGCGCCTCCGCTGAAGAGCAAAAGCTGTCTTTACTATGTGCCGGCGTCCTCTTATAGCTTCCGCATATGCCGTCACATACTACGTCATGAAGTAGCACCAATCAGATTGGTGGCAGATTCCATTCATGCTTCAGAGAACTCACGCCAAGGGGGTTCCCCAGAGTTTCGTCACTCGACGACGCAGTGCGAGTTCCCTCGATAAAGGGAACATATTACTTAACAACTAATTAACAGTCATGTGACTGATTGTTAGGTAGTATTAGTGCATATTATTGCACCCATCTTGTAAAATTTTACCAAAATAAACACTCATGTGAAAACACATCAGCGTGGCCTAAAGAAAAACTGACCTTACAATATCATCTCATCATCATGAAGTCAAGATCACTGAAGCACTCGAGCACACTCATTTTGTTTTCTGAGAATCAATCGCAGAATGGTTGTGTGAGAATGTTAAGTGTTCTGTAAAGTAGTTTGCATATGTTACAAATTATCCTTGGGGTTCTCTCATATTCCTGATAATGTTCAAAAGTTTAGCAGGCATTACTCCAGTCTTCAGTGCCACGTGATCATTCTAATATGATAATTTGGTGCTTAATAAACTTTTTTTTCTTTCTTATCATCAATGTTGTAAACAGTTGTGCTGCTTTATTATTGTTGTGGAAATTCATATTATAATATTCAATATAATTTTGGTGCTTGGTTACTTCTGAGATGATGTTCATGACAATTATGTACAATTAAGTGTCACTTCAATTATTTTATTGAAGTGTTATTAATGAATACACATTGAGCCATTACGTATTTTTTTATTTATTTAATTATTTAATTCTTAATATGCATGAATGTGAATGCAAGCGAGAAAAAAAGTCATAAAAATGAAAGACTTCAAAGAATTTAATGTAATGAAATATTAAAGTTGTGTTTCATCATGTGGATCCCGGGTCATTTATTATGCTATATTACTGTAAAAATATTACTGCTGGATGTCATTAGAGTAAATGCTCCTGAAAGAACTGAGAAAAATTATCGTCCCTGGAATGGGGTTGTTTTCTGCATCCGCTGTGATGCCTGAAGGCAACACACATATCCAAAGGATAATATACAATTGGCTGGTCCTTATTGCAAAATAAATCCCAACAGAGTGATCAGGAGCCTGCCATGAGCCATTAAACTATTGCTTACCAAATACATAAATAAATAAATGTACTTGAAATATTGATTTTGAGTTGTGTTGAGTTGAAATTATTGTATTATGTAAGATGAAAGAATGTTATGAGATGTATGAGATGCACATAGTAATGCTGCCTGTTTAATGGCCATTATGAAAAAAAAAAAAAAAAAAAAAAAAAATCTGCAAAATGCCCTGTTCACCAATCACAATCAAATAGTGAGCTGTGTAATACATATATATTATCACCCATTTTTATACAGTATACCATGTGATATGCCACAGGTTGGTATTGCCTGAATGTAATCCGTTCTAACTTTTAACCTAGTAGAATATAATAGTTAAGATAATTATGTGAAATCACGATGACCTGGCAAAACACATGCAATGACTCCAGATGATGCCAATTTTGGATTGACATACAAAACTGTCAATACAACTATAGAAAGTGGTATTACTGCCTACATTATAATAATGCCACATGGACATTTGAAACTCATTTCTGCATGATAACAGAATACTTACTGATTTTTACAATTACAACAATAATTTTCTATGAAGCTGCTTTTAAACAATATGTATTGTGAAAAGCGCTCTACAAATAAATGTTCAATTTCTGTTGAAATTGAAATTAATTGAAATGAACCTGGCAAAATGGTAACTGTCGGGGGAAAGTGGGACTGCATTCAATGCACAGTCCTGCAAATATGACATTAGTTTACTAGTTATGTAAAGGTTAACTTTTTTCTCTAACCTATGTGGCTTGCTGTATCATAAAGCGGTGCAAAAAAACAAAACAAAAAAAAAAACAACATAGGTTGTGGCCAATAGTTAAGGATTTGGGCTTCTAATGCTGGGGTTAGAAGGTTCAATTCCAGAAAAGGATGACCCAATAACTGGAGAATTACTGGCATCCCACTTCTGCCTCAGAATGGTTTCACCTTTGATCAAGGCACTTAACCCATGGTTTGCCCCATAAGGATGCAATTTACACGGTGAAGTCACTTTAGCTAAAAAAAAAGTATCTGGTATACCAAACTACAGCTTTAAATATGTTGCAGTGTCAGTAAATCTGTTAAACGCCAAATATTTAATTGATTTTCCATCCACTTCTGCAGTTGTATGCAGTTTCAGGGATTTTTTCTTATTTATACACAATTAGAAAACAAAAATGTTAATTCCTCATATAAAAAAAAAAAAACAATTAAAAATAAATACATACCTGTCACAACTGCTTCATCCTCGTCTCCATCTCCAGCATCATCTTCTTCATCCTCCTCATCACCACCATCTACAAAGGAAAGTTATCAATTATCAGTCAGTTCGTGTTTCTCCATGTCAAGATATCCTTCTAATTTCTGCCTCTGTCCGTTACCTCTGTCAAAGAAACTGTTTCACGTTACAATTACCTCTGTGTCCTCGTCTGCGTCTGACAATACCATGGTTATAGATTACACTATCGGTTTTATTACAGAACTGAATCAGTTCACTAAGACAGGTAATAATACTGTTACATTAATCATACTTTTTTTCACTTTGTGTATAATAGACGTTAGCACAGAGGAAGCCCATATCATGTCTTAACATTTAGCTTAAGGCTTCCCTGAGGCATCAGTTGTAACTACAGTACAGCCGAAAAAGCACTGACCTTGCTGAGCCTCATAAACCCCAGAGTCATTTCAATTAAGTTCATGCCTACAATGAGGACTTTGTCATCCTAAAACACTGCTAGCAAGAGTTGATATAATTCAACTTCAGCCTCCTTCAGTGTGCCTCCTTCAGACAGTTGGATTTACTATGTATACAGTTTTCCAGGGTTAATCTGATAAGCTCTATGAAGTCCTTCTAATGAAATCAAACCTTATACAAACAAAGGAAGTGTGCCTACGTTATTATGTTTACATTTGTGAGTGGTTTAGGAAATAGTGAGCGAGAAAGAAAGAGAACGAGAAGGAGAGGTTTCTACATAAACATCACACTTTTAAGAGTCAATGAGAGGCTTGTGCTGTTTTTTTTCTTTATTATTCATATTGGAGTTCATGCTGATATTGATCTCAGTATTGATATTTGCATCATAGCTAACTAAAACTAAAAATATTAAACAATATATTTAAATGGAAATAACAAGTAAACTAAGTAACTAGATTAAATAAGTTAAAGTTGAAGTGCTAACATTACTAAAATAAAAATAAATTAAGGCTAAATACAAATAGAAAACAAAATAAATGCATAAATAATATAGATAAATAACAAACACATAAGAAACTTAATAAACAAACTAAAATTGGTATATAAGTAATATATACATAATACAGAATACTACTGTAAATTCTAAAATTACACAGAGTAGCAACAGTAGCACTATTTTGTACATGGAAATATTTTGGTTATGGATATCAGTTAAAGATTTTTTCTCTTGGCAATAAAGCACATTAACCTCATAACAGAGAGAAGTGACGTTGAGCATGAAATGGCCTACCTTGAAGTTGAGTTACAGTATACTGCTTTTGGAGTCAAACAACATCAAGTCATCTAGAAGATTTATTTAATCTCATTAAGTAATTAAAAAAATCAAGCTCAGGGTGGTGCAACGCAAACTACAATTTTAAATGCTGAGGCCTATAATTAATTCATGACCAGATTTCCCAATGGAGGTTTAAATTACAATAGCAGTATCTAGTATCAATTGTATCTATTGTAGATTATAAAGAAATTTCATCAGTTCCTGTAATGCATTGCAATTGTATGTAGATGGCATCACGCTCTGTTCTTCTCATTAATGGTACCAGGATGACTGCACAACTAATATTGATATGATCCTTGTGAATAGACATGTCGAATCTTTAGTGACTCTCCAGAGGGCTGGCTGGGTGAAACATTGGTTGTGGCTGGAGGCCTGCTGGTGCATTGTAAGTATCAATATACATTTACATCACTACACCGTCTATATAGTCAGCCAGTCTTCCAGTGCAGAAGCTCAAGCCACATTACCATGATCTAGATGTGTCAGCTAAGCCCAGAGGCCTTGAGAACATTTTTTTTTTTTTTTTTTTGAAACCTTACGTGACTGTACTTTGCTGAAGAGTAAGTGGGAATGTGTATAGAAACATGTAGCGTTTTTCTGGTATTATTTTTGAAAGGCTTTATTTAGAGGAATAAGCTCTTCTAGTATCCAGAAAAAAAAAAAAAAAAGTAATTAAAAGAGCACTGTAATTACTATGCGTGAAGTAATTGCAAATTTAACTGCTCTTGAAAACAAATGCCTTTTAACTCCCTGCTGGAGAATTATAACAATCTTTCTTGAGAGCACTATAAATCCGGTATGAGGACATCCTGCTACTTTCTAAAAATTGGTTCATCCTTTTTTTAAATTTTTTTATTATTATTATTATTCAGACAGTCTTTATAAAGTGTTGTGACATCAGCATGGCTATTTGTCCAGTAGTAATCTAAATGTAGTCACATATCCTGAGGGACCGACCAGAGGGGCCAATTTACTGAAGCAGTCGACTAATGCTCACTTTAATGCTACTAAATCACACATTCCCCAGGCTGTTTCTGATGACCATAAAATGAAAGTGGTAACTGTGTGTTAGATATAAATGTGTGATTTCAGCTAAAGTCGACTAATGCATGTGCAGAAATATTTTTATCACACTCTTTATTTTTAATAGACCCATTTCCGTCATTTTGTGGAGCATTACAGGTTAATCAGAAATACGTGGTCTATAGTTTTTTAATGGTGACTGTACATTTGGAGAAATGAGGCTGTTTGATTCCTGTTCTACATTAGGCACTAGGTAAGTACTGTTTTTCCACATTTGTTCAAAGTAAGAGTCTACTGCTTAGCATACATTGCGGTTATACCTTTCTGAGTCTGTTCTTAACCTGCCTCTTAAAGGGATAGTTCACCCACATTCTGGGTGTGTCTCAATCAGCTCCCATGTTCAGTAGTCAGGGCACTGATCAGGGAGTCAGCCCATTGACTTATGTCCTGATCAGTGCCCTGATACTGAACTAGGGAGCTGATTGAGATGCAGGGTCGGTCATCATATACTCAACCTTGTGTTCTTCTACTCAACACAAAAGACACCATTGACTTCCATAATATAAAGAAAAAATAAAATAAAATACTAAGGATGTTAATGGTGCCCTTCAACTGTACGGTTACCCTTATTGTTTAAAATATCTGCCCTTTTAAGACTTAACATGACAAACTGAAAAAGATACATTTATGATAATAAAAAATAAAACATCTCTTTGTCACCCATATAAACAAACTGTGGCCATAGAAATGTCAACTGATTGCAAAATGTGTTACAAGGAATTCCACAACATGAACTAAGTAGAGCACATTCAATTTAAGCATATGACGACCTGATTTTCTTTTTTTTTTTACACTCTTCAAAATAAGTCTCTGGAGATGTGTGTGAAAACCAATGTCATTTTATTAAAATAGATGTGTGCCACCATAGTTATACGTCAGTTTTGCCCTATATTAGTGTACTTTAAACACATGAGGTGTGAGCATTCAGAGCACATTTAAACATTTGTGAAATATTGTTTACAATTTTTATATATATATATATATATATATATATATATATATATATATATATATATATATATATATATATATATATATATATATATATATATATATATATATATATATATATATATATATATATATATATAATTAAACATAATATGATTAGTTAAATTTTCTTATTAATTTTTAAACTAAGATGTATTTATGAAAACAATTGTTGATTATATATTTTTTTCATTAGCATATCAATTCCAGTCTATGCACTTAATCTCAGTAATATCTTTTCAACTACAGTTTTATTATTTCATATTTACTTATAAATGAATAATGGCATCTAGGCAGATATTGAGTAGAGAGATTACATTTCCTGTACAGAGAAGAGATAGATAGACTGCTAAAGTGCAGTCAAGATTTGTCAATGTAAATTGGGAAAATAAATGCATAATCAATGGCTCTGCTATTGATGAGATGCTTTTTTAGTAAAGCAAGTAAATGGTAGACATTGTGGTTCCTTCATTTAGACGAAAACACAATGCAGTTTAGGATTATTACTATTATTAAGTTTAAAAAAGAAAAAAAGAAAATATAACTGCCCAGCCCAGCTGGCGTCTGATGGTTGTGGTGGGCACCAGCCAAAATTGGCCCTCAACAGACTGTGATGGAGTGAGAAAGTATGCTGGTTATTCAGATGCAGGCCTCTGGGTACAATTGCAATGATGAAACTCATTGTATAATCCTGCATTGTTTTAACAGTGGAACTGCCGTTCCACCGACTTTGAAATACTAAACTCTGGCAGTCGGCGGATCCTGGTTAAGGTGAGGCGTAATTTGGGTCTTACTTGAAAATCCTCTGTTATCCTAAAAAAGTAGCCAATTTCCAGCTGCCTTCAAAAAGACAACAATGCAAGAGTTTCAGTTACAGAGGCGAGGTATTAGCTGAAATGGAGAGTGGAACATGATCCTCAGCTGTGTGCCTGTGTTTATTTAGCAATCCTGGGTAAGTCTGGCTGGAGGAGACAGACCATAAATGTCAGCAAATGGGGACTGTGTTTTATCCTCTTTCGTATAGTGGATCCACACATGGGATGGCATCCATTAGAAATTGGAATAGCTCAGTTTCAGTCTTTACGGGTCACCGTTCTGTGTCTTAGTCATGCTCTAAATGCATGTTTTACTTAAATTACAGCATGATATCATTTCTCATTTCTTGGTGGCTGCACTCCCAGGACATTAATCTGGTTCCACTTTCACATATAAAATTAGTCTCTGGGGTCGACCACGTGCCTCTAAATTCTCATACCTACAATTAGATAGGTCTTTGTGTTTCTTTGAAGTCTCTTGAATTGGGGGATCAGATCTGCTAATGTTACATTAATTTCAGTCTAACTTGAACAGGAAATGGACAATTTTCTGCTGTTTTATCTAAGCTTTTGTTGCAGTTTTATTAGAGGACCTCAAAAAACCTCAAAAAACAAAAATGGTGCATGGCAGGGTATGATTACATGGCACTCCGGACTTGTTTTGTTGTTTGTTACACACCATTTACGATGCATACAAGACCAACAAGTGACAAACTTAAAATAAATCAAATATGAGTATAGGGAGAGAGTTTATAACCATAACTGTAAAAGTGTACAAAAAAGATCTTACAGGTGATCAGCACTTCCTTTGGACTGGGATATCTTTTTTACTAAATAAAAAAGAAAAGAAAAAGAAAAAGAAAAACTGAAGAGCTAAGTTTTTGAGGTGCTTTTGTCTGTCCTCTGATCTGCCATGATTTCATGGCACTGGCTGCATATAAAATCACATAGTTCCCTACTACTGTATATAGAATGTGAAAAACAGTACTATGTACAATGAGGCTAAAGGGTATTGCATATTTATAGATCAACATATTTAGTGTGAAAAATCATACTAGTGGTTTATTTTGTTTAAAAATCTTATAAAATTATGAGATGGCAACAATACCCCAAAACTCAAGGTAAAAGGCTCCACCAGCATGGGGCAAAAGGCACACAGTACTGATACAAATACTTCAGATTAATACTTGTTTAAATCAATTACTTTAGAGACTTTGATGTTTATTTCGATAAATAAGACTTTTTATTTTTTTGTAACAAAAAAAATCATTAAAATATATTAATATAAAAATATATTTTAAAACGTAAACATTTTGAAAGCATCTAAGGAGATTCCATAACAATTTAATATAGATTTATAGTAGTCAGAATAAATGATAACATTTTATTTTAAGGTTCAATTATTAACTATTAACTAGTTGCTTGTTAGCATGCATATTACTGGGATATTGGCTGTTTATTAGTACTTATAAAGCACATACTAATGCCTTTTTCTGCATGACCTTATTCTACATCCCTTAATATAACCCAATAACTAAACTTAAATGCTACAAAAAATGCATTACTATCTATTAATAAGCAGTAAATTAGGAGTTTATTGGGGCAAAAGGCGCTGTTAATAGTGAATATGTGTTCCCCATACATAATCTAACCATGTCATGTCAACAAATTAAAATTTCAGATATTTATTATCATGTTAATTATTGTGCCTTTTAACAACAGGTGTTTTGCTGTCCTTCAGCTTTCGGAGGTTCAGCTTTTTGCTGTTTGCTGTGATCACCTCAAGGATCAGCCAAATTAAAAGTGGATGTTTTGAAAAGTGCTGCGGCAAGTTTTGAGCAATGTTGTGGTTTAGAGGAAAATAAAATCAAAGACCCTTTTATATATATGTATATATATAGGTATTTTGTGACACCCCTAGTTTGAAGTCTTTGTATAAAATATGTACTATACATTTTGATTAGCACAATTAATGGTCCACAATCCAGTCTAAAATATAATTTAAAAATTGACAGTGTTATTAAGAACATGGAAGTGGTGTGTGTCGCCTCAACGTGGGTTTGTTGCACCTCACATGGAGATAAGCCTCACTTTGGTTTAATGCGGGGAGCTGCTTCCTGTCTCCCCTCCTCAAGTAGGTCACAAATGGCCTCGCTGCAGACTCGGAGAATAATCCCATCTCTTCATAGTCTGGGGGATTGTGATGTGAGGGGGGGGGGGAATCCTTTTTTTTTTACACTGATGAAGCTCTGAACCCTAAATATTATGTACCGACAGTTTGAGGACTTTGTGATAGGTAATTTGTGCTTGTATGCAACAATTTGCATAATATGGAGAGAACATTTTTTAATAATTGCCTTGTTGACAGTGAACTGAGTAAATGTAATAAGTGTGCAAAGTGTGCATTCTAGATCGGGTCTGGAGTTGTAATAACAGACTCAATGTATATATTCATGTGGATGGTGTAACAGTCAGTTTCCTCACTTAACTAAGAACTGTAATTAACCTGCATAGGTTTGAGAAAATGTGTTATATCACTGGACACATGTTTGTGTCATAGTCTCGGTCAGATTGTGTATAACCCTGGGGAGTCTTGTAATAGCCCTGCATCCAGGTGGGTGTATTGATTAAAGCTGTACTGCACTTAGAAATATGTAAATCTGTGCTAATTAGATTTCATTCACAGAGAAGGCCAGAGTGTCTGAAATGCCATTTTCTGGCTAGCTTAATAAAAGACAGACCTGCTGCTTGATCACAGAAAAAATCATTTACAAATTGAGAGGGATAGGTAGAGAGGGAAATGTTCTTTAAACAGGATTTTAAATGTGATCATCATTATCATAAGTCAGCAGTAGTCATTAGGGAGCATATAATATATCAAGACTGAGAGATTAATAGAGCTGGACCTGATAAATTCCTATTTTCCGTCAAATCATTGGGTAGGGTTTGTCTAATGCTCACATAATTAGCTTACACCGTTGAGGAGTGATTGATATTTGCTGTGTTGCTGAAAAAAAAGTGAAAGCAAGTGGCAAATGGATGGGACGTGCCAGCCTGGTCTCATCCTTAATACGTAGGTATTAATACGTTACTTTCAAAGAGACTAAGCGTACGTCTTAGTACGTTTGGAGAAGTGCTAAAATGTAAAATATAGACGTATTTGCAACATTTAAACGTAGTATTATTACATTTTTACAGCTAAAAAACGTGAAATATTTACGAATCCATCATGAAATCTTTTTTTTTTAAGAATACAAAACTTTATTCTGGTAAAAACATTTTTTTTGTTTTGTTATATCATAAAGATATCTATATAATTTCCCTTTGACCATTTTATTGATTAATCTACGATCCCTTAACATTACCCAAAACCTAAACCTACCAATTTAATACAGAATATAAAGAAAATAAAAGGTAAAACGTTGGAAAATGACGATTTTGGTAACAATATAGCATTAAAAAAAATATTTTGAACGGCTAATCCTACACTTACCCCTAAACCTACCCATTAGCATTCATTAAAACAACGTACTGTTATAAATCAAAGCATAACAGACAGACCAGTGTACTCACAATAATTTATTTATTGCAAAAATGTCAAAAGCGGTACCAAAAGTAGTTCAAATGAAGATGTGTTGCAGTCGCAGTCCTCTCTGGTGGTATATAACGTTAATAGTTTTGTATGAGGTACAGAGCAGAATGTTAGCTATTAATCAATGAAATTATTAATCCGGCTTCTCTCTGTGAAGTTGCGCGCTTCCCATTTCAAATACAAATCGACTGAAACACGACATGTCAAAATCTGTGACGAAGCAGGCGAGAGCCAATGAGCGTTCGATGCCACTGCCGTAAATCATGTCGTAACGCTTCATGAGGGCGCGTTTTTTAAATTTGAATTTACGAGCGCGAGATTTGATGTTTGCCGTCGCGCTACTGAGAGGAGATGAAGACTTATGGAGATGAAGATCACCGGGCTCAATTTTAGATTTGTTTCTCGCAAACATATGGATTCTAATGATTTGGATTACAGCAAACGAATAAAGTGTTGCGTTTTGTGAATTGATGTTGTGTTTTGGTGTATCTTGTGATCGCCAGTTGCTGAATAGGAGAAAATGCCTTTTTATGTCTGACAGCAAACAACAAGCTAAATACTACAAAATGGTTCGCAAGAATGTTATTCATCTGACGGTTTTAAAATTCAGTCTTCTTTTAACATTATCTAGTCACCCGAAATGAGTTTGTAGTGATGTCACGAGAGCAAAATGTTATTTTACATTTCTGTTATTTTATATTAGGTTGATTAACTTAGTAAAATGCATTTAATAAATGTGACTGAAAACATGTATTGATGTGACTATTGGATATAAAATAAACTATATTAATGCCACGATTTATGGGAGCCGGTGGCTGGCTGCTTACACGTTAACAGATACGTCGATAATTTACATTTTAGTGCTGTCAATACGTCAATATTGTACATTTTAGTGCTGTTAATAAGTCAGTATTGTACGTTTTATTGTGTGTGAAAACGTTAGTAAATGTACGTGTAGTAGAATCAAACTTAACGTAAAAATACTCACGTATTTTCATGAGATCACGTTGGACGTGCAGCCAACTTATTATCTGTATACACACTATTGTTCACAATTTGAGGTTTTATTCCTCTGATGAAAAAGCTGAAATTTGAGCAGTCATTACTCGTCTTCAGCGTCCTTCTGAAGTCATTCTAATATGCTGATTTGGTGTTCAAGATTATATATATATAGATTATAGGTTTCTTGTAGTACCATCAATGTTGAAATAGTTGTGCTCATTAATACTTTAAAGAAACCGTAATACTTTTTTTTCAGGATTCTTTGGTTTAAAAAAAGTTCAAAAGAACAGCATGTGTTTTAAATAAAAATCTTAAGTAACATTATACATACCTTTATTGTCTCTTTTGCCTATAGAGATGTAACTCCTATTCCATTTATACTTTGCATATAAAAATAAGCAAATCTGTATCACCAATGCATCATAATTGTAGATATGCTGGCTAGATGGCTATTTAAAATGAGCACTTTCTCCTTGTGCATGTTGGATAATAAACAAGTATTTATGTACTGTTCGAAAGAATTCAGTATTCATTTTGAAGTCTTATTTGGTCAACTAAGGTATTTAGCTTAGGGCAAGTCTCTAGTAGAAAACAAAGTAATAACACTGTTAATGTGGCTTTAGAAAGAGGGCTGTTGAGTGTCATGGTCTGTCATGTGCTGAAGGACAACAGTGCAAGGCCTATAATATGGAGGGTTGTGTCAGGATGCTTATTCACAGTATAGATTTTCCATATGTCTACAGCTTACGATTGAAATTCCTCAGACTGAGTGACCCAAGAGAACTCCAGCTGGGATTGTTGTACATGCCATTTTATGGGAATTTATTGGTTGTGCACAATTCTGGTGACTTACTGTTCTCCTTCCATCTCTCCTTGACCCCCGAAATATCACATCAACAACCTTTTTTTCTTTTTTCTTTTTTTTGTACAAAATATCTATCCTCCTGAGACTTTAGTATAACATGCAGTTTAACAGATGGCAGACAGTGGTAGCCTGTTGCCCAACAGAGCACAAAGATAAAACAGATTACGTAGGTAACACAAATACCTGTTGTTTTGGTGTGAAGCGCAAGACATGTTACTCACTATTCTGGTGTTAAATAACATCTACGATGTTTCACTTGTTTAATGGAAATGTTGAGAGACTGAATGGAAGACGCTTATAACGAAATGATCATGTGAAAAATCTCGGAATCCATTGATAAACCATCTGGCTGCATCAATGCCCTCTCCCAGCTGGAGTAATCTGTTTCACCTTTTAGCAAAAATCCCTCCGCATGCCCCATGGTCCACACAAACACAGACATTGTAGTTAAAAGCCTTGAAGATCAGGAAGAAAGCCTCAGCTAGGCAGATAGAGTTTCTTTTTAAAGACCTGCCGGGATAGAAGTGTTACAATCAGCGGGAACAATCGCAAGAATATTCCGGGAACCTTCAATCCAAGGGGCAGGGTAACGGTCACGCCGGTCCATTTCATCCATCAGGGATGATGCGTGCTGGAAAAGAAGTTCTTTCTAAATTAGGTTAGGCCTCTCTCTAACCACAGCGCATCTCCAGCCTCCCCTCTCAAACGCATCCATCTTGGGCTGGAGAGGTAATGTGTTCCTAAGTGAGTTAACCCACTACACAAATTTGATTTGGCCCTTAAACATTACATCACTCTTTATATCTCATTATTAATTAGCTGGGATTATGCTTCAGACGTTGTGTTTAGAGTGCCTCAAGGTTATCGGAAGAGGTCCATTCAGCCCGTGCTGTATTTAATTTCGAGTGTTTAATTAAAATATAGCAGACTTTTAAAAAGCCTACCAATGTTAGACCTTTCATGAACCACATATGACCCTTTGCTCCTATGCTCTGGTTCATGTTCCTATGATGATCCATATCTCAGAGAAATCAAAAGTGCAGTGGTAATCTGTCAAAGACCGCACCCGTCTGTCAAAGTGCCACTGATGCTGCTTCTGGGGTTCAGTTGTCATGTGAGAGATTAATTGGCACATTTTCTTGATAGTTGGATTTGAAATTAGATTCAGAGGTCACTCATTTTTTAATGTACCCTTTGTTTCGGATTACATGCAATCCAATAACCCGGCAACACAAGATTTAAACACTGTGTTTAAATCCTTTAAAAAAATCGGGTTAATTCCCGGTTGCGACGTCAGCATTTAAGCATTCACTCAGATTACCCTGCTGAAGTGGTGACCAGATTGAGGTTTGATTTGCATGCTAGGACCAGCATGGGATGCTGGTTGCTGGTCACCAGTATAGGGAGCAGGAGTGCTGGTGGATCAGCTCAGTGTTGCTTGAGAACAGCATTACTATGCAGGTCCAGCTAGACCAGCACTAATCAACATAAACCAGCCTGGACCAACATGTAATTCATGCTAGTTTATGCTTGATTTTAATCAGGGTATTCTATTTATTGTGATGGTTTGCTGTTAAATCCTCAAATATATATAAAAAAAATTAAAAAAAATGTCAGCAGGAAACAGACTCAGATGCTCCTCTTAGGTTTGCAGTTTTTACGACTGTACGAAAGATGAATTTTATTTTAAAAGATATTTTAAAAGATAACATTTAGTTTAAATGTTGCGCTTAATTTTTCAGCAAGTCTACATTCCTGTTACATATCAAATGTGCACTTCAATAAACTGAAATAATGCAGTTTAAGGTGTTTTCTAGCTGGGCTAAAAATCTGACTGATGGACAGAAATCTAGGCTATTTGATTGGTTTATTCTTTAGTCGTTTATGACTTTAACGCCCCGATATACTTCTAGCAAAGTTGAAGAACAAACTTGTGTGATTTAATTTCAAAACAAAATCAGGAAAACATGTTCAAACTACCATTGGTCCTTGGCGATTTTGTATTAAGTAGGTGTTTTATGAAGCTCCACCTTCTTTGACATGGAAATATTCACTAGATAATTTATTTTCTGTTCAGCCACTCAAGGTCAGACATCATTGAGTAAAAACGTGAACACTGACACACTTTTTTATGTTTAATACTGTAAAGCTTCTTGCTTTTAAACAATATATTGTATAAAGTGGTGCATAAATAAATGCGACATGAAACCGGGCGGCGTCGGATTTTGGCTAACAGTATGCCGCAGTTCATCTATTTTGGACTTTTTTTATACCCAAACTAAAGAGCGAAAGAGAATTTGGCAGTGATTATACGGAGCCTTTATTCTAAAAGGACCACAGTTGAACACATTTGCATGATCCTATGTGTTGTCAGCTTATTAATTGGTGAACGTGCATGTAAATGCGTTCATTGAGATGTGACTTTCATTCTTCATTTGAGCCACTGGATTTAGATGAAGTCACCAAGGGCACTTGAGAACTCCAAAACACAACCAGTTTTCAATCACACACTGAATGAGTTGTTGTTGAGTCCTTGAAAATGGAAACTTTTTTAACCCTGTGGTTGGAAAACATTAATGTTGCCAAAATTACCCTGTTAGATCCTCCACCCATCAAAGTTGTTTGCAAACAGACCATCAAGATCTATTGCAGTTAGTGGAGGTTTTTCTCGTTAAAGCATAATGGCAATTACTGTCAACGCTGTTAGACAGGAAAGATGATACAGGTCTTCACTTGTTTTATAGAGCCAGCTTGAGAATTTGATGTCCCTTGAACTCTCTTGTTTTACCCAACATCCTAAAGTCTGGCCTCGGTATCTTTGAAATGAGATCTGGAAGTCTTCAACCTTCCCTCAGTCCTCTTTCCTACTGTGTAGTGAACTACTGGGAGTTGCTTTAAGACATTGAACCCTCTCCTTTAGTTCTCTAATGGCCCCTTTGTTTGCATGAGATTCCATTCAGTCCACAGGGTACCCCAATAAATAAATAAATAAATAAATAAATAAATAAATAAATAAATAAATAAATAAATAAATAAATAAATAAATAAATAAATAAATAAATAAATAAATAAATAAATAAATAAATAAATAAATAAATAAATAAATAAATAAATAAATTTAAAAAAAATATATATACATATATATATATATATATACACACACACACACACAATAGTCAGGTATTATGTCCTATATTTCAAATCAGTTATTTATAAATTACATGCACATGTAATACCTGTTTCTTTAATTCACTAATGTGTAACTTCTAAATTGCTGCTAATAATATAATGCTATCCAGGGGCCTTATGCATAAATTTGGGTTTAATCTGAAGGGATATGAATATGTATATGAATTTGTAAGCCATGGTAGGTTTGTGATGGTATGATGGTAAATAATGACACAATTTTCATTTTAAGTGAACCATTTATTTAACGTTGCCAGTGAAAAGTTAAATCCTCTTCCTGCATTACAAATAGCCCTGAAACAACCTCAGGTTAACTGACCTGCTCAAGGCTACAATGTCCCGCACGACTCGACATTCTGGAGTTCACTTCAACATGTGCAAGAAACCTGCAATCTGTTTTAACACCCCATATTCTTAATGATTTTGACAAGTGTCATCAATCTACATACATTTACAGAAAAGAGAGAGATGGGAGGAATACAACGACAACAAAATATTCTGTTCTTTCACAATGAATTTTTCATTAAAAACAAATTTTCCATATTGAAAAAGCAGAAGATGACATCTTGGTGGCTTAGGGGCTTTTAGCAACTCTCTGCTGTGTTGACAGAAACTGTACAATGATGCAATTCTAGATAAAATAGGTGCTCATCAACTTCCCAGGTGGCAGTGTGACAGTCAGACCATGACACATAAACTGCAGTAAATAAAATTTCTAAATAAGTTTTCTGGCATGGCACTCATTCCAAACCTATGCTGACAATTTATATAACAAATCCTCTGGTATTTACTCTGAAAAGGCCTATTTGACCAGTGTTTGTGTGGCCATTGTCATATCAATATGGTGGTTAATCCTGATTTTTTTTGCTGTAAACTTTTTGCTGCTTAAAGCATCCAGAGGGGTGATTATTAGATATAAGGAATAGCATAGCAAGTGAAACAAGAGAGCCCATAAACCTGACTAGTGAATTACAGTTGCTGTTGCAATACCCAGAGAGAGAGAGAGAGAGAGAGAGAGAGAGAGAGAGAGAGAGAGAGAGAGAGAGAGAGAGAGAGAGAGAGAGAGAGAGAGAGAGAGAGAGAGAGAGAGTGGAGTGGGGTGGGGGGTGGTGGAAGAAATACCTTTCCAGTACCTATTCAATTCACCAGTTCCAGGAATGAACGTGAAACTGTGATTTTTTTTTTCTTTCCCCATAATGTTATTTACCCCTAAAACTCTGTAATCTGTTTACATGGCTTTTAACTCAGTGCCTTTGCAAAGTGCTGTTTTAGTACACTCACTGGGAGTTTATCACTACCTCACTACTATGAATATATTTATTTATAAAATTGTGCTTGTGAATCTCATTGCTCTTGCCCTGTTCCTGTTCCTGCTTTTCTCCTTCTTCTTCTATTAAGCAAAGCAAATATTTTTTTTTCTTCCTCTTTTTTTTAATGTAGCCGAGCTGTGCATCTATGCCTAAAAAACACCCCCATGATAAAACATAATACAATCCATGCAAGAACTGATGTATATACAGCTCTTTTTTTCAGAGCTGTAAAATCATACCCTGGTGGCAGCAAATCTAATCTGACCACGAGTGTCGTCTAGCAACTCTCAATACCCACCTGAGCTGTAAACGGCAAACTCTTGTCGGGCCAATCACATCGTGTATAGAGTCGGTGGGTGGGGCCATAATGACGACGGCCAAGTTGCGCTTGCATGCTTCTAGTAAACACAGAAACTGGCGAACGGCGGTCTTTTGAATCAGCTTTGACCGCGACTCTGGAAGACTTGGAGTTGAGCTTTTCTCTGAGAAAAGAACAAAGAACGGCACTGAAGTCATTCTTAAAAAGGGAAGATGTGTTTGGAGTTTTGCCAACCGGATACGGCGAATGTTTAATCCATCAACAAGCTCTGTTTCACCTTCGTTGCTCTGGTTGGTGGTAGCGCTATCCTATCGCGTGCAGAGGGAGTTTGAAAGACAACCGTTTATCCCGCCCCTCGGATTGAGCCCTGTCAATGGTGAGTTTCCAGACCAAACATCTTGATGTGGGTCTGGCTTATCAGGCTAGTAAAATCATGTACTCATTTACAAACTGAATGGCAAAGTAATTAGGCCATAATTGAATTATTCTGAAAATTCTTTAATTATTATTGGATTAATAATAACTAATACAATTGTAAAGCTTCTATTCAGTTGTTACAAGACAAACTGAATGTTGCTTGAAAATGATTGGGAGGTTAAAAAATAGTTTGAAGTCTATGCTGAAAGTTATAAATCATATGTAATTTTAAGGCTCAGGACGTTTGAAGGTTATTTACTGTAAGTCATATAAAGTTATATTCAGTGAGTGGTTCTATAGGTTAACTAGGAGGTTGCGAGGCAATAGGTGGTTGCTAAGCAGTTGCTAAGGTGTTATAGGTGGTTTCTAAGAAGTTGCCAGACAATGAGTTATTGTTAAGTTGTTTCTAAGGTGCTTTATATGGTTACAAGGAGGTCAAAAGACAGCAAGTGGTTGTTAGATAGTTGCCAAGTTGTTTAAAGAAGTTAGTAGAAAGTTGCTAGGAGGGAGCTACATTAGATAATTGCTGAGGTATTGTAAGTGTCAACACAGGCTGAAGGTCTGTGCATAGGACATTGCTAAGGCAGTGAGTGGTTGCTAGGCTACTAGGAATTTGCCAGGCAGGGAGTGGATTCTAGGAAGTTGCTAAGGTGTTTCAGGTGGTTGCTGTCTTTCTTTCTTTCATTTATAAAGCACAATTTGATACAACAACAGTTGCCCAAAGAGCTGTACACATAACATGAATATAATACTAATAATGCATAGAACAAATAATCCGAAAATAGCATATACAAAAAAACATATTTACAATGTTTGTATTTAAATACAAAACACAAATTTAGAGTAAAGCACCATCAAGAATAAAAGCCTAGGATAGTAATTGTTGATTCTAATATGCATGGGTAATATGTTCCACAGTTTAGGTGCACTCACTAGTTAAGCTACTAGAAAGTTACTAGACATTTAGAGGTTGCTAGGTAGTTGTTAAGGTGTTTTAAGTTTTTACTATGAAGTTGCCAGAATGTGAATGATTCCTATAGTTAGTTGCTAAGGTGTTTTATGTGGTTACTAGGAAGTTTCCAGAAGATGAGAGGTTGCTAGGTAATCACTAAAGTGTTTTGGGTTGTTTCCAGGAAGTTTCTATGCTGTGAATGATTCCTGGGCAGTTGCTGATGTGTTTCAGGTGGACATTTTTTAGACTTTGAGAGGTTGCTTATGTAGTTGCTAAGGTGTTTCATGTGGTTACTAGGACGTTTCTACAAGGTTTTTTAGACAATGAGAGGTTGCTAGGTAGTTGCTTTGGTGTTTTGGATGTTTGCAGGAAGTTCCCAGGCAATGCGAGGTTTCTAGGTTGTTGCAAATGAGTGTCATGTGGTTACTAGGAGGTTTCCAGGCAATGAGAGGCTGCTAGGTATTTGCTAAGGTGTTTTTGAGTGGTTGCTAGGAAGTTGCCAGGCCGTAAATGTTTCCTTGGTATTTGTTAAGGTGTCTTGTGCTGTTACTAGGAGGTTTCCAGACAATGCAAAGTTGCTAGTCTGGGAATGATGGCTAGGTAGTTGCCAAGCTGTTGTACCTTAAGGTGTTGTTAAATGGTTGATCAAAACCCATGTGAAAACAGATTATATTTAACAAAACAAAATTACATATATGGATAGCGTAACTCTGACTGTTTAAGCCCCGCTGCTCACTTCTGGTTCTGTGGATAGGGTTCTGAAACTGGTGTGCTGTGGGGCTGCAGCTGGATGCTATTGGTGAGTGGCTGATAGGTTACTACAATGTCACTAAGAAGTGAGTGGTTGCTATGGTGTTTTGAGTGGTTACAAGGAGGTTGACAGGCAATGAGTGGTTTTTAGGTAGTTGCTAAGGTGTTTTAGGTAGTTTCTTGGAAGTTGTTTTACAGATATACTTTGCGATTTTTATCCCTTCCAAATTTGCCATGGCTGTGTTTTTCCTCACACAACCTCAGTAAACAGTCCAGGGAAAAAATACCTTCTGTTTTTCAGCAAACTCAGCGGTCCTCTGAGAAATCGAACCCTGTTTGAATGCTAATGTCTGTGATTACTGATGTTGTATTATCCTAATGCTTCTCATCATGTGTTTTTTGACCTAACTGAGCTACCGTTTGTTCGCCAATCTTTTCCATGCTTTCATTTCAACATGAATGGTATCCAATTAAAACATAAAATGATATAATTATTACTGCAGACTGCCCGTTTTATTATCAGTATCAGGTAAGATTAGGGTCTAGATGTCTCTACTCATTTACATGGATTTATTACTTAACAGTTACTTCTATAGCTTATATGAAGTTTGAATAGTGTTTTAATACTAAATAAAATTATATCACACCCACCTCTGTAATAAACATGCTAGTCACGTCTGAATCGGTACATAACATCATAGACGTCAGGTGATAATGATAAGTATTGTAACATACTACATTTGGAATACCAGTCCCATCCGAATAGGGCTAAAAAGTTACATTTATATTGGTCTTAACCCACATTTGTACAATAGCAGTGTGTTGTCTTTGTCAAGTAAGCATCCTAAACAAAACAAACGTTCCCATGGTACATTCTCTCTGACTACACCCAGAGTCTGTGTCTCTGTGTACCCTTTTCTCTATTCCCCCACCCACCTTCCATCCACAGGTCACATGACTGTCAATGCCTTGTTTGTTCTCTTCTGGATATTCTATGACTATGTGATTAAATGTAAATATCAGCATAATCCACTCCCTTTGTTTGCGTGTGGGGAAAATCTAAAACTCTCTCAACCATTTAACACAACATCTACACACACACACAACCTTAAAGTGTGGCTGAAGATGGCCTCCAAAACAACAACAAAAACTAATTTATAAAGCACATCTCAGTCAACACAATTAATTAATAATAATAATGCAAAAAAAGTAAACTAACCTGTTCTTAGTGAGTGAAATGTGTCTAGACATTCTGATTTTGTATTGTGTGCAGTGGCCCACGCATGGATTCAAGGACATGTGGATTTAATTAGAAGCGCCAAATTGATGCAAGATGGAGGCAATAAAAAACACATTCTTCTAACATTTAATGTTTTTTTTTTTTCTTTCTGTTTTCAGTTTTAAAATGAGAATTGGATATTAGGGGTTTCCTGTGACCCTCCCCAACCCACTTGATGAATGAGTGAAAGAAGCGATGGAGACAGTTCACCTTCTCTGTGCCATGTTTCAAGGAGACTTTTGATGATTGTTGTCAACTACAGCTAACCAGATTAAATGACAGCCTGGGTATCAGTTAGCTTTTACCCTTTCTAGGGCTTTTGTTACCCGTTTCTTGCATTATGATTAAGGCTGGCTGATGATAAAGCTGTTTGGAGAGGCTTCCCAGGGCAATGGCAGACGTGCAGGACGAGAGCTTCACTGTCGCTCCATCATTGTTTGACAGAAGCGTGACTGGAGTGTGGCGAGCACCGAAAACACACTCACAAAACACTCACCAGCCACCTTGAGCTCTGCAGCCTGCTGGAAATAATATTATTAATATCTTCTTTTTTTTCCTTTTTTTGCCCATGAAGACATTACATAGCCAAAAGTATGTGGACATGTCCTTCAGTGTTTGGGTTTGCCTAGGCCCTTCATTGCATTAAAGATAAAACACAATGCTGCTCCATACAATTACATTTTTATAGCAGTTTTCAGACCTTAAATATGATGATCCCCTTGTGAAAGGACCTCCTACTTAAAATGGCAATGCTATATGTTTTTGTTTCCTAAAAATTTTGTGTGATATTATAAACAAAAAAATAATAAAATAGAAAGTTAATCTAATATAACTTGATTGGAAATTATAAATGTATATATACACACACACACACACACACACAGTACTATTGTTCTGACACAGAATCCAGCTTCAGCTTGGTGGTTTATTTATAAGATAGCACCTATTTGAAAATTTGCTCCGATGTTTTCGTATATGTGAGATCCAGGAGATCGCCGGACAGTCATTGCTCATGTACCCCACCGAGAACAGCCTTATCTTGTCAAGTCCTTCTGACATTTGCCGCTGACTTTGATGTCTCTGCAGTGGTTAGATGTATAATTTGTTTTGAGTATATCTAACGTGCAATCGTTGGGCTCATGAATCTATTATTTGTTCCCGGGCAGATCTTTTCGATGAGGGTAATATATCAGCACAGCTCTGTCTATGGCCAAATCACAGCAGTGCTGATATAGCATGGCATAATACACTCCTGCTCGTGTGATAAAGAATTTTAATATAGAATTTCCAATTTCATTAAAAAATATTGTATTTTAATTCATAAGAATTGTTCTGTCCGTTTTTTACAGGCTTACCAAAATTGCCACAGATCTCCACAGCCAAGTTCCAACATCTAGTGGAATGTAGAATACCGGAAGATGTTAGGAAGGACCAACCCCCTATTAATAACAATTTATTTGAAATGAAATGTTCAACAAACACACAGGGGTGTGTTGTTTTGGTGTTCACATGCTTCTGGCCATATAGAGTTCACTAAAAGCTGTAATTCCATTTCCAATGATTAGACTGATCAATTAAGTAAGAGGCAATGGTCCTCTAAGGGGCTGCTTCTCTACCAACAAACCATCCATCCATCCATCCATCCATTTTTAGTATTAGTGGAGTTTTTCTCTCCCTTGCTCTCGGCTCAGGGCAATGTAAACATCCTTACTTCTCTGACCCTTCCAGACCTGATCCGAACTAAGGGAATTTTAGTGCTCTCATTGCCCGTGGGAACTATGGCCTTGCTGAGGGCACTGGATGACATCACTCAGGGGACATCTGGTTAATGGGCATGTCCTTGTGCAGGCTGGCAGACTCATTTATTTATTTATTTATTTTTCGCCATGCTCGCTGCAGTTTGTGTTCTCACACAGTTTATGGTAAATAGGCCACAGGGAAAACGGGCGGGGGAATTTATAAAACCCCCAACATGCCATACTTAATTTTCCAAAGGCTGATCCTGACAGAGTGATAATCAAGCGTTGCAGTGATTGGAAATATTTCAGCCCGCAGTAGCATTTTAATGCAAACGGCTTTAATTTGCACCGATAGGGGCTGTAATTGGATTTTGATTGGACATTAATGAAGATGCACACCCTCTGCGACGGACACAGGCAGTCATCTGTTTTCAGGGATGCTCCAGACACTAAAAGAACACCCATGCTTTCAGGAACAAGTTTTAAATTGCCTATGCAACAATTAAACATTATAAAACCTTCATCCTTTTCCAGCCAAGCCTTATAAAGATGGACTGGGATTATAAGTCTCAAGGTCTTGTTGTGTGTTTATAGTATTATGATTGCTCTCGTTAAATAGACCGGGGGCTTGTGCTCTTACAATAATATCCAACTATTCATTTGTGGGATTTTGCTTCTAGATATTTTGCTTGTGTGTGTGTAAACATCAAAATCTGACATATCTGAGGGATTAATTAAGAAATATGGACATCTTGTTAATGAATCAGCTCCAGGAATAAATTGGTAGAGCTTTCAGATTATGTTATGATTAGTCCCCCCCCCCCCCCCCCCCCCCTGCTTCAAACTGGCTAAGCTGTTCAGGCTAAGTTGTATAAAACGAGGTCAGATGCGATGATGATAGGGGTGATTGTATGTGTGAGTGTGTGTTTGTGTGTGTGTGTGGCTTTTTCTCTGCTCTTCTAAATGTAGAGGAATGTTAATGAGAAGCAGGCCGTGCTGAAATGCTCCACTCGTCTCATGCTGCTCTCCTTTGAGCTTTGCCCTTGTCGCTGTCCCCTATTCATTTATCTCTCTCTTATTCCCACATGAAGCCGTATGCCTGACCACAAGCAGACTACCGTCACAGCAGTCTGTTTTCACTCACTTTTTCTTTCTCTTGTTGCATCTACATGTGCATTTTTACCAATGTTTCTCTAGGCTGACTTATTTAGTATTCATGCGGTGGCAAAGCTGAATTTTATCAGGCATTACTCCAGTCTTCAGTGTCACATGATCCTACAGAAATCATTCTAACATGTTTTTTTTGGGGTATTTTTTTTGTTGTTGTTAAAACTGTGATACTTGTTTCAGGTTTCTTTGATTAATATAGTTCACAAGAAAGAAAAACAAAAACAAAATGACAACATTATTTTGAAATAATAAAGCATTTGATGTTTACGGAATGATCACTCACATACCATATTTTTCTACTAACTATATAGTGGGGATGGGTATCGTTAAAGGTGAACTATGTAGTATTTTTGCAGTAAAATATCCAAAAAAACCACCAGGCCACAGTTATATATTTTGTTCAGTTGAGTACTTACACTATCCCAAATGTTTCCAACTTTTGTAAATTGTGAGAAAATTGCTATTTCAACCAAGGACCCGTGATGTCTGAGCAAAGCGTCTGAGGGAGTCGTCTGCAATTGCGTCATATCTGCATTACCCTCGGTTTCTGGTTTTATTTGGCAGAAGCACTTTACTCTTAGCAGTGTGAACAAGTGTGAACAAGCAGCCACTGAGTGAACGCACAGAGTAATGTAATAACATCATTTTAAACATACTTAAATGTATCTAATGTGATAAACAGAGCTGCGTTACCTCATACTCATGACCGGAAAAGCGGAAATCTAGCGGCCTTGCTCAGCTCCACAAAACTCGGTCCTGCTCTGCTTCATACTAAAGTAACGTTAGTAACCACATCCATCATCATGATTTCTGCCTGAGTCCTATTTTCCACCAACTGTGAGGTGAAGACCACATGTCCCAAGATGCTGTGCTCAAACTTGGTGTCATAAGACTACACTTTTGTTTTCAATAGGCTCCCTCTAGCGGACGGGAAAGTTGCATAGTGCACCTTTAAAGTTTTAATGGTATTACTACTCTTACCAATACTGCTTATTGATCCGGTACTTTAACAATATTCTTATTGGTTATTTTTGTTTTATTTTTTATAATAATAATAAAAAAAAACAAATTGAGAACATAATTAACATTGCTTTAAAATTTTAAATATTTATAGCAAAAGTAACAGCAATGTTTGAACAAAGCAAATATAAAACATCTATTTAAAAAGGTCCAGTGTGCGGGCATTTTTTTGTGTTTTATATGCATAAGACACAAGTAAATGTACAAATGGTCAAATAAATACAATAAAATATACAATAATACAAAGATACAAATGAAATGCAATGCTTTAATTTCAGAAAGGTCTAATGACATTACTGTTCAGATATGGCCTACAACAGAAATATAATAAAGTACTCAATTGTAACATAATTGCATAGCTTACTACTATAAATTGATAGATTAAAAGTAAAGTTATTTTTTCAAGAACTGTAGAGTAATTTTCTCTTTGCCTTTTGTTGTTTGATTCACATTAATAGCACAATCGGCAGCATGTTTATTAGACACTGCTCCTTTAAGACCGAATGCAGCTCTAATAATATCATATTCTACAGAATATTTACACCCGTTTAAGACACAAACTGTATTTAAAGTAACTACTCTCTAATCTGGCCATTTTGACATATTGTGTGTGTATTTGATGGTTTAGACTTGCACACGAAGCCTGACATATAATGTGCAAGTCGGTCTGTTTCGCAGCGCGCACACACATAAAGCCGATCTGAGTCGAGTGTACACCGTAGGTACATTACTTTTAGTAACTATGGCTTGGGCTTGATCTGTGGTGTAAGTATAGTTCTAAACACAAAAAAAGTTGCAGGGTCAAAACCTTAAAAATGTCTTGCAATGCGCTAAACAAATATGTATGTGGTACAAACTGAATAATCGACTATGGACCGTTAAATTGCTTAAAATGAATGTACTTTACACACTTCAATGAAGGTTATGATGGCATTGTCATTGTAACCATTGAAACATCATGGTGCTTTTATATTATCGCTGGCTCACTGTTTGTATTTACAATTCACCTCATTCGGTGCGAGACATTCTTTAATCCTGTGACACCAAAACCTGAACTTTTAAGCTATTTATTTTAGTAATGTTAGCCAGATGACCTTCAGTCTAATCCCTGGATTAGTGTGCAGTCGTCTGGTGTTGACATTGATCTGTTTTCCTCCGCGCCAGAAATGGTTAAATGATATGCCTTCGTGAGAGAGTGGTCTCCAGTCAGAGCAGACTCTAATAGAAGCAAATACTGCTTTTATCCCAAAGATTGCTGTGCAGCTGCAAACAATTAGGATCTCAAGGAGGACAGGCAGATTACATTTGCATTTGTATAGCTTGTGTCTGTGGCAAATGTCACTATATAGCCGGCTCCCAAACTTGCATATTATTTGGAGAGGAGATGGGCACCCACCTCCATTAAATGCTAATGCTGGAAATATGATCCACAAATTTGTTTTTTAAGTGTAAAGGATCATCAGAAACTGAAATCGGGTCATCGGGTTTGAGCTGGTTTATGCTGGTTCTTAGTTGGTTATGAGCTGGTTTAATCTGATCGTGAGCTGAAGCTAGTTTCTATGGACCAGCACTTGACCAGCTTAAACCAGCTGTCATTCTTCACAACATAGGCTACCTAACCAGCATATGTTTTTTTTCTTTTTTTTTCTTTTTTTTTTTTTTACCTGAAAAAAAAAAAAAAAAAAAAAAAAAAAAAAAAAATCGATTGATCACAAAATGTACATTTTGGATGAATTTCCAGATCAGTTTGAATGTAATTGTGGTTCTTAATACTTTTAAACAAGGTTCATTGAGAACTTTTCACTTCATTGTACTATAACAATCAAAAATATCTGAGCTGATCTATTTATGCAGTCTACTGAGGGCTGGATAACATGAGCACAATAGCTTGTCTTGTCTATTTTGTAGGGTTTCCATTAATGAATATGAAATTTGGACGTGCCTCCTTACATGCATACAAGCAAAGTGATTTATTATGGCTGAAAGTATTGTCAGAAATGGCAAATGTGTGTGCAAATTAACAGCTCTGAAAAGAAGGTATTAATCTGATTTGTTTGTGTGCATTGGCTGCTCTCACTGTGGCACAATACAGAATACTATACATAGACCATTTCGATGCTACTGGGTTTCTTACATGCGTTATTTGTAAGAAAAAGGTAACAGAAATTGGTTTGTTTTGCAGCACACAAAGTCATAACTGACCTTAATATACTGTTGTATAAACAAACACAACATGCTATAAATCTTAGCGGGAAAACATATAGTTTATGTCTTCCTATATTGAGAAATTCATTATTGTTATTTAGATGACAACTGTCTTTCTTCGGTTCCACTTTTCTTTTAGTTAAATGGATAACTCCGCTATTTGTAGAGATACATCTGTTACTAGTTATCGGTGGCTCCATTACCATATCAGTGGGATTATTTAAAAAAAAAAATAAAAAAAATAATAATAATAATAATAATAATAATAATAATAATAATAATAATAAATACTTTTATTTAGCATGGATGCATTGAATTGATCAAAAGTGACAAAGAAGACTTTTACATTGTCACAATTAATTATGTACAGAATTTTTTTCTCCCAACATTTATAATACAAAATCAGCATATTATATTCTGAAGGATCATAAGAGTTCTAATTCAGCTTTTCCATCACATGTATAAATTATATTTTGAAGAACACCTATTATGCAGTTGTTGTTTTTTGTTTTTGTTTTAAATGGTAAGGGGCATGGCACTTCCGAAACACTCTTGAAACGATTGACCAATCACAACACACTGGTTCAGCTGACCAATCTGAGCCCATCATTCTTTTTCATTAGGGAAAAATTATAGAAACAGTAACTAAACCAACACGATCTCATGGTAATGCGTATCAATAGTACAAGTGTGAAATGGATACGGCAAAATTTGTTTTGGCGTGCAAATGGTACGCGTTTTTTCGCGTGCATATGCTACACAGTTTTTCGCATGCATATGATACGCACTTTATGGCATGCATATGACACGCTCTTTGGTAGGTTTGGGGTGGTGGGGTGGTTGGTTCGTATGTACGTATAATATGGCATGAAGTGCGTATCATATGCACGCGAAAAACCGCGTACCATTTGCACGCCAAAACTCATTTTGCCGTATACATTCAACAAAATTGCACACTCGTATTATTTATACACCTTTCCGTGAGATCGTGCTGAACTAAACAGGGGTGCATATCCCAAAAGCATCGCTAGTCGCAATTTCTATTAAACTCTATTGGTAACCAGGGAACTTGCGACCAAAGCTTGCTTTAGGATAGTCTGAGCGTTTAAGACTGGGAAATGTGTTGCAACAATGTAAACTATGTGGAAAAGTATTTTTGGAAAAGTGTTTTTGACCATGCAGGCTTGAAAACCTGGCATAATAGGTGCTCTTTAAAATATATATAGAGGAGAAAAATATATAATTGTACTAATGTTACACAATGTTACAGTTTTAACTGTATATTTGTTAACAAAAATGCAGCTTTGGTGTCCATTGAGGCTTAAAAAAAAAAAAAAAAAAAAAAAAACGTACAAACCCGAAACTTTTTTTTAAGACAGTCCAACACTGGACAAGCAAATCAGTAGCTTCTATTTGCGATGTTAGTTAATAGCTGTATTTTTTCCTGTGTGAAAAGCCTGTGCTGCTTCTTGTGCCTCTCCATTTGTGCCTCCATTAGCATGTCACTTTACTCTTTCTGTCGCCAGGTCCCGGGGGCTGAGCAGTGAGGGCCAGTTCAGCCCGTCAGTCTTCCAGTCCTGGAGGTTGAATTGTCCTCTTAACCAAGCTTCAGACATATAAGTCGTGAAATGAGGCGAATCATCCTGCTACTTAATTACAAAACAGGCCAAGGCAACGCAGCGAGGCAAAGCCTGACTCAACGCTCGACCGCGATAGATTTCATGAATGAAGGGCTCGCTCGGCACCCCAGAGGCCTGCAGTTCTACTGCACATCTGTTTTCATCCTAAAACTGAGGCTGCTCATCCTGCTTAGTCATCTTTCTCCATGGCTTGCAGCTCATCATAACGCTCCGCTCTGCCCCTTGGCCTACAGCTGGAATGTACATAGAGATTAGACCAGAAGCCCTGGAGGTTATCAGCAAATTTTATTGCTTTTTACTCTCCATTCACCTGCTCCATCTTTTTAAAATTTCTTAAAGAAAGTATCCCATGGAAAGAAAGTAGGAATTAGTACAGCTGTATCACAGCACGTCTGAGGCACTTTTGAGGTAGAAAGTGTTAATTAGTTCCCGTGTTTGCTGCCGATAGCATGATTTCCATTTGACTCCCGCAGATTTCAGGATTGGAGAAGGCTGGCATTAAAGGCTATAAAGCTTAGACTCGGAGCATTTTTTGAGGAATCATTGCCTTTCTTTCATTATCAGACTAATCAGTTGGCTGAGATGATAATGACTCTTGTGTCTTCCACTCTTGTTTCTTCTGCTAGTTGTGTTTATTTAGCCCCTAAATGTAAATGTCTAATTAGCTGGTTAGGCTCAATCACTTTTAGAATGGAGCAAATTGCCTCCAAACATATTCAGATCACTTCCCATTTCTTCTTTGCTTAGCGTGAAACAAACATTAGAGTACACCAACCTCAACCAAAGGGATACATGAAGAGATTTGGAGAGATAAAGAGATTAATTGAGAGTTTTGGAGAATATTGGAGAGAGAGCAATTAAGGTGGTTAGCATCAAGCTGGGTATTTTAAGTTTTTTTTTTTTTTTTTTTTTTTTTTTTTATTGTTTTTTTTTGAGTTGTCCAAATTCATTCACTAAAACATTCATAGCATTTCAGAGGTTTAGGTTATACGCTAGTTTAATTTAATGTAGTTTTTTTATAATTTTTTTAATTTTTATTATTTCATTAAAAATATATATTTATTCTATTTATTTTAATCTTCAACATTCTGATTCCTTTGTAGGTCTTGTTTACAAAGTCATAACAGATCAATTAAAAAATAAATTAAAATAATAATGTTTACTTATTCATTTACTTTGTTATTTTATTTATTTTAGAATACCAAAATGTCATGCCTTAAATGGGTGGTGGACACACACACACACACACACACACACACACACACACACACACACACACACACACACACACACACACACACACACACACACACACACACACACAAAAACACCGGTAAACATCTTGACTTCCACAATTAGATCAAAGAGTCTAATGTAATTTGCTTTTATTATTTTCTCAAGACTCTAAGCACCCAACTTATTAGATTCAGGCTTGTTACAGCTTGCCTTTCATGAAAGGTTAAAGAAGGTCTGAGTTGAATTAGAGACATGCCAGATGAATAATACAATTCAAATTATTCACTTTATAGTTGGAAGTTGTCTTGTGTTTATTTGCAAAGGTGCTCAACTTTATGTGCGTTCACCATGCTTGCATTAACTCTCCGACTAACAGAAGAAAGTGTGTAAATATAGCGTACATAATATGTGTGAGAAAAAGAGAGAAACGGAGAAAGGATGGAAAGGAGGAGGTTTCATTTGCTATTGATTTAAACTATGGCCTCCTCCCAGGAGAATCTCCCCTCTGTACAAGCGCAGTGACCAATAGAAGTTTAATCAGGAGCATGACGCCTACAATGCTGCTTTTAGATTACGCGCAGACTTTTATTGAGTAAAATTATCCTGGCTTTATTGTCACAGCTATGGAAGCAGGCAGAGTCGGAGCAGGGAATGATGCAAGTGGCTAAATAAATAAGCAAAGCACAGTGATTTAATGGACACGAGGGCCTATCAAGTTCAATGTGGTTTCCTTCCCAAACAAAAGCACTCCTCATTTGCCCCCATCCCCAGCAGTCACATATACTTTTATGGAAGAAAAATGTGTCTGGGTGTCACCAGCAGAAGAGAGCGCTGTGTTCAGGTTTTTTTCTTTTTTCTTTTTTCTTTTTTCCTCTCTGTCTTTTTCGACCATCTTCCTCCCCTTGTAGAGGTATACCACAGCATTCTGGCTGAATGAGAGAGCGTGGCAAGGCTTCAATCAATGTCCACGGGCTGTTTCCTCTCAAACGGCTATTCAGCACTATGCAGGAAATGTGCTCTGCAATCTACCAAACAATTCTACCACAGTATGTGCCACAGGTTTAACAGATGATCTGCCCAAAGGCTATTTCGAGGTCTTTAGGTGGTTACAGCACTTATTCTAATTTTTTATTTATTTACTTTTATTCATTTAAAAAAGTAAACACATAAAAACTGTTTATGTGGACACATCTGTTGTCTATTTATTCACTGCATATGTGCAGCAAATAATTAAATGAATAAGAATCCAGTTGGGTTGAACATGATTCTTCGCAAACCCTAAAAATACATGGAGCACTTAGTGAAGGAAAACATCTGAGAGCACCACTGTTAGCAAAACGCAGCAGTTTAAAGTTCTTATTACCCTGCACAATGGCACAATAGTAAAACTGGGCCATCTTATTAACTATTTAATATATTTTTTATTTTACTTTGTGCGTGTTTGCTTGCCACTTTTACAGCCTCAAGTTATACTTTGCAGTCACACTTTTTCGATTTATTCTTTCCATTTCTTTATAAGAGTGAACTCGTGGAGCGCTCTTCCACGTTTTAAAGTCCTCTCCATCACTGTGGTGTCTTGTTGTTATTACTTTGTGTCTTTATTGCAGAAGAGAGAAGCTTAAAATGTGTGTCACGGCATAAAATCAAATGACATCAGAGTTTCCTCACGTTCTGCACCATTTCTGGGGTCAGATACAAGGGGGATTATTTTCTTAAAGAACAGCGCGGCTCTGAGTCGAATGTGTATATTTTTGCAAGCCTGCGTATAGGCCCTGTGCACGTGACTGCTACTCGAAAAGGTGGTTGTCCCTTTCATAACCCATCTATAGTGCTTTGCTTTGAATTGTTTGCCCCAATCATAAACCAATTAACTCTCTAATTGGTTCCACGTGCAGATGCTTTCAAGTCTGGTATCAATCTAGCAGTTTGAATGAATTTGGACGGCAACATTTTTAGTAAACCCTTCTCGTTCTCTTTATGTGGTAATTGCCTTTAACAGCCTGGATCTCCAGTAATTAGCTCCCTTTGAAACATAAATAGAACAGTAAGATAGAGAAGAGGTGGCATTCTACAACACGAGCCAATGCAACTCTTCTCTCTTCGTTTTTCATGTATCATTCGGCCCGTGAGAATACGAGTGCCGCTAATTCCTCCTCTTTGGACGCTTTTAAGAGGTCTTGCTCACACAGACTGGGACTGTGGCACACAGTTACTAAAACAGATTTACAGGCTTTAATAAAACACAATTTGTGGTTATCCTCCGGGAGGGCAGTCCTTTGCTTATTAACAGGAGGCCAGGATCTTATTTCAGCTGCTCTACAAAAGATGGACAGAAATCCAAAGTTAAAAAAATGTGTTCGCATTTTTCTCTGCCTTTGATGTTCACTTGTTGGACAATGATGTGAGCACCAACAGTATGAAGACAATTTTGTCTGGATAATTTCACCAAACACTCTTAAAAATAAAGTTTTGTTATGGTTCCAGGAAGAATATTTAACATCCATGCCTTTCTATAGCAATTATTCAAATCTTATGTAAAATCTCTTTTTTTCATTTTCTCTTTCCACTGAAAGTTTCTTTGTGAAACCTGAAATGGTTATTTTATGGCATCACAGTGAAAAAACCCTTTTGGAACCGAATGTGCAGTTGCAATATTGCTTTTTTTAAAAGACACAGCATGGTACTGTCTAGTCTTGCCACTTCAATCTCAACGCCCCAAATCCTTCAAGTTTCTTGTTCAAGTTTCAGTCATCTATTGAATTAATTATTGAAAATCACTACTCTGGTCTGGTCTGCCTGCATCTCCCTTGATCAGATCCAAACTTTTGCTAACCTGGTACAGTATTTAGTATCACGTATAGCCTCCCATATATGTCAGAATTAAATGTAATGTGCTTTTTCCACATAGCACTATGTTTGTTTTGTTGCTATGCTCTTATTAACACATACGTTTTGTGTGGAAAGTTTATTTGATTTGTGTCCATGGTAACCAACATCAACATACAGTATTTTTTTGGCTGGAAGCTACCTCGGCATAAATTAATGTAAATGTATGTCGAGTTGTATTGGTTTTTTCTGGGCACACTGTACATATCTGAAAAACGTAAAATGAACAAAGTTTAAGTGGAAAAAAAGAGCTGTAACTTCTGCAGATTTTTACAGTGTGTTGAGAGCAACTCTGTTAGTAGACTGTTAGGTTAGGGTTAGCTGTTAGGGTTTGGGTTAGTAGAATAAGTTAACATAGTTGCAAAGTTACTTGCAGTCAGTAGAATGTCTGTTTGGGAATCATCAACAAAGTGCTAGCTTATATTATGCTGACTAAGGCTGCATGTGAAATATATCAAAATTATCGGAATATGGCAAATGTACATATCGCGATACACATATCGCAACGGCATGCAATCCCTTACGAAAGGAAAATATATTTACCAATATATTACTTGAAATATATTTTAATATATTGATGGTATTATAAAATATATTTCATATTCATGTAATATATTGCAAAATATACAAATGATTGCCACTTTCAATATGTTGCAATATATATTAATTCCCATATATGTGAAAATATTGCCTAATGTATTGCATGACATTTTCCAATATACTGCAATATATTTTTGTTTCGTAAGGGATATCTGAATATCTGATTTTAATAGGCTACTTTAACATTGTGAAAAGTGTAGCTTTTAGGTATAGCTAGTCCTTGTATAGCTGTCACATGCCTGTCCTGTCTTGTGTGCACATGTGGGTTTTGTGATGTCTAGCATGTGCTCCTGTCATTGTCAGATCCCTCCCCCTTGTTATCTGATTAGTGTTGATTTCTCCCACCTGTTCCCTCTTGATTTCTTCCCTTTATAAGCTCCTTGTGTTTGTGAGTCTACGGCATAACTTGTGTCAAACAACTCCTTGTGTGAAACACAAATCGTATCATTCTCAGTTTTTGAATATATATATATATCGATTCAGAATATATATATATATATATATATATATATATATATATATATATATATACCGGTCGAACCAGTTCACCAAATCGCACTGAATCGTTATAAACAATTTGCATCTCAAATCAGCGCTGATCACACAAGTTACTATAGTTAGTCACTTTCTGACATGAGTGACAGTCCCTCAGAATAGAAATAAATGAATGTCTTGAATTATATGTTATAACTCCAACCGTTCACTGAACTGAGACTCAATGAACTCACGAGCAGCTGATACTGAGCATGTGCGTGTAACTGAACGTGCAGCGGTTCTCAGATCTGCAGTACAGAATCGAAAACCGTTTCTTTTGGACTCATTCGTTACGGAGAACCAACGAGCCGATGAGCAGAGCCTCTTCATACACACAACGCTCTTCCCAACTTGACTATTTGCCTTTTTTTCCGGCTACAACGGAGTTCCCACGGGACTTCAGCGCGAGACTACCGCTAGCTGCCTAAAACAGGTGAATTTAAACAATGGCTAAGTGGCTAAATGCATCTCGTCGTCATGTAAGGTCCCTGATCATGTTGGACAGACATTTTAATTGCATTTTGTGTCTGTTAAGAGACACAAAGATACCCTTTTTAGTCTATGCCCCCAAAGCTGCCGTTTTAGCTGAGTGGCGTCTCTGGGCATTAGGTGTTGCAAGGACAAATCCGGTTTGTTTATTTTTCTATAGACTGTACTCACAAAGGTATAATGATCGAGATGAACTTAAAAATTCACGGAGTTGTCCTTTAAATAGATTTTACACACTAATAGCAATATCGTATCGCATATCGAATATCGCATTATTTAAGGTTTTGCATATAGCCTTTTTCTTCAATATCGCTCTACAGTCTACTAATACTCTAATGAGATTAAGTTGACATGTAGTTGCAAGGTTACTTCTAGTTCATAGAATGTCTGAAGTCTAAAAATACATATATCTGTTGAGTCAGAGCACAAGCCTGTTTACCTTTATAAACAAACAGGTTTGGAACAGATCTCAGCCCTGGGATCCAGATGTGAGTGATTAAAGCCAAACACCTGTAATGAGAATCAGGCCGGAGAGAAAGTTGCGGTTGAAATTTACTGCATCCTGCTTAGCTGTTTATTGAGCTCATGGCTGCTTCTTTTCAGCTAACACAACTCATGCATCACTAAAAGGGTCTATTAGTCATTTAGACAATTTGAATCCAATGAGAAAATGAGAGAGCGGGGTGTGTGTTGGAGGGTTAAGGGATATGTTAAAAAAAATTGGAAAGGGAAAATAATCTGACTGTCCTTTGAGATGTGTGGTGACAGGAACAGAGAGACACTGAGCTCTTATTACCTAATCAGTGTGAAGAGAGGTATGCAGTGAGGAAGAGGGAGGTGAGAACACACAGTACTGTAATTCTGAGAGAATAAATGTTAGCTTACCAAATAAGTGCAGAATGGCTGGCAACTGCATCTCTGGCATCTATTCAGCTCCACCTACAACTCATCTCATATACCACCTGTGCTGAGACGGTATGTTTTTGTTTTTTTTGTTTTTTTAAAAACCTTTTAGATAAGGAATGTTCATTTATTTCTTATATAATGAGTGAGCGAGCCAGATTTTACAGGAAGGTGATCAAAAAAGATCACAAAAGAACATTATAAATGATAATGATGACATTAAGATATTTGAAATAAATTAACACATTTAATATGTTAGTAAGATAATATTTAAATTATAAGGATAAGTATTATTATTATTATTATTATTATTATTATTATTATTTTTTTTTTTTTTTTTTTTTTTTCCTAAATGACTGGAGACGCAGGTCATGCTCATTAAAGCTTTTGACTAGTATAGGATGTAGCTGGTAGTACCAAGAACACGGGGTCAGAATGCTGTTGTTGTTCTTCTCTCAAAAACATTTTTTTTTTTTTTTTTTTACATAACTTGTTGATCTTGTAAAGTTGCACCAGAACAATTGCACAACATTTGTAGCTGGCAGTAGGCCTTACTTAGCAATGTCTCTGTACAGTTTATATTAATTCAAATCCAAATGTGATTGGACCTTTTCTAACATGTAGTCACATGGAATTAAAATGATGCTTGATTTTGTTTCATATGGTGTGATATTATGGAAATGTAACGGCTGAATGAAACCCTGACAGTTGTATGTTGATTTGTATGATATGAAGATGCTTAGTTTACTTCATTTATTTTATTTATTTAACCATTATTTATTTATTTTAGTCAAAGGAC
Organism: Pseudorasbora parva; assembly: GCF_024679245.1. Taxonomy (NCBI): domain Eukaryota; kingdom Metazoa; phylum Chordata; class Actinopteri; order Cypriniformes; family Gobionidae; genus Pseudorasbora; species Pseudorasbora parva. The sequence continues at coordinate 31,845,820 of NC_090172.1, forward strand.
TGTGCATAAAATATGAAAGATCAGTCAGGAATTAGTATGCAGCTTGTATTAATGATCTGTAAATACACTTAAAACAATGTTCACACTGGTTTAATTACTGTACTCTATATGAAGTTATCTGCGACTTTAACACCAAAAAGTTTTTTTTTTTTTTTTTTTTTTTTTTTTTTTTGAAAGCACTTTAAAACCATAAAGTATCTTCATACTATATTACTATCTAGCCAGCTTCAGCATAAGGCAGCTATAAATATGTCAAGTGCAGAGGGAAAAAAGAAAAGTGTTAGGGAATGTGGAGGAGATAAATCCCACAGAGAGAAAGAGAGAGTAAATAGATCAGATCCACTATTATTGGGCAGAAAAATAAGTGTAGTGTAGGTGTGCAAGGTCAGTGCAAGGTCAAACAGTCAGTGACCAATAGTGATAATGCTTCTATATCAGAGCATATAGATACAAGGAAGTTCACATGGACACTGTTTTATTATATAATAAGCACTTACATTAAAACTCAGACTATTATAATTAACGGTTTGATTTAATTTGTAATAACTATGAAATGTGTAATATTCAATGGGAAAGGGTAAGAACACATGCTCGTAGAATACAGTAGTAACAAAACAGCACTTTAATTTTGATATATTTTTAGAATTTGTGTCTCCCTAATTTTATACCCTTAAATCAAACATTCACAGAGTAGGTAAACATTATTATTATTATTTGTATTCTAGTGACTTCTTGTGCTTAAAAAAATGATAAAGAAAGAAAACCACAGTCCAAAAATCATTGCATGGACAATATTAAATGCAAAATATTGAAAAGAAAAATGAGAGACTAAAAGCACTTTGCAGACAGGACAAACACTGTGGTCGAATGTAACACTCCAGAATGCATTATGAAGACAAATACTTTGAATATTGAAGTAATTTAATATTGAAGTAATGGTACAGTATCTAAACATAAGTATTATTATAATAATAATAATAATAATAATAATAATAATAATAATAATAATAATAATAATAATAATAATAATAATAATAATTCTCTACATCTCTCTACCAGTGTACAGTGTTTGAGTTGAGGATGCAAAATTAAGAATAAAGCTGATATACAGCTGTGATTTACAAATCAGCTTGACTAGCACCCAACAACACAAGCAGTAGGGCATGAAATTGCCTACTTTATCATATCCTACTGGATAATTGTTTTTGTGATTGCTTTTCTATATTTGCAAAAGGCCAATGATTAATATGAATGTGTGTTAAGGGGCATTATTGGTACTGTTGGCATGAAGCTACAGCTGATGTTTTGGGATCAATCTTGTTCATTGCTTTAGTGTCGTAATCTGAATTGTGCATGAGGGCTTGCGTCTGTGTATTTGAGTAGACGAGTACGCAAAACAGTAGACACAAGCCTTGCAAGAAAGAAAACCAATGCTTGGTAATTACAAATTGCATTCCATTATTGATTACACAAATAACATAATGGAAATTGCAACCAGTAACGTAATTTATTACATTGCAAATTTTAGGTCATATAATCGGACTACTTTTTTAACTTGTTGATCGAGTTTATCACATAATTCAAATATCATAATCGTGTACCATTTTGATATAAAAAGATAAATAATATGTATTCCATTCATTTTCAGCAAGAAGTGCTTTAAACATTACAGTACATCAGGGTTACCATAGTTAAAATAACAAATTTACCCCCCAAAAATTTATAAATAAACAAACACAATCAATAAAAAGTAACTGTAATCTGATTATGAGTATTGTCAAATATAATGTGATTACAAATATTTAATTGTTATAATCTGATTACATTATTCAGATTACAGTTGCTACCAATCACTGAAGAGAATGTGAATTTTTAGGGGTTTGTTGCCAGTTTTCTCTATGATGGAGGCAGAATATCCAAACTGCAATGCTATCAAAACAACATTAATAAGGTTATTTATTGAGCAACATATGGTAAAGGTCAATCTGGGAGCGAAGTGCGAAGTCTGCACAACCAGAGGCCATCAACCCCGAAGAACTGCAATCGTTATTTTGCCATTCAAGTCAAAGTAAGTCGAACTCTGTTACACAGAAGTAGAAACAAATCCTCTCTTTTTTATTTTAATAGTTCAAATGTATGAGTGCTTATAATTTGAAGCTTAAAATTATACACCTGCTCCCATGATTATAGCGCTTCACAAATTACCCTTTCTCCTCAGTTGAACACCAAATGGCGCCTGGAAATAAATTCAAATATCCAAGTGCACTGTTTGCATAGATGTCCCCTAATCTTTTAATAAACAGCACCCTGCACGTCGTGTTTCATCCCGAATTTTCCATTCTGATCCATGGCTACGCAGAAATGCTTGATTGCTGGGCTAAAGCCCTTTCGAGCACAATGTGTTGGAGGCTTTATTTCTGTGTGTGTTTCCCTCCTCGGGAGCGAGGGAGAGGGCCGGGTATCCCTTGCCACAATTTCTGTGCTAACAGTTATATGCCTCATGTCACCCTGCTCTCCATCCAATCCTGTATCTCTCAAGGATTCACTGGTGCAGGTAAATGGAAAATAGCATTTATTCATTCCTCCTGGTCCTCCACGTTGTGTTTACCAATAGCACCGCTCTACTGTGCACGGGCGATGGACAAAATCCCGACCCCTCTTCGTCTTCATCCTGTCACCCCAGAAGCTGCTTTTTCTTTTTCCTTCCCTTTGACCTTCATCGTCTTATTCTTCAGAAGACGAAAGGTTTGTGTGGAAAAGTTTGCTGCAAATTGATTTGAAACTCTCACAGTGTTTATATGCGGAAAATACACAGATTTGCTCCTGCCAGTCTCAACCTCCTGTGAAGCGGCAGAAGTCTCCTTGTGATGTGGAGGATTGACAGGCTCTGTATTTCTAAGCAGAAAAGAGCTTCAAGTCACTGTGTACACCTGATGACTCACAGAAGGTTCATTCTTTTCCTGTCTTTCCATACAAAGCGTGTACGTTTGTGTACGTGCGACTGTGTCTGTTCTTGGCATTCTGAGACCTAATTGGACTACACCACATTTACACAGTGAGACAAGAAGCTCTGCCAAGCTCTTCTATATTTCTCTGTCTTGCACGCCTATTCTGTCTTGTCTGGGCAGAAAATTAGAAATGACAATTACGCTTTGCACCGCACACCCCTCTCTTGTTTGCGTATTCTGTACGATATTATTATTTGAAATATTAATGGAGCATTCATCTCGTTATTTCAGATTATTAATTCTAGTCATAAAACGCACTGCAACTTCATTCCCGTTCTGATTACAAATATTAGACACACTTCGAGTGAGGTCATTTTTCTGAGTTGAGGTTGAATCAACGGGCTTGTTAACAGTCCTGTTGCCAAAGGCGATTTATGTAAATTTGGCTTAGACTACTATTGTATAATATCCTTATCAAATAAGGTTTTCACCTGATTTAAAATTTTAGTTCACCTAAAAATTTAAATAAGCCTATGATTTACTCACCCTAGTCATCCTAGGTAATCCGAGCTTTATAACGGCAGTGATTGTTGCTCTGTTTTTGAAGTCCATAAGAGTACATTTTATGGCATGGTTTTTGATCATCTGCGGATGGAGACGCTGATCGCTCTTGGGGATTTTCTTCACACAAATCAAATGTTTGGCTTCGGAGCACTTTAATTATTTGTAGGGGTGTTCGATTCCAGGTTTTTTGGAGTCGACTCCGATTCCCGACTCCCACTGTGGGAGTCTATGGAATCGACTCCTCGACTCCATTTACTTTACATCATTACAGGGTTAGAAATCAGACAAAATTGCTGTTGTTACACACTTAAATTATTTCCTCCCAACACAAAGTCCTAAAATCCTCTTATTAAAACCGCACACTTTTAGCATGGCCATCCAATTTGTCCAATTTAGCGATGACTTCCGTGGCTATCAACATTTCTGTAACTATTACATAACCTAGGAAAAGTCACAGAAAAAGATGTTGTCGAGTGATGCCGCTAAGCGCACATGATAATTGTCTTAAACGGTGAGTTAAAGATACTATACATAAAATAATGCACACTATTGATGCGTTTCTTCTTGATATTTTTATGATTTATGGTTAGTTTAATAAACACATGGTTACATGGGAAACCAAATCTATATTTATTGCAATAATATAGCCTACCATCAATTAAACTAAAGCTAGCATGGAGGAAGCCTATAATTACAAGCTAAAGTCAATGTGATTGCTTTATTCATTACTAAAGTAAGCACTGAGGTAAATAACCGTGTGTGACAAAGTTTCTGCGACAGCTCTCTGATGCGGTGTACACGACGTCAGTGTATTACCTCGCGGCTTGCTTCATTTTACTCACTCCTTGCTTATAGTGCACTCAACTTTCATGCACGTTCGATGAGAGATTCAGTAAATTAGAGCGATTTCAGAAACAGCAACAGAGTCGACACTGAGAGTCGATTCCTGTACTGCAGTCGACCCCGACTCTGGGGCTATTCAGAGTCGAGGAATCGACTCTTTTGGAGTCGACTCCCCATCAGTATTTGTACTTTTTGAATAATTTTTGCCTGACATATCTGCCTGTTAAATCCTGTGTTTTATATCATGTTCACACAAATGAGTAGGTTTAGGGATGGGATGGGGTTGGATTACATGTTCAAACGTGTCTAAATATCGTAAATAAGATAAATGTAAATAAAATGATGCTAACTGATTAAATGTCATAATGGCAAAATCAGAAATGATGATGATATTGTTCCCATGCCCAGTGTGTATGACACCATATGTTTCTCAATGGAATGAATGGAGCATCCAGCGCAAAATAATCAAAATAATCAAAATAATACCTAGGGGTACCTTTAGCGCCTTCACTGTGGCGCGGAAGGCACATGACCGTGCTTTGGATTTTGATGCCTTGGGAGTAAGAATGTGTTGATTATCTAGCTTCAAGCCCATCACCTTTTATATTCAGCTTACAGAAGAAGTGTTGAGTCTCTCGGTTTTAAAATGCGTAAAAATGTTAAACTGCGAGAGGCACTGCACTTTTACTGTAAGTTGAATACGGAAGGTGAACGGCCGGACTAACTTACACAAATGCATTGATTTGCTTCAGAAGGCCTGCATGAACCCCCCAGTGCCATTTGGAGAAGTTATATGACAGAGAGATGCATTTTTATGGACTTCAAAAACAGTTGTATAATAACTTTTATTTGCCTGAATGAAGAATGCCATATACACCTAGGATTAATTAAGGGTGAGTAAAACATGGGCTTATTTTCATTTTGAGTGAAATATATATATTTTAAGCCCAAAAACAAACCCCAGATTTCAGTCTTCAGACGTAAATGACCAATGCTAGTACATTCTCAGATGTGCATTTAGCAGTGTGTTCGTGGATGGGGCTCTCAGTCCCTGTGAGGTTCCTCTTTTCTTTGTAGGAGCTTGACCGCATGACTGCTGGCAGGCTGAAATGTGTTTTTTGTGATTTTTTTCTGGAATACGAGAATTGGTTAGCGTGGCGACACAGCCTGTATTTTGGTGAGGCGGAGGAGGAGGTAAAAAGTAATAGACTCCATATGTGCGTCTGCCACGTCACTGCTCATTGATGTTGGCTTTCTCTTGTGCTCTGAGAATGAGGCTCAGAAAGAGAGCCTGATGCACTGACATTTTGAGCTACTTTTGTTGTGGTTCAAACAATTCTTCCAACTAATTAGAGGTAATCCTGTCACTCTCTGTCATGAGTTTAGCTGAACACCTTGAGAAAAAATGTGCTTAAATGATATTTGTAGGCTTCTTTGCCCTCCATCTACTTTGTTTACAGTTGCTTTTCAAATACGGCACATCAAACAAATCTGAGGATTGAAATTTGTGTGGTGACACATTTCACAATACACCTTGTCACATGTTGTTTATTAACCCAAAAAGTATATAAATATCCAGGATTATCCTTCATGTTAGATGACATGTCACAGGCATTCTTTCATTTACAAAGCAATACATGCTCATTTAGAAAAATGTGGCTTCATTTTATGTCTGCCAGATTGTTTCTAGTTTATTTTCTCATGTTTTACACGGACACAATGCCTATTGTAAGGAGAGACAGCGACAGCATCACACATTTTGTTGGGATTCCAGAAAATAAGACAGGCTTCGGCTACATTTAACTGCACTAACATAAGTAACAAAAACTCAAAAATTAAATATATGTGTCTATTTGCTTCTTTAACATGTTTGGGATATGTAAGATCAAAAATTATTATTTGAATCTATTTTAAAATTGTGTGTGTGTGTGTGTGTGTGTGTGTGTGTGTGTGTGTGTGTGTGTGTGTGTGTGTGTGTGTGTGTGTGTGTGTGTGTGTGTGTGTGTGTGTGGGTGGCTCAATGTCTCAACATGTTAGAAAGTAAAATGTTATCCTTTCTATGACATTAATTTCACATTGTTAGCATTTTCCATGTATTTAGGACATTTCAAATTAAGAAAGGTAGGTCTAAATATTTTGTCCAGTGCAGATGTTAGTTTTTGGTACCAATTTGGTGGGTAATTAAACATATTATTGCAGAAATTGTTAATATTTCTTTTGTTTAGACAGAAAGCAGTTACTGTAATACATCTGAACAGGATTTTATTCCACCGGGCCACTTAAAATGGCTTTCTCTCAAGAGATCAGTATGGCTGAAATAACATGCTAACGTTTATTGTTGTAATTGAGACATCATCAGTTAAACTATTGTCCATTTAAACTTTAAGGCTTGATATTGTAAAAAATTAAGACATTTTAAGGCTTTAAAAACTGAAAATAAAATATCTTGAGGTTTCTTAAAAACTTTTTTTCTTAAAACTTAAAAACAGATATTGGCTGCATCCGAAACCTAGAAAAAGCTGCCTTCAGAGGACACATTTGAAGGCAGCAAGGCATTAAGCCACGTCTGAATCTAATGTTTGTTTCACTTCCTGTCTCCTGAGAGACCTTCATCTGATCGATTTTAAAAAGCAGCATACATGTATTTGTTTAGTTCTCACCAACGCTCTCTATTTTGCTTTAGATCACAAAATTAACAGTTCGTTACACTGCCTTAGAAGTCTGTCTGAAATCAGTTTTGTGAGGCGCCTTCACAAGCCAGACCCACATCAAGATGTTTGGTCTGGAAACTCAACATTGGCACGGCTCAATCCGAGGGGCGGGATGATTGGTTGTCTTTCAAACTCCCTCTGCACGCGATAGGATAGCGCTACAACCAACCAGGGCAATATGAAGCAACATGAAGCATGAGCTAGTTGAAGCTAGTAAACATGTGAAGATTAAACTTTCACCGTATCCGGTCGGCAAAATTCCGAACTCAATTTCCTTTTTAAAAATGACTTCAGTGTCGTTCTTTGTTCTTTTCTCAGAGAAAAAAATGTTGTAACAATGGACTGCACTTCAAATTCAGAGAAAAAAATAACTCCAGGTCTTCCAAAGTCACGGTCAAAGCTGATTTGAAAGACTGCCGTTCACCAGCTTCTGCGTTTAATAGAAGCACGCAAGCGCAACTCGGCCGTCATTATGTTAAGCCCCGCCCACCGATTCTGTACACAATGGCCCTCATTTATCAAAAGTGCGTACACCAAATTTCCAGCGTACACCTTGCGTACACCCAAACCCACGGTGACTTTGAGATTTATCAATATGGACGTTGGCGTACGGCACGCTCAAATCCTACGCCAGCTCGGGAGGTGGTGTACGCACGTTTGAGTTAGTGGGGAAATGCGCAGAAAAGCAATTCCTAACACCACAAAACGCACTGACAAAGATATGCTATATTATGACCCACTGTAAAAAACGGCTCGGGTTATGTATATAACCCTTGTTCCCTGAGAGGGAACGAGCACTGCGTCGAAACGCTTTGGGGATGCTCCCTAAGCATCAGCGAATCTGAAGCCTGAATAAACACTAGTCCAATCCGATTGGTCGTGCGTGATGACGTCATTGTGACGGCGTACCCGGAAGTATAAAAGGGGGGCCGGCGCATAATGGCGGCAGTTTTTTGCTCTGAAGCATGCGCTCCAGGCGTGCCGAGGTGTGGCGGTACGACGCAGTGCTCGTTCCCTCTCAGGGAACAAGGGTTATATACATAACCCGAGCCGTTCCCTTATCGAGGGAACTTCCCACTGCGTCGAAACGCTTTGGGGAACGAGTACCCACTAGGCCACACCGAGGGTAGCGCCTGTCCTAGTGTGAAGCCGGAGACCGGGCACAACTAGGGTTGGAGCACCCTCGCGCCAGGCGTCGCAGGGAGATCCAGGCTATAGAACCTGATAAAAGTGTGTGGAGTAGCCCACCCCGCCGCCTCGCAGATATCCTGCAAGGGGACCCCAGAAAGGAGGGCCACCGAAGAGGCCATGCCTCTGGTGGAATGTGCCCTCACGGCTACAGGTGAAGGCAACTGCGCACCTGATAAGCCATGGTTATTGCCTGGACAATCCAGTTACTGATTGTCTGGGTAGACGCAGGCAACCCCTTCTTGGGTGAGCCAAAACACACCAACAATTGTTGAGATCTCCTCCACTGTGCGGACTTCGCCAGATACACCCTGAGTGCCCTGACCGGGCAGAGTAGGTGAAGTCTCCCCTCTTCCGCCGTCACGCGAGGCGGAGGATGAAATGCCTGCAGAACCAAAGACCTGACCACCCTCGATGGGACCTTAGGCACATAGCCCGGCCTAGGGTGTAAGATGGCCTTCACTCCACCCGGGGCAAACTCCAGGCAAGTCGGCGTTACTGCCAAGGCCTGGAGATCCCCCATTCTCCTTAGAGAGGAGATGGCGAGTAGAAAAGCCACCTTAAGGGTCAGATTTTTCGGTTCTGCTGACTCCAGTGGCTCGAAGGGGGCCTCAGCCAACCCCTCGAGAACCACTGCCAGGTCCCAGGTTGGAACTCTGGACTGAGCCACAGGCCTCATCCTCCGAGCCCCACGGAGGAACTGTACAACCAGCTGGTGCCTACCCAAAGGCCCATCACCCAGAGGAGTGTGGAAAGCCGCAATGGCAGCCACGTACACCTTGAGTGTGGACGGGGTTAGGCCCGCAGAGAAGCGATCTTGGAGGAACTCCAGCACTGAAGCCACTGGGCAGTTAACTGGGTCCTCCTCACGCCTCCTGCAACAAGTGGAAAATACATTCCACTTGAGGCTGTACAGTCTCCTTGTGGACGGAGCCCTGGAGCTGAGTAAGGTCTCTACCACCTCTGCCGACAGGCCAGCCTCTAGGTACCTGGCCCCCTCAGGGGCCAGACCCAAAGGTTCCAAATCTCCGGCCGGGGGTGGAATATCGTCCCCGCCGCCTGAGACAGGAGATCCCTCCTCAGAGGAATCTGCCATGGATGACCTGCCAGCAGGGCTATGATATCCGAGAACCAAACTCGCGTCGGCCAACGGGGTGCTACCAGAAGTAGACTGACCCCCTGCCGACGGACCCTCTCCAGGACTCCCGGGAGCAGAGCAATCGGGGGAAATGCGTACAGACGCAGCCTCGGCCACGTCTGCACCATGGCATCCAACCCCAACGGGGCTGGATGCGTGAGGGAGAACCACAGTGGACAGTGGGACGTCTCTCGAGACGCAAACAGATCCACTTCCACTGGGCCGAACCTCTCGCATATGGCCTCCACCACTTCGGGGTGGAGCCGCCACTCCCCGGGCCTCAGCCCCTGCCTCGACAGGATGTCTGCTCCCTGATTTTGAACCCCCGGGACATACATTGCCCTGATGGACAACAGTTTCCCCTGGGACCACAGGAGGATTAGATGCGCCAATCTGCACAGAGGGCGCGATCTTACCCCTCCCTGGCGATTGAGGTACGCTACGACAGCCGTATTGTCTGTCCGCACCAGGACATGTTGGCCGCGGAGGTCCGGGAGAAAGCTCCTGAGAGCTTTGTAAACCGCCATCATCTCCAGGCAATTTATGTGCCAGGAGGAATGACGGCCCTCCCATGGGCCCCTCGCAAAGCGGCCGTCCATGACCGCGCCCCAACCAGTGAGGGAGGCGTCTGTTGAAACGGATTTCCGGCAACAGGACGCTCCCAACACTGGCCCCTGGGACAGAAACCAAGGTTTCTTCCATATGACTAGGGAACGAAGGCATCTGCGCGTTACCCTGATCATACGAAAAGGATTCCCTCTGGGGGAAAACCCCTTGGTTTTCAACCACCACTGGAGGGGTCTCATGTGTAGCAGGCCGAACGGTATCACGTTGGACGCTGCTGCCATGTGCCCCAGCACTCTCTGAAAGTGCTTCACAGTGATGGTGTGGCCTAGCCTTATTCCTGAGACCATCGCCAGTATGGTCTCGACGCGCGCGGGAGACAATTGTGCCCGCATCGTCGTCGAATCCCATACCACCCCTAGGAACGTAGTCCTCTGGGACGGCGTCAACACACTCTTGTTCGTGTTGAGTCTCAGCCCCAAGCACTTTATGTGGGCTAGAACGACATCTCGATGCCGAACCGCCATGTCGTACGACTGGGCCAGTATGAGCCAGTCGTCGATATAATTCAGTACACGGATGCCCTGAAGCCTCATAGGAGCCAGGGCTGCATCCATGCACTTTGTGAATGTGCGTGGGGAGAGGGCTAGGCCGAAGGGAAGTACTCGATATTGGTACGCTTCGCCCCCGAAAGCGAACCTCAGGAACTTCCTGTGACATGGAAGGATGGAGATATGAAATATGCGTCTTTAGATACATCGTGACGAACCAGTCCTCGAACTGGATCTGACTCACGATGGGATAATGAGCCTCTTGAACCTGAATCTCCTCAGAGAACGGTTCAAGTACCTCCGATTTAATAATAGACGCACCCTTCCATCCTCTTTGGGAACCATGAGGTAGCGACCGTAAAGCCGGACTCCCTGTCTGGCGGAGGGATACACAATATAGCCTCCTTTACCCTCAGGGAGCACACTTCCTGTTCCCTACCTGCCACTGGGCTGGGCACACCACTATTCAGGCCACACCGATGAACCCCGGTGGTGGAACGCTGAACTGCAGTCTCTACCCTATGCCCAAGGTACACCGGGCCCCAGCAGATATATTCGGGAGCATAACCATGCGCCGAGATATTCTACTAGGGGAACCAGCCTCTCAAGGCTGGTCTCTGGTACCCACCAAACCTCCTGCCCGACCCCCTGAAGCGGCCACCCGGCAGGGCTTAGTCGGGGAGGATTTTCGGTGTGCGAACACGTTCGCTGCCCAGCCGAAGTCTCCCTAGAGGCGGCTAGAGTAGCATGTGTTCGCAGGAAGTCAATGTGGCCCGAGCGTCATAGACGGCGGATCGCAGCATCGACTTCCAGAAAACTCCACAGAGGAGGCGACCTCGATCGCTCCTCTGGAGAGGGGGCTGGCCAGCAGGCCACTGGGCTGGGCACACCACTATCCAGGCCACACCGATGAACCCCGGTGGTGGAACACTGAACTGCAGTCTGCACCCTTTGCCCATGGTACACAGGGCCCAACAGATATATTCAGGAGCATAATGACTATGCGCTGATATATTCTACTAGGGGAACCAGCCTCTCAAGGCTGGTCTCTGGTACCCACCGAGCCTCCTGCCCGACCCCCTGAAGCGGCCACCCGGCAGGGCTTAGTCGGGGAGGATTTTCGGTGTGCGAACGCGTTTGCTGCCCAGCTGCAGTCTTTCTAGAGGCGGCTAGAGCAGCATGCGTTCGCTGGAAGCCAATGTGGCCCGAGCGTCGTAGACGGCGGATCGCCGCATCGACTTCCAGAAGACTCCACAGAGGAGGCGATCTCGAGCGCTCCCCGGGAGCAACACAATTTGGATGATAGGCTGAAATACCTAACTCCTCAAAGTCAGATAAATCCCATTTAATTGCACAGAATTAAATGCCACCAAAAACACCCAAATAGTGAACACAACTGGGATGATAGGCTGATAATCTAACTACTCAAAGTTAGATAAATCCCATTTAATTCCTCAGAAATAAATGCCACCATAATCACCCATCACGTGAACATGCTGAATGATAGGCTGAATAGACATATCTAACTCCTCAAAGTCAGATAATGTTTAATTTAAATTCCTCAGAATTAAATGCAGCCCTAATCACCAGACCATACTGTTTAAATATGTATTAAACTAATCGTCATCTACACGCTGCCTCAGCAACGCGAGATTCGAATCGTTCCCAACATATTTGGCTTTCATCTTCCTCGAGATGAAAGCCACAGGCGCGAGGCTGAAACACTCGAAAACGCACGTTTCTGTACGCTACGAGACATTTCTCAACGACCACAGCCAGCACCCTCAGGGGCTGACTGCAAGCCTCGCTAAACAGTATCACATGTACACATATAGCGTGTGTTCACTTCTGTTGCAGACCCTTAATGCACGCGCTGCCTCGGCAACGCGAGATCGAGCCTGCATTATAAGGTGGCGAGCTCTCGTTTGCTTCACTCCGTCGACGCTGAGCACATCTAATTCCTCGGAATCAGATCGCTCAAGCATCTGGTTCTCCCTCCCGGGGAAGAGCCGCATCGCGGGCTTCCGCACGGGAACGGAGAACACCGGGTTACTACAGGCAGCCCCCTCGGGGACTGCCTGAGCACCTTATTTTATGAGTGAAGCAGTGTGTATGGTGTTTTAACGTCACCCGCCTCGATGCTGAGCACATCTAATTCCTCAGAATCAGACAGCTCAAGCATCGGACCCTCCAACCCGGGGGAAGATGCCGCCAAGCGGGCTTCCACACGGGGAGGAAGATCGTCGGAACTGTCAGAGGAGGATTGGGAAAGTGCCGCGGCAGTCCCGAAACCCTCTGACAAGTCCCGCTGTGAGCCCCATGATCTGCGACGCCGAGCCGCCTCAGCGACCGCGGGTCCAGAACCACGGGGCTCACGAGGCTGGCCGGTCTCATCGAACACGGCCAGCCGAGAGCGGAGCAGTCTGAGTGTCAGCAGCTCGCAGTGTTCACAGGCGAGCGTGCTGAACACCCAGACACTGCACACATAACAGGTGTGCATCCGATCCCGAGATGTAACGGGGATACGGATGCACACACTGCCTAAATGCACTCCTTCTCTCTTCCATACTTTTTAAATAAATCTTTCACACACACACTCGCAACTGGACAGACAACAGTAAATAGACAGACCAAACAGAGAGCGCTATGCTGAAGAGCAATAACTGCCGCCATTATGCGCCGGCCCCCCTTTTATACTTCCGGGTACGCCGTCACAATGACGTCATCACGCACGACCAATCGGATTGGACTAGTGTTTATTCAGGCTTCAGATTCGCTGATGCTTAGGGAGCATCCCCAAAGCGTTTCGACGCAGTGGGAAGTTCCCTCGATAAGGGAACCACAACAACAACATTTAGTGTTTATTTTTGTGCAACATGAACGTCAATGTTTAATTTGTGTGACTTTACCAAAGCGTTTGATCTGTAGGCATATGTATTCCTCCAGTCGCGAGCCTGTGCGCTTTATCTTACGTTTTAGGCCCGCGCCTGGCCCAGCAGCTGCGCACCGACTGGGACTAAAATAATTCAGACTGACAAAATAATAAAAATGGCCTTCTTCTTTTAAATAATAATAAAATCAATAAAAACGGCATTCTTCTTCTAAATAACAAGCGTCATTAAGAATAATAATCATAATAATAAGAAGAAGAATCTTACAAATTGTCATGTAATTATTAATGTGAATGAATGGTAGTACTCCGCATCACATCATCATCACTATTGTACACCCCAATACATGTGCCGTGATACGAAATTAAATGCTAATTGTTTCAAAACGTGCTGTAAAATAATGCATTGTGATGGTAATTTATCATCCAAACAGCTATTTAAACTGCTGGAGTGCGCTTCTCAACCCCCACACTAACAGTAGCTACTCGTAATTTGGATCCATATTTTGTTTTTGTGAGCGCCTTTAATCCCACTCTTTAAACTCCCAAATAAAACAATTTCGGGTTTTTTTCCACTTCCCTGGAGATGGTCTCGATGGGCGCGTCTCAATCATAGTTCAGTAGTCAGAGCACTGATCAGGGAGTCAGCCCGTTGACTTATGTCCTAATCAGTGCCCTGACTAGTGGACTAAAGAGATGATTGAGCGCGCCCGATCTCCACGTCGGAGAAGTTTCGTTTCTTTGCCGTCTTCTGTTTGTCCATGGCGTAAAATGAGGGCGTGCGGGAGGCGGAGACTTGAATATATAGGGGCGTGTTATTCTAATGACGATCGTTTTCAGCCGCCGCATTTATCAAGGGCAGGTATTGCGTACACCTGAATTGCAGAGGTGCACACAGTTTCATAAATCAGGCGGTGAGAGGAGTGTAAGCATAATCTTACGCCAACATATACACCCGTTTCTACGCAAGATTGATAAATGAGGGCCAATGTGATTGGCCCGACCAGAGTTTGATTTTTACAGCTCAGAAGTGTATTGAGAGTTGCTAGACACTGATCAGATTTGCTGCCGCTAGGGTGCGTCTAGATTTCTAGGCTAACCTTCATGCACAAAAGGCTGCCTTACAAGCCATTGTCTCATAAGGCATTGAGGCAATGAGTCAGCTACCATTGTGTGTCTGCAATCTTTCCTGTCAAGGAAAAACCCGGGGACACGATATATAAAGTTGATTCTAAAGTCTAATTCCGGATAACTAAATTTTGACAAAAATGTCAGATAGAACCTTATAATTCCAAGGATCCGAAAAGTTAGATAATGTTCATAAGTAGTAAGAAGCTGTTGTATACATGTAAACATAATATACTTTGTAAAAAAAAAAAAAAAAAAAAATTATCACAAACACTTGAATGGTATATTCTGTCCTGAATGAATGAATGAATGAATGAATGAATGAATGAATGAATGAATGAATGGATGGATGAATGAATGAATGAATGAATGAATGAATGAATGAATGAATGAATGAATGAATGAATGAATGAATGAATGAATGAATGAACAAACTAATGAATTTAAGCATATGAATGTCTCAGACATTTGCAATTGCATCACTGGAAAACAGTCTCCACACACACTGCAACCCAGTAATCTGCTGAATATGTCATGAATAAATGCAGACGTGTTTTGTTTGTCGATGCTGAAAGTATGAAAACTTCTAGTTTCTGATATAGTACCAAAAGACTAAAACTTTTCTTCCAGCTTCTGAAATCTGTTGCAGTGGATCTATCCTCTCTGCCTGCTGACTTTTCAAGACCTTCCTAAACACTGGATTATTGATTCTTTGTAAATGAACCACTTCAAATTCCTCAATTTAATAGTTACAGTTTTTCTTGCCAGACTTACATCAGACAGATGCACAGTTGTTTGGAAGAACAAAATGCTTAAAAAATGTGTTATGATTAATTCAATATTGTTTGCAGTTGCTGTGAACTTGCTATGATACATCTTTTCATGCCAGTTTATCTGTTGCTTTTGCTGTTTTTTTCTTTCTTTCTTTTCTTTCTGCTAAAGTCGCTGATGTAACAGCAGCTGTTTCCATTTTTCTATACGTCCTACACCATTTTTGTATCCATTAATTGTATCGTAGTTAAATATTTTAGACAAGGAGTGTTATATATTCAAGCTGCATAGTTTTCAATGAATGCTACTCCATGAAAACAGATGTAAAAAAGCGGAAAGAAAGTGATATTGGTCTGTGATATTTGACAGCATGCTACTGCTCAATTATCACTGACAGCCGCAGCTTGGTTTATCTGATTTAAGTTGTGCTCTTTGATTCCGGGCACATTTCCAAGCAGCATGACTCCTGATTTGGACCTGTGGCTCATGGAAGAATATACTTCCAGGACAAGTTGTCAAGTTTTCATTCACACCTATGAAACAACAGTGCTCTGGATCCAATTAGAAGTGGCTGGGTGTTTCTGTGTGCACGATTACTCATCATCCAAACTGATTCCTATCAGTACGGTGGCACTCTTCTTGTGCAGTCCCAGCCTCCTCAGGGTCACCGCTTCAGTGCTTTAAATATGTGATAGTAATCAGTCATTTTCTGCTTCCCATCATGCAAAAGTAGAGCTTGATATAAACAGCTGCACGTGGCTATGCAACCTCCACAATCCAAAACGTTTGCACTCAAAATGCAGATTTCACTGCTGGTCTATGATGATTATGTGCTATGGTAATTACCCATTTCTGTTCTAGCTGATTGTAGTCCTGTCAGACAAATTTATAGGAAATAGCCAAAGTTAAGTTGAATGATCTTTTCAGTCGCAGCATTACATGACCATGTAGTGTATTGTGTTTCAGAGAGACAGTTGAGAAATAATCCCAGAGAACTCACAACAAGTTTACTATAATTGCTACAATAAAAGTACAATAAAGAAATCACTTTTAAGCACATCTCTGTCAGAGAGGCCGGTGCAGTGGATGAGATTTAGGCTGAGGTCTCACAGAAGAATAGCTCTTTAACTCTCTTAGTGAGGCCAGGACCTTAGGGCATGATGACTGACCTGACTTCCTATCAACAGAGGGCTAACACAAGAGGTTAGCAGATTGAATCAGTCCCAGTTTCACCTCCAAGCTGTATACATGAGCATCTCTATCTAATGGAAGATGCTGGTGCAGAGGAGAGCGTGCTAAGACATTCATACTCTTGATAGACGTGGGATGCTGTATATATATAAATATATACAGCATCCCTTCTGTCAGGTTTGTTCAGCATGGAATGGACATAACAAGACTGGAAATGGTCTTTAACTCCCATTTGTCACCTGGCTATTATTAGAGATAACTTTCTCTCCTATCTGGCTGTATGACTGTATTGGCTTGTATGTCTAAATCTCCGCTGGCTGATATGTTAATAGCTTTATGTGAGTAGTTAGATGTATGCGTAATATTGGTGTTTTTGTATATTTGCTCTCTGCTGTCTATTACAAATTGTACAGCACATTGGTCAACTACCTGTTGTTTTTAATCGTGCTATAAAAAATGACCTTACCTTACTGTATTTGTATGGCAATCAGTGGGGTATATCATACATTCAAAAAGTACTGCTGTACTTAACTTGTATTAATGGATTATCAGATTTTTTTTTTTTTTTTTTTTAGTTGTCAGATTTTTGTTTTTGTATTGGTTGATATTGGACATATATATTGTCCATATTGAGTATATATTATATATACTCTTAGCAGTATTAGTCAGAATTCTAATATCGTTGAGTCCCAACATATAAAAAGGCTTTGGGTGTTAAAAGCTCTTGGGAGCAAAGTAAAGATGAACAGACAAACCGGTAACCTTTACCCTTGAAATACTGTCAACTTTAAACTGTGTTGTTCTGTGGCTATATATATATATATATATATATATATATATATATATATATATATATATATATATATATATATATAAATGGGTCATAAGCCTTTCAGTGAGGTTTGATGCAAATGACATTATGGATGGTCCGTTTCAAGCTTATAGATCAAGTTGTCCTCTAGCCCATGGCAATATAATTTGAGTGTGGAGACAGCGACACTACAGCAATTAAATTCACGCTGACATGAAATCATAAAAGTCTAATTGTCATTCAGTAAGCAGCTTGTCATACAATTTGCAGGCAGTGGGAAGGTGAGTATTACCTCAGACAGATTTGAATTTATCACCCTCCATGGCCAGGACACCTTCCACCTGCTGAAGAATGTGTAAATCACTTGTAAAACATTTTGGATTCCAGATGTGTCAAGTGCAACATAAAATACAATAAAATACATTTCAAATTATATTTCATAGCAACAGAAATTGGCTTCAGTCAGAAGGAGCTTTTATTGCATACCAAAAAGAAGTTATGACTTTCAACCTGAGGTTTGCATCAGAATTTTAATGCCATGGCAAATGTATTGTTACATACAGGAAAACGGTTTGTTGTTGCTCTCTTTATTTCCTTATTTTTTATTTTTATTTTTATTTTATTTTTGTCTAGAGAACTCTGTCCAGGACGTTTTAAATGATAAAAGGTCACCTTAGCAGACAGCTCATGAAAATGGCAGAACTCCAACTCACCACCTCCACAGACTCTATAAGTCAACTAGTGACCATTACGTGTTGTTGTAATGAGATTAATTTATTCTGTTTATCACATTGCCTTCCCTTGTGTTATTAGACTAGATGGATATCAAAGAGAGCAGGTCATCATTACATATTTAACCGTCTATAATGGTTTCAGCATTTAACATTTACTTTTAGTAGACATGGACCTCTGTTTATAGTTAAAAAGAGCACATGAAAAAGGAGTTTCAAAGATTAACCAGGCCATTTAGAAACTAGTACAGGGTTGTTTTTAAGTAGTCCCATCATCTTACTATATATAATATTGGATAGTGGGGTAAGCATTTATACGGTTTTATTAAAGAGGTGATGAATTGAGAAATCAACTTTCCCTTGAGCTTTTGATTTATAAAATGTCATGGTAATATAAGAATATCCTGTAAGTTTCAGAGCTGAAAACTTCCTTGCTAGTCAAAGAAAAGCTTTTCTAGACACCAGGCTCAGCAAACGGTCCTGTACTTCATACTTACGTCACTGCGCGACGAAACACACCTCTAAAGAACGAGTAATTTAGTAGCACCTACCTAGCATTTACCTCGCCCACTGACTCGGTCGATCACAAGCCAGCAGCAATAAACATGTGGAAGATAGCAAGCAAGATATTGTGGAAGAACACAGTCGCTGCATAAGCTTCCTTTGGATCCTAATATTAGGAGTGTGTGGTTGAACTTTATATTTAATGAAGTTCCAGCTCACGTGGGGAAGACAGTGGTGTTCACTTCAGTTCATTGCGGAATCGTTTGTAAACAAATCTCCAGTCGATGCTGGATTTGGATCCGACAGGAATGGTGCAACACACTTATGTGAGTAAAACGTGTTTTTTATGTAATGGTATTGCATTGTTTTAGATTGTTTTGCTTATGTGTACGTGTCTAACAGAGCATACCTTTAGCACGTTGGACTCAGACATGTATGAGCCAGGGCTCGCAAAGCCCGGCAGGCCGATGAATCTCATTATATTTCATTCTTGATCCGCTATTCTCTTTCTCGAGTTGACATCTAAAGGGTGGTGCGCACACCAAATGTGTGTCTGCGCAGTTTGCGCAGTTCGCGCTAATATCGCCCGATCTTGCGGGCTATGTGTAATATAAAAATAATAGTCCAATCAATCGCCGGTCGATATAAATCATTGTGTTTGTTTGATAAAGACGTTTACGAGCCCTGTGGTCGAGAGAATCATTCTGGTTGTCGCTTCTCCCTCAATCTCTCCTCTCTCATGTGAACTGACAGGGGAGCTTAAGCTTAAGCTCATTAAATATGCAAATCTTATACAATCCTAGCCGTGGGCGTTTACTTCCAAGTCTCCAATGCTTCATGCCCAGCAAAACCCAGCGTTTTGGAAAGAGCCTCAAAACCAGTGTAGAAAATAACTTTTACTTATTGGTAATTATGTTTTTGAATGTAAAAACCACATGAATATCATTAGTTGACCTCAGACAAAAGTATATATAAAAAAGCCAGTTCATGGCACCTTTAATGTATAGGCACAGTAGGCAACAATGCAGAATTTGTCATTCAAATAAATTTGAAAGAGCCAGTTTGCCGCATACTGCTTCCTGTGATTGAGCAACACAATCACATGTAAATGCGTATAAATAGTCTGAGTGTGCAATGTCATGGAATGTCAAAACTCATGTTGGTGTGCATATGCTACGCTGTTTTTCGAGTGCATATGATATGCACTTTATGGCGTTTATATGACTCGCTCTTGGGTAGGATTAGGGTGGTGGGGTGGGGGGTACGTCTGTATAATACACCATAAAGTGTGTATCATATGCACGCAAAAACAGCGTAGCATATGCTTTAGCATAATGCTAAAGGGTCCAGATCTCACTATTAACTACAACTCAATAAACTCCTAATTGCTCCCTATTAATAAGGTGATTGTTAAGTTTAGGACTGAGTGTTGTAGAATAATGATCATACAGAATAAGGTCTTAATATGTGTTTCATAAGTAGCAATTAACCTGACAATATCCTAGAATAATTCTTATAAGCAACTAGTTAATAGTGATATTTAGATCTTAAACTTAACCCCTTAAGTATAACCGATATGATTTATTAAAGGATGCATTTTGATACCCTGTGGGGTAAACTGTGTCAGATGCTTTGTGATAGTAAACTTTGCATCCAGAAATACATGAATTACTGAAATACATGAAATACCTTAATTATTTTATTATTCTGCTGAACACAAAATAAGATATTTTAAATAATTTGGGTAACCAAACAGTTGATGGCCCCCATTAACTTCTATAGTATTTCTCTCTATAGTATTTCTTTCTCTCTCTCTCTCTCTCTCTCTCTCTCTCTCTCTCTCTCTCTCTCTCTCTCTCTCTCTCTCTCTCTCTCTCTCTCTCTCTCTCTCTCTCTCTCTCTCTCTCTCTCTCTCTCTCTCTCCATACTATAGCAGTCAATGGGGTTTATCAACTGTTTTGTTACCCATATTCTTAAAATTGTTGTCTATTAATTTCAATACACGGACAAGGGGAAACACAAGACAACAACCAATGACAAGTTTTGTACTGTGTACTGTGTTCACAGTTCACGGCATGTTTTAACTGCCGTAAATAAAACTCTGTGCGCTTTCGAATCGCTCTCGCTGTACTTTAAAGTCATACTCTGATCGTTCTGCACAGTGCCGTTTCAAGTGAAACTCACCTTAAATCTGCAGAGGTCAGGTGTTAAAGTCGTACAGCTCTCAGAAAATTATGAGTTTACATGTAATAACAAGTTCTACAATGCATGTAAAGACTTTTTACAGTTCAGAATTGTTACGATAATTACGACATGGCATGCACCTCAAGAAACAAAATGAAATAAATTTAAATAAAAGGCATGAAAACCTAAACGAGATAAAAACGTGATACAGACCCCAAAACCAAATGTGACGAGTACACACTCTTAATATCATGTTTAAATGGTTCAAATGGAAGACAAGTGCGGCATTATGTTTTGATGTGTTTTGTAATTCCTCTAAAAAAGTAACTTTGCACAGTCCCCATGCAGTCCATTAGCCATTTAGTTTTTGATTTTATTTTTTCCACAACAACAAGAGCTGTGGCACAGAGTAATTAGTCGGTATCTTCAAAGAAAGTATCCTAGTTATCATAGGCATTACCTGTGAAATGATATGGATGCGGAAGAGTAGCGCTGTCTAATTTTCATCTCAGAAAGTCTCCCACACTGTGCTGCCACGGCTGACTGTCAAAAACCTCTCCATTAATCTGTCAGTCATACCATTTCACTGGCGGAAGTAAGTAAATAGCATCTCATCTTTCTATGAGAGAGTGCATCTCCATAACTGCCATTACAAAGACCGTACAAGGTCTCATATGTCCTATTTAACTGCATGCAAGGCTTACAAAATGTACAAAAGAGTATCTGGACTCTCGAACATTTGCTCAAAGAACACTAACATGCTTTAATTACAGGCTAATTGTGCTGAACCCATCATGGGTCTTAATAATCCACCAAGAAGGGCACAGACCGATTATGAGATGTGAATATACTCTCTGTTCTTGCAAATTTATCTCATTTAATCTGTTGCTAATGGTAATAACTGACATTAAATGCTATCTCAAGAATTACCGCTCCTCAACTTAGTCACCATAGCAGAAAGGCATTACTCTTATCATTTCATCCACACTAGTTTACTGCTCATGTCTCTTTCTCTTTTATTGTGACATGTCTGTGAGACTTGAAGACCTGTTTATGTCAGTTGCTGCTCTGTAGACCAAAGCCAGACTTTTTGACAAGACTTACAATGTTTCTCATTTACTCCAGTAAATTGGTCCAGAGCTTGTGGTGGCAATGTGAAATAACACTGAATTGATATTTCATCTCTAATTCCAAGTGGCAGGACATTATGCCTTTGGTTTTTAAAAATCTAAATCTAAATCAAATTTGATAGCTATTTGCTTAGCATTGATCTGATTTAAAAAACGAGGCACTATTTGTTTAAAGTTGTTGCGGTTAGTCTGACATTTTAGTGATTTACACCAGTTTTGGCAACGCTTTAGAATACAGCCCGTAAAGTACTACGTAAGTAAGTAAAACTAATTTACAGGATACCTTTCGGTAATTATATTGTAACTATAAAGTATACGTGTAGGGAATTAAGGGGTAATTATCAGTTTCTGACATCTCTCACAATGAAATTTATTTATTTATTTATTTATTTATTTATTTATTTATTTATTTATTTATTTATTTATTTATTTATTTATTTATTGCAGAGCCCTTATTGTAATTATTCATTATCAGTATGAATAAAGACACTTCTGATCTAATAATGATGATTACAATCTGTATTTTAAACTATTCATCAGTCTTAATGTTGACTATTTACATTCACACGAATATAGAATTTAATTTGTTTTCAGACATGTACATCATCTGTACATCTGCAATGTTTTTCAACATTGCTAAATAAATCAGATTTTGAAGTCAACTATCTGTTTTATAATTAATTACAGTTTTCTGGATTGCTTAAGCACAATTTTCAAAACAGGGCCCATGTTTTCAAAACACTACACACAATTAGCACAACCACACACTCAATCAGCAAAACACTACACACAAGTAGCACAACCACACATCCAATCAGCAAAACACTACACACAAGTAGCACAACCACACACCCAATCAGCAAAACACTACACACAAGTAGCACAACCACACACCCAATCAGCAAAACACTACACACAAGTAGCACAACCACACACCCAATTAGCAGAGCCTTTGCATAATTAAACACTCTTGTGAAATCTATACACATCTGTTTAAAAACCACACTTTGTTATCATATGAAACACACACATTGTTGTGTGTTTCATAATTCATAATACTATATATATATATATATATATATATATATATATATATATATATATATATATATATATATATATATATATATATATATATAAAAATACCTTTACAGTTTCTTCACCTAGCTGGATCTGGCCAGAGATTTTCATCAACTTTGCGGGCAATGTTGTCATTAGGAAGAGACCTTGCTAAGAAATGTCTTGAATGACGAAGCCATCCTTGCATTGCTGCCCCTCCATCTGGTCACAGGCCCCCTCCGTGGCCTTCTCATCTTACTCTTTCTCTGACTCTTTCCTTTGTGTTTGAAGACCGATGAACTGACCTGTTGCTTTTTATATTTTATACTTCTTATACACCTATTGGTGTGTCTACAATTAAGCAAACAATTGTTTGCACACCTGATGACTGTGTTGAACCAATTGGTTGGACGGTGCGGTAATTTGACAGTCAGTGCTTGGTATTGCAAGGGAGTGACTTCATGATAGATTTTTGTGTGTAATGTATGTTAAGTGTGTTTAGTGTTTTGCAAATCACTGTGTGTAGAGTTTTGCAACAAGTGTGAAGATGACAATATGCTTATAGTAGGGCTGTCCTCGACTAAGGATTTAGACAATCGAATCAGAATTGTCGAATCTCTCTATGGTCGACTGATAGTCGAATCATCTGTGTGTGTGAATGGTTTGGGAGGGGCACGACACTGTCAGCAGAAGGGTAAAACTATTTTTATTTTCCTTTACACACTGCACACAGCAACAACTTTTAATAAAGCGACCAAAACTGCCTGCCAACTGACAGACGAACTGACAATGGCTTTCTTATTTAGGTTTAAATAGCCTAAAAGGTAATGTGTTAACATTAATAAACCGTTTTCTCATAACATGTTAAAGCCGCGATTGAAATACAGAACATCACATAAATATATAAAAGAACATTTTGATAAATAAACCTAAAAAAATACCTGCCTAGAGAGGAAAAGAACACTTTGAGTGTGTTTACATGCACGTGCTTAAGCCGATTGTGCCTAAAGCGGGTGAAGACGTACACGAAGCTCAGCCCCGTGCCTCAGGATCTCACTCACACCGCCACCTGACGCGCACATTATATACACGCAAGCTCAATTTTGAATTGACTGACAGATGAGCTGCACAAAAGCGCTCTGTGGTGCAGCAGGATTTTAAACAACTTCCCGCGGACAGGCGCTGAATGCTGCCGCTGGTGTGTGTACACTCATTGAACGTGTTCTAATTTTAAAAGGTGCATGTCAGCTCAGCGCCGCGACATGTCTTTAAAATATTGAGCACCCCCATATTGCCAAAATGGTATGATCCTCGTTTCATAACACTCGCGAAGATTCGACCGTGAGATCGGTGGTGGTCGACTCAGGCTCTGCATATCGATGCATCGAATTTTCGACTATTCGGGGTCACCCCTAGCTTATAGTTGTGCAAATATGGGCTGATGTTTTGCTTCTTGAGTGTAAGGTTTTGCTAATAGTGTACTACTTTTAATTTTAGTGTGTAAGCAACACCCCCCCCCCCCCCAAAAAAAAAAAAAAAAAAAAAACTGTAATAGACTAAATCTACATTTACCTTCTCATGACAAAAGATAAGTGATCTGAAATGAGAACTTGTACAGTCTGCATTGTGACATGATATGATATTGCCAACAAGAAAACAGTAGATAATCCCAAATGTACATACTAATAAAATATATACATGGACATGATATGTTAAGTTGATTCATTTGATAACAAGAAAGAGACACTGCAATGAAACTTACACAGCTATGTTCTATAGGAAACTGATTGCCTGAGAAATGCAGCAAATGACCAATCAGAAACAAGTATTCCAGAGAGCTATGTGTGTGTGTGTGTGTGTGTGTGTGTGTGTGTGTGTGTGTGTGTGTGCGTGCGTGCGACATGTGCGTGTGTGTGTGTGTGTGTGTGTGTGTGTGTGTGTGTGTGTGTGTGTTTGTTGCTTATGAAAGCTGCACATGCACAATTCAGCAGGTGACACCAGTTAGAACGAGTGATTACATTTAAGAGACCCTTACAGGCATAATGAATAGACACAGAAATAGCGTCTGGATGAAAAGGTCAAAAGTGCGAGAGTGGAAACTGGAATGCTGAAGACAGCGCAGCTGCAGCGGAGGGAAATAGTTTACCCTTGAAGTGTACATAGTGTTTCAATGACATATCCTCATGCAGACCTCAGAGATAAACGTTGTACATGCCGGCGGGAGCAGTTGTTATTATGCATGACATGCTAATATTCTGTTTAGCAGTGACAATGCCAAAGCATTAGAAGTGTTTAAATCCGGTCTCCATCTGGTCTGCCACATAGACAACACAAATCATCATGGCCTATTGTAACGTTTATCTCTCATTCTTTCCAAATTTGCAACATCAAGTACTTCATTTGTTTAATGGTGTTCATGTTTACTCAATATGAGCTGTAACAGCTTGTGACAGGCTTAGAGACGTCTGTGGTCCATCATTCCATGGACAGAGCTCTGCTTTGTGTACATTCTGCTGCTAAAATGCTAATTCTCCCATGTATCCGAGTGTAACTGACCAATCTGAGATACACAACATAATACCTAAATCAGTTATACTCATCAGACCGCATCTCATTCCAGATGGAACGGAAAACAAAGCTAGTTGAGAGAGTTTGAAGCAATGCCTGCATGAACGGTTGGTGAGTATCTAGCACAGTCTTTGTGTTCCTTGTTGTTGGTCATTTCCGTGTATGTGAATTCCTGTTCATTTGAAGGTCATTTTCCATAACATTGCATCCTCATTCTCTGTTGAAAACTTACATTTACATATGAAGTGAAGTTAAACAGCATGGAACTGATTGGATAGATTCCTGACCACATATCAATGAAGTTCTTTAGTAGGTATTTCACACAAAGGAGCACCTGGTCCTTTTGGGAAAAAAAATAGAATAGGAAAGATAAAAGATGAGACAGAGAACAACCAGAGTGCCTTAACCTAAAAACCACTTTATTTCCTCAAAGTATCCCGAAAGCCAGAGGTCCTCGTCATTGAGTAGTGTGGAAAGATAAATGCTCCCATATCTAAAATTAAATAAAATTAGCATACTTGTTCATCCTACATAAAAAAAAGTCTGCCATGCAAAAAAAAAGAGATAGTGATGATAGTGGTAATCTGGAATGAGCCAACGGTTTAATAATGTTTCCTATCAGTGCAATCGTCTTCAAGAAAAGTCTGAAATTAATGAAAAGATAAATGTTAAAAGTTTGAGGAAGGGTACAGGACTTTTGCAAACTCTAGATAACTCCGCCAATATGAATGCAATAAATTGTTACTGTTTCTATGAATACCAAATCAGTGTTAATTGACATTATCTAGTCACATCCCACACTCATTCAAAGATAAAGGGCCATTAGAGATGCTTTTCACATGAATGGTCAAATGCAGCCATTTTAACCCATTGAAGGAGATTTGAAGGTTATGGAGTACGAGGTTAAGTAGTTTATTGAAAAATGTTTCCTTTTAACTCTGTGCTTGTGTATTTGTTGGCCCTGAAGTGCTAACCGAGCCCAGGAGAACTAATAAACTAGTCCAGAGTACAAGAAGTGCTAAGCGTTTAATAAAAAAGGATGACATTGTGTTCTCTGTGAGGAAGGAGTTCTGGAAGCATACTTCACCATGTAAAAGTTTTACTAGCAGTTTTGATGGCTCTTACGTGAATAATTTATAAAATCATTGATATCGAATTTTACAGTGAAGCTCTTTGATGCAGATCTGATAGAAGCTGTCTTTAATTGAAGGGCTTTCGACTTACTTTGATTGCTGTTGTTTTAGGAGTATGGAGTAGACCACTGTGTGCCTTGGCAAGTTTGGCAACTTCATTTTCTGCATTATTTAATGAGGTGCTGAGTTAAACCAGAGAATCCAATGTCTCACCATAATCATTGTGTTTTATTTTCTTACTAAACACTAACTGAGGAGTTCAGCAACGAATGATATGGATATCCATTATTCCTATTGTATGTAAAGGCACAATATGTAATAAAATATCAGAAAAACACTAACGCAATGCTCTACATTTCATAAGGTTGTGTACTTACATTATTCCAAAAGTTCCCAAGGATTTGTAAAACTAGAGAAATTTGAATTTTAAATAATAGCTTGTCCCTTGTCATCGATGCCTATCACTGATGTGATATACACGTTAACTTCAGATTCCACTTGTAGAAACCATGGCAACACACCTTAACGTCGCTGTTGTGTACAGGAGAGGTACAGAAAATCCACAAAAACGTTAACGTGGATCAATATCGGAGTGGCATTTTCAAGATGGAGAGAGCTTTGTGACAAACAGAGACTCCTCTGTCAGCAAATATGTGTTATTAATTTTACAAGTAAAACACATGTAATTCTGTGTGGGTTATGCTGATGAAATTATGCATAGTTATATTCCACTTTGTACTTCAGTAATGCTTTTTAAATCTGGTGACTAAGTCTATTAGATTGATTTTGTCATACTCAATTCTGGTCAGAATATGAGTCTGATACTGCTCCATTGGGCTGTGATTATGGGGTGTGTTTCAACCGAACCAGGAAAGACCTCAATTGGATAGACCTACAACCAATCAGAGCAACGGAGCGACGTATGAGGTTAGTTGTCAAATGTCAACAGAACTCAAAGGCATTGTGTTGCTAAATCTTGCGGTTTTGCCCGCGGGTTGTTTTCCATGTCCGCGGGTTGAAGCAACCTCAATTATGTGATATATAGACCCAGCAATGTGAATTTTAGCAGGCAACCTTGCCAAATTAACACACATTTTACCCCCCAAATGGCATTTTTTTTCCAGAGAAAAAACTGAACTGCCCGAGCTCAAATGTGTGTATATATATATATATATTTTTTTTTTGTACACATCTACAAAATATTGCTATGTTATTCTAGCCTGGATGCCAACCGAACTCAGCCCCGCCCACAACATTTTTAGGTCGGGCAGTTCAGTCTGGCCTTGCTCCATAGAGGAGTAATTATCCCCGAACAGAAACTGTTCGGACCAATGAAATCATCAGGGCGGGCTTTAGACGATGGCGGACAGATGATCAACAGTAATGTAATCATGCACGTCATCAAAGGGGCTTGGATTATATTTGTTTGAATCCTAAACGTAGAGCTTGCTTGTACAGGGCCGGCGCTCCGCACACGCACATCACGCACTGCGCGTAGGGCACCAAGTGCTTGGGGGGGCACCAAAAAATCTGGGTCGTGAAAAAATCATGACAATAGGCTACTAGTATAAATGACAAATAAAATATTTCTAAAAGCATGTTAATATACAAAAGCAATGCAAAAGTAATATAGGCCTAGACCAAATTAGTCGAGAAAAAGGTGAATCTCAGTGCCAGTCTCCCTCTGGTGCCCCCCCCCCCTTCCCCACCTCCCAGTGGTCTGTTCGATTATGCCTCAATCAATGTCAAATTTGGCAGACACCGACCTCAGACATGGCCTCGAAAAGGCACCAAGAGTCGGGGGCGAAAAAAAAAAAAAAAGAAGAGACAGCGGGATGATGCTCGCGGGTCGCTTGCAGGTAAGACAATAGCCACGTTTACATGCACGTTTTTGAAGTAAAAAGTGCTGGGACAAACGCTGTTAATATGAGAGGGTGTTGCCAAGCTGTCTGTGGCATTATGCCAACATTATCTTAATAACTTCAAACGAAATAAAAAGTTTACCCCTCAGAAAAATTAACTTTCCTCTCAACATTGGTGTGACCTGGTGTGAGCGCGCCGCGGCGCGCACTCTTCAGTGGTGAAGGCGCGCGCTGTGTATCGCGTCATATAAGGACGCACACTCAAAAGTAATCGGGTCAGGTCGTTTACATGGTGAAACTTTTCGTTTGATCAGTTCATGAAAAGGTTTATCCCACCCCTCTCAAACCGATTACAATTTCATTCGGTTTGGGCATTTTTGTTCCGATTGAGGTGTTTATATGGAGCATTTAAGTGGTCTGGCTGTCATCAGCATCAATGGGGACGTGGCTCAGAAACTGTCATATGATGACCTGATAGCTGATTTTGCAGCTAGGAAATGTAGGCGTGTGCCTCTGTAGGGCCTCTGACAACTGATGGTAGTGAAAATGTTTAATATAGTTCTATAGAATAGCAGAATGGTCTCTTTATAGAGATGTAGTCCCTCTGTTGAGTAATTTCTACTGTGCAGTTATGCATGGTTATTTGCAGTTTAAAATGTGCACTTTAAAATTCATACTTCATAAAATTCATACACTTATACTGTTATTTGCACTAAACTTTTTTTGCACTTTTAACTTTGTGTTTACATTGTTCAGTTCCAATTATTCATTTGCAGCAGTTATTTTGGAAGTAAAGAGAACCTAACTAAGAAATTCTGAATGGTAGTTATTTCTTTGGTTGGTTGGTTGGTTGGTTGGTTGGGGGGTTGGGGGGGGGGGGGGGGCACCACCAAGCATTTGTGCTTAGGGCACCCAAATGGCTAGCGCCGGCCCTGTGCTTGTATATGCATTCACCTTCACAATTTCTCTCAGAAATGATGATCATGTTGGGTAAGTACTCTGTGTATCATTAAATTATGTTATTTTTTTTACAAAAAAAATATGGCGTTACGGGGGGAATGGCGTTTGGGGGGTAAAATGTTTGTTATTTTGGCAAGGTTGCCTGCTAAAATTCGCACTCATGGGTCTATATATCACATAATAGTCGCTTCAAACTAGAAAACGACGTGCGGGAAAAAAAAAACGCGGACTTGGCAACACCATGGGCAACACAGTGCAGTTGAGCTCTGTTGACATTTGACAATGCGTCGGTTTGTTGCTCTGATTGGTTGTAGGTCTATCCAATTGATGTCTTTCCTGGTGCGGTTGAAATGCCCCATAATCACAGCCCAACGGGGCAGTTTCAGACTCATATTCTGACTAGAATTGAGTATGACCACGCCAGGCTAATGTTATTCTGCTTTTTAATCAGTTTATCATCACAAAACACCCAACTATTTCAATTCTATTCTATCATAGTCAGCAACGTTCACCGGTTCAGACACATTCCATCGAGAATTCACTATGAATATTCACAAAGTTGTAATGCTGTGCTTTAAAACGATGCCAAACTTGTGCAGAATCATCTATAAGTGAGCAGAGAAATACAGCAGTTTTCCTGGACAAGGGGAAAGTACTCCTCTCAGAAAACACACAAGCTGTATATTTTAGATGTTTAATGGAGCATTGGGGTCGCTATAGGCGTGGGCTTAATGAACTTATTTCTGAGAAAACCTCAAATTTGACCAAAATGTAAATGTTTTACTTGTTTTGCCAGTAGCTTAAAATTAGCCTGAGTGCATTCTGACTCATTTGCCAGCTTGGGTCACATATTTGGGAGTCCTGTGTCACGTTAATAAAACATTTTCACAAGAAACTGAAAATTAATTAAATGAATTAAACAGGACACAGAAGACATTTGAAAAAAGAGAAAGCAGTTCATTATATAAGTGCTAATAGGCAAAAAATGAACTCAATATGAGTATACAGTTCGCTTTGAACATGGCCATATTTAGCAAAAAAAAGAAAAGCAGACTGAGATCATATTCTGCTACTTTGAGTCTGGCCTTTGATTT
Source organism: Pseudorasbora parva (assembly GCF_024679245.1). Classification (NCBI taxonomy): domain Eukaryota; kingdom Metazoa; phylum Chordata; class Actinopteri; order Cypriniformes; family Gobionidae; genus Pseudorasbora; species Pseudorasbora parva. Next base: position 31,876,343 of record NC_090172.1, read on the forward strand.
CACAAATTGTCAGGTTGTCAAATCTGCTCTGTGTCATTTTTAAAGTGAAGCGTTTGTTGTGGGCTGCTGTCCTAAGACCACATGACAGTTATGCTTTTGGAGTGTGCTGCTGCCATACTGCTTTTGTTTTAGCCATGTAATCTTGTCTTTTGGCACTGTCTGCTGTTGGAGCCATTCTGAATGGTGTCAGACAGCTGTTTGCTGTCTGCTGTTGTTCCCTTTTGCAACCTGTCCCTGTTATCACAGGCATAGTCATTTTGTCATCATTGGCCACCAGGGTTTTTTGACCGAAGATGACCATGTTTAGCTTGTGTGTCTTACACATCGATGATTTAGGGATGAATTTCATCATCATCATCATCATCATCATCATCATCATCATCATCATCATCATCGTCGTCGTCGTCGTCGTCGTCGTCATCATCATCATCATCATTCATTCATTATCATTATATATATATATATATATATATATATATATATATATATATATATATATATATATATATATATATATATATATATATATATATATATATATATATATATATATATATATATATATATATATATAATTTAAAATGACTGATTTGTCATTTATTCCATAATGTGAAAACCCTTCTCATCTTAGTGGTGCATCCATGAAAAGCCGAGGCAAAGTCCCTTGATCGCTAGGAGTAAAACAGAACTATGCTCTCTGTGAAATTGTAAAACTTTGCCACATGATATGAAATCCATAGCAACAGGACGCACCCCCTGTCCCTTGAGATGAGCAGTCATTTTCGCTCGGTGGAGCAATTTGACATGAATTCCCTCTGCACTGGCATGGTGAAGATGAGGTGCAAGTGGATCTTTTAATAGCTGACAGGGTGGGGATGTTTGATTTTCGAGCACACTCCTCCCCGCAACAACAAGATCACAACAGGAAAAGATAACTTAACAACATAGTCAGGCAGCGAGAAGTAAAAAAATTAGCCCTGATACATCTGAATGGATTAAATTGATCCTCTTTGTTGTTATTATAAAAAAAGAGCTTAATTTGTGGAAAAATATGGGATTTACTGTTTGTGTACAGATGTAATGAATCAGACAGAGGAGATGACAGACAGACAGAAATTGGAGCCTGGGAATAGAGCCCATCTGACATGCTTAGCACAGCAGTTAACCACAGTCCTGCTCCTCAGTCTCTTCTCTGTGTCAAGGGACCACACTGGCTACACGCGCTCACTCTACTGCTTACTCGCTCAATCAGATTTCTCAGTCTCATCCCATACTCGATTGGACTGCTTAAAACGGTTTGTAATTGTCATTCAGGAACAGGCACATTTTGAACACATACCTGTATTTTACCAACCCAGGCTTGTTAGAAAATACGCCTGTGGCGACATTTCTGTTAAATTATAATGTGTTGTTTTTTGCTTGTTTTGAAATATCCAACGAGTGGCACTAAAAGTGTGTTCAGTTTTATCCGAAAAAGATGAATGTGAACAATGTTTTATTACACTGCTATTTTATGTATCACGGCAGTTCAGAAATGAAATGTACGGTGAGTAGTACTAACAGGTTAAAGGTTTAGTTCACCTAAATATGAAATTTCTGTCATTAATTACTTAGCCTCATGTCCTTCGACACCACTAAGAGTGTTCATCTTCAGAATACTAATGATGATATTTTTGTTGAAATCCGATGGCTCAGAAAGGACTCCAATGGCAAATATGTCATTTCCTCTCTCAGGACCCATAAAAGGCACTAAAGACGTTGTTAAAAGTCCATCTCACGCCAGTGGTTCTACAATCATTTTTTTTGAAGTGACGAGGATAGTTTTTGTGTGCCCCAAGAACTTGTTGAGTAAAGTCATTATTTAGATTTTTTTGTGTGCACAAAAACTATTCTCATCGCCTCATAACATTAGTTGAAAATTAATGACAGAAGTTTTATTTCTGTGTGAACTAATCCTTTAATGTTCTATTGCGTTTGAAAATAATGTACCATAAACCCTAACATAAACATCTTTTGACATATAAGAGTTCATTGTACTAAGATTCATAACTCAAAACTTTCTCATTAGTCTAAAAACAGTTGAAGGCAATCTGCCGAAACAACAGGTTGTGGAATGTGCCACTTAATAGTGCGGCTAAACACTGCCTCCGCAGATACGTTTTTTTTTTTTACATTTTACTTTAACATCAATGCCTGTTTAGCTCCGCCCACTGATTTGTGCGCGCAGTTGTTAAATAAAGAGAGGCAAAATCAGGTCTATGCAGAAAGCAAAAGATAAAGGTGGCTTAGAGGACTACAAGAAGCTATGCAGTACCAAAAGTTGTAGAAAAACACAGTCTTTGCATTGCCTTCATTCTGACCCATTAGGAAAAATTGGAATAACTTTATTTTTATTCTCAGACTGCGTCAGTAAGAACATAGTGCTTTGTTCACTTAATTTACAGATTTGTTTACAATCAAGGACAAGTCCTACACAGGATTTTTAGAAATATTAATAATATAATAGGCAATGTTCTGCCGATGTGATGGGTCTGACAGTAATGTCACAGCACACAAGTGTGAGTAACTGTTTATTATGTGTTTACTATTGCTTTGTCTGTTTTTACAGATTGTTTCATGTGTATTGAGTATGCGTTTTTAACCTAAATCACAGCAGCGTTAGAGTTAGAATCTGGAAGCATGAAAAAAAGCTATTATTTAAATTGTAATTAAATGATATACAGAAAACAGTCAAAGCTGCCAATCACACATCGTGAGTTTACACATGGTAAGATTTGATCAATGATGCTGTTACACTGCACAACAAAAAGCTCCTACTGTATTTACAATGCGTTTGCATCGGTACTTGCATTAAAATCACTTTGCAATCTGCTCAATGCTCATCATTCCATTATTTCATGTGATGGGAATAGAGAGCCCGATCTCACGAAAATGTGTATAGTACAAGTGTGCAATCTCCTGGAATGTATACGCCAAAATGAGTTTGATATGATATGCACTTTATGGCGTATTATACATACAAATATTTATCATCTGCATTTCACCCATCCAAGTAAGTGCACAAACATTAGAAGTAGTGAACACGCAAACACTGCAAATCATGGACACACACAGATTATAGGTTATGTGCCTTGCTTAAGGGCACCTCGGTCATTTCCTGCCGGTATTTGGAATTTAACCCTCAACCTTTGGGTTACCAACCCCAACTGACCCTTAAAATCAACACTCTACCATGTGAGCTACAGTTTACTATGTTAGAAAACCATATACATATGGAGCTAGTTATGTAATACAAGTGTCAAATGTATTAGTTTACAAATCATGTGGTAAAAATGTTTTGAGGTCAAAGAATTAGTCTTTATTAATCGATAACCTGTCCCGGTAATCATAATTAGTATGAAACAAAAGACAATTTTGGTTTTAATTTAATGTGGAAGCTGCAATTGATTGTATGTATATGTTTGTTTTAGGTTTTACACTTTTTTTTTTTTTTTTTTTTTTTTTTTTTTTATGAGCCTGTTGGTATTTGAATAGAGACAATATTTATCATGTGTAACAAGTTGTTGAATTCACTCCACTTTTACAGTCATGTACACAATTTGTCCTTATATCAACTATTTGTAACTGAACTTGCGTTTGCCTTATTGAGATGCAAAATCTGCCGACACTTTAGAGTTTGGGTCAATTGGCACTTATTAGAGCAGAGACTATCATGATGACCGAGGTCTGTCCATTTTCATAATGTGTTCAAAATCCCGATCCACAGATAGTGATTGAAATCTACAGAAACCTCAAACTCCTATCAGTCTTTTGGGAATAGGGTGTTTTATGCTTAATCTAAATAGATTTGAAAAATCTGAAGAGTCTCAGAGAGTTTGTTTGTAAACGGTAATTTAATTTATACTTGAGAGAAAATGCACAGACATATGTTCAACGTCAGCTCATTATCACAAGGGTAATGAATCATGCATCCTTATTTTATTTTTAAAACGCAATCTCTAAATGACAAGTTTGTCTCTCTGACTCACCTCTCTCTCTCTCTCTCTCTCTCTCTCTCTCTCTCTCTCTCTCTCTCTCTCTCTCTCTCTCTCTCTCTCTCTCTCTCTCTCTCTCTCTCTCTCTCTCTCTCTCTCTCTCTCTCTCTCTCTCTCTCTCTCTCTCTCTCTCTCTCTCTCTCTCTCTCTCTCTCTCTCTCTCTCTCTCTCTCTCTCTCCACCCCAGGGCCCAGTCATAGGGGAGAATGTGTGGCTGAGAGATAAAGAGGCTTGTCGCACCGCTTGATAGCCATTCGCTGATAAGATCTAGTTGCTGTCCATCAGGCTAGCTCATAGCAATGGCTGTCAGTGGCGTCCTAGGAAATTTGTCAGATGCACAAGCCTGTCATATCACTGACATCCCATAAAGAGCACCTACACAAACAGGTCTTTGGTAGGATTCATTACCCCCTGATGGCTGCTGGATGAAAGGGGGAGACATCACAGTAATGACCCTCAATAGGCATTGTTTTTGGCAACAAAGAAAGCAGAAAACTGTATTTTGGAGTGTTTGATTTTGACAAACCAAACATCACCTGACATATCTATTTCTACAGGTTTTAAAATGTGTTGATGCGATTCTTATTTATGAGTAAGATGCATCTTTTTGTTTTCAAATGCCTCAAAACAGATCACATTAGTCTTGTTGTAATCTTGTAAAAATAACGCTTTTTTTAAAAAATCCAGTTGAACCTAAACAGTGAATGAACTCCAATAAACTGAAGCGCTTTGCTGGCAGGTTAATTATTTTTTCATAAAGTGATTAAAAGTGACACAGTAAAGACAATATTATAGAATAACTCTGTTTCAAATAAATGATGAAAAAGTATTACAATTATTCAGCAGCTCTTTGTGAATGATCATGTGACTCCAAATCAGCCTTCCCATCACCTAAATACATTTCAAACGTCAAAAAAGATCACTGCATTAGACATTTTCCTAACTAGGTATAATTGAGGGACAGGATTATGTTCAGTACATTTGACAGAGATACAATCTTTCAAAATCAATTGGCCTGTTGCCTTTGTTTCAAAAGGGGACACATCTGTCCACATCTATGCCAGGACCAAGTTAAACAGCATCATTGTGTGTCTCCTCCTTCAGGCGAGGCATTGTCCTTGTCTAGTACTGCAAGGCCAGTCTCAACAATGAACCGCCGTCTTTGTATTGTCACCAACACAGTGCATCTCAAACCTCATTCTCGCTGTGTTGTCTGCATTTCCAGTCTGCTGTGTAAGAGGCAGAGCAAGAAACAATGAGCATCCTCAACCTGCATCTCCACCTCCATTGCTTTAATGTTCCTAATCCCGTAATCTTTCCACACTGTAACCTTTAATGCATGTGCTATTAGAAGAAGTCTTTTTTTAACCTAAACTCAGCAATACATGAGAATAATGGCACTGGAAGTGGACACATTTAGAGGCAACTGCTAACACAGCAGGTGCACCCTCATCTGAATCGGCATCAAATCAATGTACAGGCCGGCCTGCCGCAGAGCAGCACTCTTGTTAGCTATAGGGCAAAATGATTGGGGTGATTTCTGCAGTGTCTATCTAAATCTGTTTCTGCTCTCTTTAAGGTGTACTCTGAGGCGCCCTCTTTCTGTTAATTGCCTGCTCTCATGAGACCCCACAAGAATGCAAACTTCATTTAATAATAGGAACAGCATTCATCATGGGTCAGCATAACAAATGCCTTTGCTATATGTGTGTTTTTTTGTTCTTTTTTCTTTTCTTTATTTTTTTTCTTGGAGTGGTGGGGGTTGGGTGCAGAGGAAGAAGACTGTGACCCTGGACCACAAAACCAGTCATAAGTCTCATATTTGTGGCAATAGCCAGAAATACGTTGTATGGGTCAAAACATATATTTTTCTTTTATGCCAAAAATCATTAGGATGTTAAGTAAAGATCATGTTCCATGAAAATATTGTGAATTTCGTACCATAAATATATTGTTATGAAGACTTGCAAAAGCATTTAAATCCATCTGATGTTTTTCTTTAAAATATGTTTATTTTATTTATTTAAAATATGTTTATTGCATCTGAACTCTTCAAAACCTTTAACATTTAATATAAAAAAATATATATATTTTTTATAAGTAATATGCACTGCTAAGTACTTCATTGGACAAATTGAATGCATATTATTATCTTAATAATAATAATTTATTTTTTACCCACAGATTCGAGATTTTCAAATAGTTATATCTCGACCAAGTATTTTAATATCCTAACAAGCTTATTTATTCAGCCTTCAGATGATGTATAAATCTCAAATAATCCAGGGTTATTTATTTATGTTTATGCTTATTCAAGCAATATCACAAGGGTGAAACAATTCAACAGTATGATTGCGAGTGAGATATTACTTTTAAACAAAAGCTCAATAAACAAGTAATTAATATTGACTAACTTATGTTTCTGACAGAATTTGGCCAGCTTGTTCAGATGGCTTTCTGCCTGTCATATGTCTGTCTGTTTAGTTGATCTTTCAGTTGTTTTCATCATGTCACATGTTCCCTTTTCTTCGTTTCAGATTATCCTCATTATTAGGGTTCTGTTCAGCTGAGTTTAGATATGTATCTCATTTATGGCTCCTATTTAAGTTCCATATTGTTGTCTCTGGCTACGTCTACATTAATCCAGATAGATTTGAAAATGGAGTTTTCGTTTGAAAACTCTCTCACTTTTAGAAGAAAAGGTTCTTTATAATAATTTACCAAAATATCTCACCATTCGCTCGTGCGTCCAGGTCGCACTCTGTCAACCATTATGTTTGGTCTAAAACGCAACTCCACTCATGTTTTGCCACAGGTCATTATTGCAGGACTGTGATATGAAGTGTGCAAAGTATTTGAGCAACTGTGTGAAAGTGAATAGCACATATCTCCATAACTGTTACAATAGTGGTATAAACATGCATCTATAGGTACAAGTGCATCACATGACAAAACATGCATCATCGTTTTCAAATATTTTGGCCTTCACAGTCCACACTACAACGCAAAGATGTCATTTTCAAATGTATCTGCATTGGAGAGCGTTTTCAAAAAGCACGTGTTTTTTTTTTTTTTTTACTTAAAACGCTGTCTCAGTGTGGACGGAAGGCCAAAACGGACAGAAAAAGGAAAGTAAAACGTATTATTGTGGAAAATGCCTCTATCTTTGTCACTGTTGTGTTAACTGTTATGTTAGGCTAAGTTTCCATTATCTTTACTCAGTTCTTTGCGAATTTTGATTATTATTGATTGCAAATGTTACACTGCCAATGCAAATAGTTACAAATAAATTCATCAATAAATTGCATAGAGACTGTAAGCTGGTCATGAACAGAATTTTTTTTTTTTTTTTTATTGAAACTGTACACATGCTTAAATTTGTGAATATTATGTAATGCCTCAATAAAACATGAGCATGTGTGTGTGTGTGTGTGTGTGTGTGTGTGTGTGTGTGTGTGTGTGTGTGTGTGTGTGTGTGTGTGTGTGTGTGAGTGTGTGTGTGTGTGTGTGTGTGTGTGTGTGTGTGTGTGTGTGTGTGTGTGTGAGAGAGAGAGAGAGAGAGAGAGAGAGAGACCATCTTGCAATAGGAAAGAGCAATGTTCAGGTCTTTGCATGTGTGTTGGAAGAGCACTGGCATCCCAGATCGAACACATTGTCCTCCATACTGAGCATGTTAATTGCCTCTGAGTCAATATGTTCACCCTCTCCTCTGTGCATGTTTTCCCTCCTCAGCTCAAAAGGTGACGAGGGAGACCATATGATGGCCCCAGGTAGCCCACAAACTCATATGTGATGATAGTTTTATTGCTGTTAATCAAGCATTGTAGATCTCTGTGAGGATTTTAATATACAAAATAAAATAATGTAAAACATTAGGGTTGCATGATCAGGCTTGAAAATATGTTACTACATGATAATATTTAGTTCATGTAAAGAAATATAGAGCATGCTTTTGTTGAAAATGATTACCATTTTTTTTTTTTTTTTTTTTTTTTTACGATCCAGGATATTTATTTGTATTGTCTGCTTCTGTCATCACAGCTTTGGCCTTCAGCATGCTCTTTGAATAATGGAAGAATGAGGGTATAAGAATTATAAGGTCTAAAAAAAGACTCAAGAAAATGTTTCACCAAGCGTTTGTACTTGGGCAGGGACTCCTTCTGTCTAGACATTTTATGACTCCCAAGTAAAAAAGGAAAAATCAAAGTAAGACGCCATACTTGTGTAGTCACCTAAACCAGCACTTCAAATACTCATGGATCATTCACTGCAGACTCTGCTTTTACCGAGTGTTTAATTTGGTGCTATTGTTTTTTAAGGCTTGAATGTGTGATTTTATGTAAAGCTGCTTTGACATTACATCAATTGTGAAAGGCACTATACAAAAAATATTAATTGACAGATTATAAAAAATAAATAAAAATAAAGTTAAACATATTGGCAAAATTAGTAATTTAATTACTGTCCATAGTCTTCAGTGCAAACTGATGCTCAATGGTTTCAGTATTGTGCCATTTTTGACACAACAAGCAAACAATAGATAGGTGAAATTTTACTAAATACAATTGAATGCACTTTTTTTAAGGGCCTGTTTATCAAATTCATTTTTAGCATTTTTGGGAGAAGTACAATTTGCATATGGTTTTTAAAAAAAACAGATGCATTTAGACTTGTTCAGTTTCATCTGGAACGTGGCCCAGACCTAGCCTGACTTCAGCATACTCGTATTCTAATCAGAATATGAGTCTGATACTGCTCCATTGGGCTGTGATTATGGGGCGTTTCAAAAGAACCAGGAAAGAAAATCCACTCAATCGGATAGACCTACAACAATCAAAGCAACAGAGTAAGTGATGAGCGACGCATCCACTCTAAAAATGGCTGGGTTAAAGACAACCCAATTGACAACTCAGCGCTGGGTAAATATTGGACAGAACACATACTGGGTTAAATTAACCCAGTGGCATTTTAACCCAGCAGGCTGGGCTGTTGAGAAAACTCAAAATGTAGTTAATTTTTACCAATAATGGATTTGCTATTCTGGGTTATTCTTGCTGGGTTGTTCTTAAAATGTATCCTGGGCATTAGCCCACTGTAAAACTAGACAATCATGAAAGAACAAATGAAGAATGCATGTTTAGACTGTTAAAACAATCATTTTGTATTTCTTGACAAATGGTGCAACACACAAATGTGTTATATTTGGCAACAATGACAACTACAACCCTAATATATTCTTTCAATTTATTCACGTTTAAATCAAACTTTTATTTTGACGGGTTGCCGTGTGCTTTGAGTGTCTGTGTTCATGATATGACAGTTTTCTCAAATGAAACGGTAAATTCTCATGTCCTCAGTGACACGGCAGAGGCTAAAAAGACAGCGAGCGTGTGTACACGTGCGCACACGCCCCCGTCATTCACACAGAGACGCAAAACATGGAAGAGTAATATTTAAATAGTATTTAATAGACACTGGTATATGTTCGGCTAAAGTCTGGAGCCCTGCGTGATGCAACTGACGAATATAGTCTACTTGTGAGTCGATGCTATGTTACAGATAGGCTATCATCACGTTTTTTTTTATTTCAATATACTTGGTACCGAAGTACCGGTATTTGTGACATCCCTAAATAAAACCATGGTTAATTTTTGTAAGGGGATCATGGTTCTGTGTAATCACAAACTGTATTAATCTATCGTCTCACATGCCTACCAAAACTAACACGAATCAGTAGCCTACATTGCATCGGATTCTGAGATAAAACTTTTGTTGTCTATGGTCTTAACGTCATGTAAAAGCTTAAGAATTGTTGCCGTGAAGAAGAAAACAAAAATATAATTATGCTAATTAAAATTATTAATGAAAACATATGAACTTATCTTAAAACATCTGCAACCAGTGACTTTGCCTTTTGCATTGTCCTTTCAAAATGACAGTTTGGGAGCAAATTTAAACGAATCCAGGCGGGAAGCACGTGAAACAACCAAGCGCTGGGTAGAATCAACCAAGCATTGCGACCCAGCAGGTTTAACCCAACGACTGGAAATTTAAAACTACCCAATGGTGTTTAAAATGTGATCAAATAAACCAACAAAAATACCGAACAGTCTTAACCCAGCATTTTGAGTTAAAAAACAACCCAGCTTTATTTAGAGTGTAGTTGTCAACAGAACTCGCGTACACTGGAAGCAGAGGAATGTACAAGCAGACATTGTTATAATCAGATACAAACAAATTCAACACAAGAGCTCTTTGGTGACGTAGATGATTACGTATATGTTGATCATCTGTCCATCATCGCATAAAGCCCATCCTGATCATTTGATTGGTCTAAACAGCTCTGGTTTGGGCATAGTTGCTCCACAACGGATCAAGTCCAGACTGATCTTCCCAAACTCAAATGTTGTGGGCGGGCCTAAGTTTGGCTGGCATCCAGGCTAGCCCAGACCGCCTACTGAAGTGGTTTAAGGATTGAATTTGAATCCGTCTTGAATTTGTTTCGGAAGGAATTTACACATGCTCTTTTCACGATCAGATAACTATCCGATCAGAGAAAAGACATGAAGTGACCAGGTGTAAACCAGGTGTAGACCAAGTGCCGAAAGATTCGAATAATTTTGGATTTCGGTGTTCATAGGCTGCACAGTCAGAATCAGATTATTTATGTATGGAAAAGGTGGATAGGAGCTGCGTATATTTCTGGGTTATAATTTGGACCACTAAGAAAGACTACCCAGATTCTTGCCTAAACACTCTGAAACTATTTCTGAAAGGAAGTGAAATAAATTGCAGAATGAATGTCCTCAGTGCTTTCTTTTTTTTTTTTTTTTCTCAGCCAGAGATTTAGACCTGTGATGTATGTCAAGGCAGAAACTTTAAAACTTCACTGCCTGGGTAATATACTCCTAATTCCCTGCCTGGGTAAATCACTGACAGAGAATTGGATATTAATTTTTTGACTCCAAAGAGTGAATTATGCTACATAAGATGGATTACTGAACGGCATGACTACTGGTTTTATTGCTGTAAGGGAAAATATACTTTTTTTCAGCCTCCGTATAATTGATTAATCCAAAGTGCAAGCAACTGTGTCAACTGCAAAGGTGTGATTTCTTTCTTCTTTTTTTTATATTTTTTTATAGACAGATTACCAATGCCAGTAGCTACCAGCCTGCATATGGATATGAAATGTTTATTTATTGATGCATACAAAATAACACTAAAGGTTGGAGTTGGTTGTGGCCAGGCAGTCGAAGCGGGGGAGAAAAACAGCAGGACAGGAGAAGTGTAATTCCAAATCCAATCTCGCTTAGAGGCCAGTACAAATGCACCATTCAAATGGAACAACTGAACCAAAACCCAAACCAAGAGTTTAGATAACAGAGCAAGGGCTATACTCAGATGAATGTGCAGAGGAAGACTGCAAAACATTGCCTCATGTTCCACCTCCTCTCTCTGGTCAATAGTTAGACTATCCACCTACCAGTCATTTGTCTATACCAAATGTAGCGGCATTAGCTTTGAGAATTTGTCTCCTCTGAAACTATCTTGTCTTAAAGCTCCTGAAATTAACCTCATTTGCATCTGACTGCAGTCTGCATTGAAAGCACGAGATATTACAGCAAAATCATAGTGTGCTTTGTGGTACAGCTACTTTAAATTCAAATTACTCAAATGGTCCCTTTATGTTTTTGAATGCAGACATTACTTTCAGGGTTTGAGATTGTTACTGGTTTAATTGTAAGACAGTAAAGAGTGGTTCACAAATTATGGTGTGGTGTTGTTAGGGGGTGCAGAAACGTTCACATACTTTCACGACTTCACGTCTACTGCGTCGACAATAGATGTGAGAAGCAGTGAGACCAAAAACTATTGTTGCTCCTGCAAAGCAGTATTTTGTACTCTCAAAAAAATGCTGTAACAAGTTCACCCTTTAAAAGTGCAAACAATGTTCTTGGGTGTAGATTTAAACCTGCGGATAGCGCTTTGAAAATGTGAATGCTAAGATAAACTTCATTAAACATTTAATGCTCCGCTTATCCGAGAGCACACCATTCTGACATCAGTCCTTTGTGACATGCTATCAGTCCTACAATGTGTCTTAGCAGTTAGCTGTTTCCTTACAGTCCTCAAAGCTCATCCCTGGCTTTTCCAGATCAAGGCCTGGTGACATTTGCCCAAAGGATTTGGAAAGAAAAAAAAACTGCTTTATCCCGCCAGGCCCAATGGAAGCCCTTGGTTGGTCACAGAGCACAGACCCAGGGTCAGCTCTCTGATCACAGCAACCCATTTCAAGAATAGGGAAGGTTACAGATACAAGGTGGCAGGGTATCAGCATGTGTAAGAACGGTTTAAGCCAATACAGATTCAGTTCAGTGTTAAGTTCAGAATCTATGTTGCCACACAAACGGCTGCTGACCCTTGCAGCTCTACCCATTTTCACTCATTCAGCATATTCGAAAGAATTCAAAGTATGACTCCAGTGTTTACATTATTGATCACCAGTCAGTCATAATTAAAATGTGCTGTAAATGTAAAGACTTGGGAAGACTTTATATTATTCTGTAATTTTTAACGAGCCATGTGGGTTGAGTGAGGAGAATAACGATTTATCCATAAATGAGCTACTACTTAAGACGTAGGGCGCGTGCAGTGTATTATTCATTTATTCATGCAGTCTAGAGAGGGGTCAAGATTATTCAGCTCACATTGCTTTATTCATCTAATTTTAAGCGACCGTTTAAAGCTCAGCTGTATTCAAATGTTTCGTTACAAATCATGCAATTTTCAACAGGGATCATATTGACGGCATGTTGATGAGTGAGAGAAGAGCAGGGGCTGGATGAGGGGAGTCTGAGACTACGTGAGGGCTACTTCATCTATACCGACTGCATGAAATCATATAAGTTCTAAGCAGCCAATAATGACTCTGAGAGAGAGAGAAAAAAAAGTATACTCTATTTGTTTGATTCACTGCTTGTGAGTTTTAAATTATTATGTTTTATGAATTTACTTTTTCATTTGGCAATAATGATGTTTTAAATATTCTGTTCTATTAGCATTTGCCTGTTTTTTATTATTTTTTATTATTTTTTTTTTTTTTAAATTACACGAAACTATAATTTAGGACAGGCGGCAGAATTAATTCGAGCTCTCAAACGGCGCATTATCAATGTAGCAATTGTCTCCCTCCGCATATTCAGCGTTCCACATGACCAGCTGACATTATTTGTTCAACATTCCATAACATTATGAATGGTAATTACTCTGAAAATTGTTTTTGGGCTTTTGGAAATGTTGAGAAATTCTTATTGATGTAAACATCTCTAAAATATTGCATGTGGTAATGGCTAATTCTAAGGAAAGTGCAAGAAATTTATATTGTTTATTTATTTATTTTTTATTTATTTATTTTTTTGCCACTCCAGAGCACTAGGTCTTGAGTGGCTCACCGACAGGGATCCTGGGGATCAATGGAGCAGGGGTGAAGACAGACTGGAGACAGGAGATAATTGGGCAGAACAGGATGTGGTGTGGCACCATGGCCGCCCAGGGAGCTTCAGCACTAATCTATGCCTCCCATCAGGGGTGACATCAGGGGGAATGACTATCTCAAGCACTCCCTAGGCATCGGCTCCTTTGGGAAACTCTGTCAGTCAGTCTCTCTCTCAGCATCTGTCAGCCTTCCTGCCTGACTTTCCTAAGCACCAGCTCTATCCCGCTCTGAGATCAGTCCTTATCATATCCTCTGACCTCTGTTTGCACAGAGTAGCTCAAAACAGAGTATCAGGTACTGGACACTGGCTTGGCCATTAGTGGATGGAATCAGTTGTTATTCTCCCTCCTTGTTGTTCTTGAAGGCAATTAATCTGAGGGGGCAATTGCATGACACAACATGTAGCCCTTTGAAACATCCAATTTGATTTCTCTAAATAAGTCATTCAAAAGAGATGGAAAAAGAAAGTAACACCATGCTCATTGAAAGCCTGGGGGACATGGGTATCAATGGCCATTATTAGCGAACTTCTTGTTGGTTATTCTGAATAGAAGTCTGGAGAAATGTAATCAGACCCCCGCTGAAGCTCTCTGAGAAGTTTAATCAGTTACTTACATTCATTTTGTTCTCCCAACTAAATTAGAATCACACGTGCATCTAGGAAGATGCCACCGTGGGAGATGAGCAGATGAATTTGGAATGATTATTATGTATTTTGGTTGAAATTGATTTTTTTCTGTGTCAAATGGCTTGATGTTCTGAGTCATGGGACTGTAGGCCTTAGCTGCATCCTGTGGGATTCTTGGAGTTCTTGGTGACATCTCATTTCAAAGAGGCACCATTTGGATTTTAAAGTGTGGCCAACGTTTCTGTCAGGCCACCCAGACCTCCCTCAGCATGCAGAATATTTATCAGGGAACATTTTGCATTTGTATGAAATCAACAGAGGAAGGAGGCTGATGAATGTATGTATGTGCTGGCTCCACTAATTCACCACTGTTTGTATTCTCTCTCACACACACAGCTTTCAGGAATGGGTTAGAATTTTAAATATCCTCCCTTGGCCAAGGGCTTCATGATTGACGGGTGTCATACTGTCTTTTCCTTTCTCTCTTTCTCTCCCCACATTTTTTTCTTTTTCTTTTGTGCAATGCTAATATGTATTCTTATTACAAGAGCAAACTTGCTTTGAAGAAAATATATGCACCTCTACATTTATAACCTAAATAGCTCTACTATCTCACTCCCTCTTGATTTATTTTATTTTAATGACAGCGAAGAGGCTAAGACGTAACAAAACACAACATTGTTATAGTGTAATTTATCTGTTAATTTAATCAACTCCAACATAAAGAAAAGCCCATTTTATTGCAGCATTCACAACAATGCGCACTTCAAGAAATGTATTTATTGGTTGAAACTGGCAGATCAAGTTTCTGCTTCTGATTGAAAATCACTGTCTCTGTGTGTCCTTTAATGTCATTGCCAGCCTCGTGTGCAATGCTGCTTATGTCCTGATGTGATTACCGTCAGTGGTAGTTTCTTTGAGATGCAGAAAATGAGATTTTCAAAGAAAGAATATGAACCACATGAATAGACTGACAGCAGTGAGTGAGAAGGAAAAGACTGAGCTACAACCGAACGCCTGACTTTAGCCCATATGTGAGGCTGCAAGGTTAAATTCAATGCTAAAAACAATAAGTTTTCAAAATAATATGAACTTGTTCATAGTAATCTACTTCTCCCCAACCCAAGGTGTTTCAAAGCTGGGGAGACTGTTAATGCTGTTCCTGAGGTGGCTTCAAGCTGTACAACTAACTTTCCAACCTCCTTACGATTCTTATTTCACATCTTCCTACAGTCATCTACGTGGCTATTTATAGTGCTGCATTAATTTACTGCACATGGGACTCTGAGGGCCACATGGCCGTTCTTTTCCTCTAGCAGCTCTATTGCATGTGGTTTCAACCCTTTTATTGGTTTCCAGTACGCCCTGTTTTTGCTGGAGGAGTTATGAGCCGTTCATGGATGGAAGCCCAGTCACAGGCAATGGCACTGCATAGGCTTTGAGCGCATATGTGGAAAGTTTGAGCAAAATATTAGAAAATGAAAAAGTGAAACATGCAAAGGAAGTTTGCAATCCAAGATTTTCAGTAGCCTTAAACGTTTAAATGACCAGCAGAGTTTGTGGGAAGGCCTTATGCCAGTCTATTTCAACATTTCACTAGCCCTGAGGAGAGATGAGGTGGCATTTCAGTCTGAATTTCTATGCTAACCAAGTTCACCTCTTTTGGTCCCCAAATAATGGGAAAACAACTTTGAGGAAGAGGTCCAATAGATTGCAGGAAGCCTTTTTTTTTCTTTTTTTTCCTTAATTGATTTGAGCCAAAAATAGATTTAATAAACAGACAAACCCTCATATGATTATAAATCAAATGTTCCCTTTATTTTTAGTTTGAAGTATTCTCTGTTCAGACCCGCTTTACCAATTCACCCTTCTTTGAGTCAACATCTGGAAATGATCCCTAAATGCTTGAAGACTTGAGCATAAACCATTAAACACACACACACACACACACACACACACACACACACACACACACACACACACACACACACACACACACACACACACACACACACACACACACACACACACACACAGACACACACACACACACACACACACACACACACACACACACACACACACACACACACACACACACACACACACACACACACACACACACACACACACACACATCTCAGGTTGAACTATCCTTATGGGGACATTTGGTCCCCACAATGTAATTTAAACAAGGACACACACACACACACACACACACACACACACACACACACACACACACACATACACACAGAGTGAGACCAACTTCTCTCTTTTTTTTTTTTTTTTTTTTTTTTTTTTTTTTACAAATGCTTTCCAAAACAGCAGTCGTTGACATGCACACTTATTTTTACCTCTCAAATCCATTCTGGTTCTTCTCTTTTTCCTTAGCTCACACACACATACACACACACACACACACGCACACACACACACACACACACACACACACACACACACACACACACACACACATGCACACATTATGTGCTTACAACGCTTTATGTTGTGTATTTGTCCATACAATGAAGTAGTGTAAGTTAATATATAGTGTATTCTCATCCCTTTAAATTTCATTCAGGATACCTTTTCATTCTGCATTTGTGCTTCAGACTTTGATTTCTTGGAATCAATTAATTCACTGAGCCTTTCAATTGCGCTTGATATATATGATTTGTCTGAACCCATAGGTGTTCACTGTTGTGGGTCCCTAGCTACACTTTAGCTTACTGGAAGGTGTTCCCAATTTTAGGTTTGACTGCACAAATTCAATCTTCAAGGCTTAAATGTTTCTGGGATGATTTGTTGAAGATCACAGCGCTGTTTACAGTCAGCAAACACTACAGCGAGGTGGATGAAAACTGACAAATGATGAATAGATTACTACATCTTTCATCTTTACTCCACAAAAGATTATTCCCAGTGTGAGTCTAGTAATCACTTTGCTAACAAGCCTTAGAGCAAATGTCTTCTCGTGTTTAGATGAAGCCAAAGCAGTACCGTGTCCTTTGTTTACTGTTCCAAACTCCTGCAGTCATCTATGCACATCTTGTGCCTAACTCTCTGCCCTCGGCCACCTCTTCTCTAATCAGCATAAAAGCTCCCTAAGAGCTCAAAGATGAAGAGAATTGGCCTCAATTACACAGGTAATGACATTGTTTTCGCTAAGATACTTACGGGGACTGGTGCCAGCAGCAACCTGAATCTATACCAGAGTCATTACATGATCTTTAATGTAATCAGTAGAGCCTTCCTTTGCAGGTTGGAGTTCCATCACTGCTCTGAAAGAGGGAAAGTGCATTTAGTTCCCCAGAATTTTCTTCAGACGCTAGATAGAAGCACATGGCTGCAAAGATATACCTTAATTGAGACATACCAACATACTCTGCACTGACATCAGATGAAACAGGGGAAATAGGAATGTAGTGCAGTTTCTTGTGTTCATGAGTGAATTAATCTGTGGACTGCTAGTCTGAAGTGTATAATGACAATGTGTGCGTGAGAAATGAAGAGTAAACTAGTTGGACAGAAGTGAAGAGTAAACAAGATTATGTGTCAGATCACTATAAGTGTCCCGTGTGCTTCATTGTTTTACAACTCCTGAAGGCATTTCTTTGCTTTTCTCATTGGTCATGTTCAGATGGCTGACCAAGATGGCTGTTGCTAATGTGCCCTGCCTTGTTCTGGTGAGCCTGGCTGCGGATATTTGAAAATGATATACGGGTTATTGATGCTACAGGTGATTCATGGCTAGACGAAGATGGAGCGCTGTACTGCTTCACTGCTTCACTGCCTTGGCACAGAAGGACAACAGATTTTCTACTCTTTGCCTAATACAGGTTCAGTGTGTAAAGATGCAGAGGATTCACTAACCTACTTTGTGCCAAAAGCTAACATAGTAGCTCAACCTTAAACACAGGTGGCTCACGAGACAAGTCACGAGACAGCTTGTTGATGTGCTTAGCCTACGAGTACATGCAAGACTTTTAATAGAAACTGCATTTAGGGTGCTTTCACACCTGCCTCATTTAGTTCGGTTGAATCGTACTAGAGTTCGTTTCCCTCTTTGGTGTGGTTCGTTTGGTCAGGTCTGAAAGCAGCAATCGCACTCGGGTGGCACCAAAAGCGGACCAAACAAGCGTACCGAGACCTCCCTGAAGAGGTGGTCTCGGTGCGTTTTCAAACGAACTCTGGAACGGTTCGTTTGTGGTGAGAACGGGATCCGACCTCGAACAGAACCAACTGAAAAAGTACTGATCATTTTTGGACTAATCCAGCTGCCGTAGTTAGCTATGCTGACATTGTGTGCATGACATTATTTCCTGATAGATCGTTGGAAATATTTTCGGGAAGATGAGCATGTCATTTAAGAATAATTAATGCACGCCTCCGCTTGAAGTGACGAGTGATGCACGCTCGCCATCTTAAGTGCATTAGAACGTTGTTTTCACGTCTCATCCGCGCTTCATTATAGAAATGTATTGTTTGCATACTGTGGTAAATACACACAGTGTAGTAGATTATGGCCAGGGACAAAACTGGCCTGCGCAGTTGTCTCTCCATAGAGTTATTATAGTTTGCTGGCTTTTTCTCTTCCGTTGGGATTTTTTTTTTCACACATAAATTCTGACCAATCGAAAAGCAGTTTAGGAAATACGCCATAGCCAATGAGTGATGTGGATGTTGTCACGTGCTGGCGTTTTGGTTCATTTCAACTGGTTCGGACCAAAGCAATCAGTGTGGTGTGAAAAGGAACCAAAAAAGCTGAAAAATGCAACAATGTATAATTGTTTGCCCTTGGTTCGGACCAAATGAACCGAACTGGAGATGTGAAAGCACCCTTAGACTGGACAGAGCTGTTACGATAGCAAGCCAGATTGAATCTGCTGCCAATCAGGCTAAATCCATTTCAAATTACTGCCCCCGTACATGTGGTACAGCACACAATAAAATGCAGAACAAAGTAGGAACCATCACATGCACCTGTCAATTCTG
This sequence comes from Pseudorasbora parva, assembly GCF_024679245.1. NCBI lineage: Eukaryota > Metazoa > Chordata > Actinopteri > Cypriniformes > Gobionidae > Pseudorasbora > Pseudorasbora parva. The sequence goes on from NC_090172.1 coordinate 31,895,502, forward strand.
CTCAGGTGGGGAAGAGGAAATCATGCTTTTCGCTTTGAAACGAAGGTCCAGCTGAAACTGCAACATGCATGAGGTTTAAAAAGTTACATTGTGACATTATACTAAACTGGGATGATCATCAAAATGAAAATTGTATTACCATAAATTACTGTTTTAAACTATTGTGAACATTTTCAAAAGCCCAAATTCCGGTGGTTGGATGTTTGTCAGCAAACGTTTCCCTACATGACCCCTCAATTCCTGCTACGTTCTTCGTCGTTGACAAAGGGAAGGACCTAATGTTTGCACAGAAATCAATCAAGTCCTACCTCCTAATGCCCTTCATGTGCCTTCTTTTCCGGTGCCAGTGCACTGCTGCTGAGTAAACTGACTTTGGATGCGATAAAACATTATACTTTATACGCTTAAAGCTGGATGAAACCATAACACCTGCGTGCCAAAAACGTTCTGTATATCAGTGTCTGTTTGCAGTTCTGTGTCAGAGATATGAAATCACTTGCAAGCATCTGGGGTGATAGAACGCATCAACACCTCTGCATGGGTGTCACCAAATGATGTTTGATTAACAAAGTTCGGGAGGAGCATGTTCAAATAATACGTCTAATCAACTCATCATCAGCAATTAAGAAATTGAATGCTTCCCATCTTACTAACAACTGCAGCTGAGAACAATGCTCACTACACATATGGTGTGTTCACACTTTAGTTCACTTGGCTTGTGTCATCCGGATAAAAAATAAAAAAAAATTAAAAAAATGAGTCCTGGTTGTCTTAGCATTCAGACTGCTATTTTTCATGAACAAACCTGCAAAGGGATAAGTTCGCAACCTGATTGGTTGTTATTTATGGCGTATGTGTCCTGGGATAAATGTATGTGCGTAGCCTGCTTATTTATGTATTACTGAATATTATACTGTATTGTGTATAAAGTGGTCGTAGCAGCAGCAAGATTCCCCCCACAAATTAAGTTTTATTTAACAAACGTTGGGAAGAGCACGTTCAGGTGTGTGTGTGTGTGTGTGTGTGTGTGTGTGTGTGTGTGTGTGTGTGTGTGTGTGTGTGTGTGTGTGTGTGTGTGCGTGCGTGCGTGCGTGCGTGTGTGTGTGTGTGTGTGTGTGTGTGTGTGTGTGTGTGTGTGTGTGTGTGTGTGTGTGTGTGTGCGTGTGTGTGTGTGTGTGTGTGTGTGGTCTCATTCACCCTATTTCAAGCATGCAGTGGGAAACGGATACTTATATTTTTGAATGATAAAATGAATATTACTTATGCTAATTTTATTTTCAACATGTGTTTGTACTCTGTAGATAGACAGATGTGCAGGTCAAATAATAGCAGAGACACATCTAATGTGTTCTTGCATAAAAGAAGAAGAAAACAATGTGACACTTTTCAGTATGTGTGACAGGAAGATGGACAGAGCTTTTGGTGTGAGTGAGGTTAAAAGTATTTGTGAGTCAGTATTCCTATCAGCACTGTGTCATCCTCTCCCAGACACTCCACCAGACAGGCTTTATTAAAATATACCTTGCCTCTGCCAAGGTTATGCCAGTGATAATCTCTGCAAAACTTTCTACCACTATGCACGGCTGACTGAACTGCAATTTCAAAGATTACAGATCTTGTCATACAAAAAAATCTTCATTCGCTCCAAACTGAAGAAGTTTTGTGGGAGCAAACATCTAAATGTTCTTTGAACACAGGGTTTCAGAAGAGCGCTTTAAATAACAGCCATTTATACAGACAGGTCTGACAACCATACTGCTGTTGTTGGTTATTTTATTGATCACAGGGCCCTATAAACATGTAATGCTGTATGCAAATATGATTTTGTTGTTGTTGTTGTTGTTGTTTTGTTTTTGTGTGTGTGGTTGTGTGTGTGTGTGTGTGTGTGTGTGTGTGTGTGTGGTTGTGTGTGCGCGCGTGTGTGTGTGTGTGTGTGTGTGTGTGCTTGTTTTTGTGAAATTATAGGACACAAATGTGTATAATGACATGGTATGACATAAGTATTACAAGGCGAAGGTGAAATATGAGGATGTTACCCATGTCCACATTTTTCAAAATGCCTATTAATCATACAGAATGAGGTGTTTTTTTTTTTTTTTTTTTTTTTTTGAGAAAGTAAAAATGCTAAATGTTTCATGTGATGGGTAGGTTTAGGGGCAGGGGCAGTGTAGGGGGATAGACAATACGGTTGGTTAGGAATAAAAACCATTACGCCTATGAAATGTCCCCACATTTCACAAAAAACAAACATGTGCGTGTTCCTTGTTTAGCAATACTTGTGAGGGCACAAATGTCCTCACTTATATAGTAAAGCATAAAAAACAACTAGGGAGGACATTGGACTGGTCCTCACCAGTTTAAAAGGCTTATAAATCGGCCAAATTATGTTTTTATTTAAATCTGTTGTTTTGCACATGTTTCTGTGATGGGTAGGTTGGGATAGGGGTTGGGTTAGGGGATAGAAAGTATCATTAACCTGATATAAAACCAATGCAAGTCTCTGTAATGTCCTCACTAATATAGTGAAAAAAACCTGTGTGTGTGTGTGTGTGTGTGTGTGTGTGTGTGTGTGTGTGTGTGTGTGTGTGTGTGTGTGTGTGTGTGTGTGTGTGTGTGTGTGTGTGTGTGTGTGTGTGTGTGTGTGTGTGTGTGTGTGTGTGTGTGTGTGTGTGTGTGTGTGTGTGTGTGTGTGTGTGTGTGAAAATGGCTTTACATAGTCTGAAATCATTCTAATAATACACTGTGCATAAATATACTTGTAATTGTCATTTTTTGATTTTTTTTAATCACATATTAATCACACTTTCAGTTCCGCCTAGGGGAGTTTCCTGCTTTCCGCTGTAAAAGTGTGGTTATATATTCTGAAGTATAGTGACGAAAATGTATTTTCGGCATCTGTCATGCATGGCCTGTCTAATGCACTGCAATGTTCTATACTTAGAATAGAAGTAACAGTCTCTCTATTTGGCGTGAATCAGCGTGCTTCATAACCCGGCACGCTGAACTGTCTGTAAGGCATCCATCCGTGACATTTGTTTGATGATGTTCTCTCCTCTGTCAGTGTGTTTTATAATTATGGGTATTTTGCAAAGCCTGTTGGCTCAACAGAAACTCAGGTTAGCATCCTTAACACACCGAGACACCTTCACAGTCATTTTGCGACATAATTGTGAGCACACGACCGCATTAATGTAGTGTTTGTGCAAATGACTTGGCTTGTTATCTATTTAGCGAAATCATGTACTTTCTTTTTTACGTAGGCCTACGTGTGTGCAATATTTTATAGGACTTTTTTTGTTTCTGTACCAGCTGTAAATAGCTGTACCCTTGAGGGTTGGGACGGGCTAGAATGGCTTCCTCCACATAGTGAAATAATTACTATGGTTCGAAACGGTATGAGATTTGATTGCATGTTTAGTATGTTATTCCACTGAGAGGCACTATGTAATTTAGAAACTGATGACAATATTGCTTTCTCCTTAGAGGAGGAAAAGAACATTTGTATCTGCAATTTTTTTCCTTCTCTCTGAGCATTTATCCAAGATGGTGACCCAAAAAAGAAGGGAAATTACACATGGGAATAGGACGAAAAAAACAGTGCAGGGCTGATAATTATCCACAGAGATGGTGTCAGGTGACGCTGGGTGGCTCTGTGGAAGAATCCTTGTGAAGTATCACCCATGTCCGTTTGTGTCCATGTAACATGTCGGCCTGATCAAAGCCACGGCCGTCAAGTCATATCAGGAGCAGTGGAGAGTGGAGAACAAGTTCTAGCTAATGAATGTCAGTGAATGTAAAACATGTCCATGGGACATTTGGTCAAAGCCTTGTGTTTCCTCTCAGCACCTCACCTCCCACAAACCCATCAGATGGAGCCATCCAGCACCCCATAGTGTGTATATCCTGCGTCGGGAGGGGGACCGTCTGCAGTCAGCAGGGGCACCAGGCTGTACTGAAGAAGGAGAGGCATTTTCAAAGCTCACTGAAGCAGCGATGCATTACCCCCCTGGCTAGTTGAGTTTAGAGAGCCCCCATAAACAATGACAGGGGGCCATCATACGTGCCCTCTGAGGGCCAGGCACAGACATAATCATCTGATAGTGATGACGGGACTATTACCAGAGTGCTTTCATTCTCTTGCTTCAGTACACAGCCTTGTGTGTTTCCATCTCTGTGACACAGAGTTCAGATTGCAGTGTTTAAGCCTGTCCGTTTTGTTTTTGAATTCGAAGCCTTGTGATGAGTTGGTGAGTTTATACACGTTCTTCTTCTTTTTTTGCGGCAAATGGAGAATCTGAAATTCTACACTATATCGTATCCAACGGGGTGTGCTACCATGCATTATGGTTCATGTGGAATCACTTGTGCTGAGAAAAGAAAAAAAAGCACATAAAGGCTGTCAGAGCTAATTGTGCTGCGTCTTTGATCTGCTGCTGCTATCGAATCTCAACATTTCAAGCAGCGTGTGAAAGCTTGATATTGCTCAGAATGGATCACTTTTGCTCCAGGCTGTAAACTTACACTGCATGCAAATGCCTCAGCAGTCAATAACTCCATGTGGTACATCTCACGTGGCATAAGCAATATCCCAAATTACTCCGCACGGACCTCTTGACTTCTCAATGCGATGACAACTCCAGTCATGAGGTCAAATGAAAATAGAGGGATTTATTCTGAAAAACATGACCGGGAAGGTACAGGAAACAGAGACACGTCATCACCCTTGCAAATGGGTCAATCACATGATTTTTCCCCACATTGACTTGAATGAAGATACGGATGTTGTTTATGGTCTTTTTTATTTATACACAATTATTTATATTTATATTTTAAGCAGGTTTTTTTTCTCTTTTTTAAATGCCATGTGGTGCAACTTTTCAAAAAAAACATATTTATTAATGAATAAAATAAAACACTAAAAATACTTTTTACACCACTCAACTTATTGAAAAATGGTATAAAAGGTAGGCTATAAAAAAAATAATAAAAACAGTTTAAAATCCATATAAATAAAATGTCTAAACCAAGTATCTAATCGAGTATAATCTTTTGAGTATAAACTGTTTTAGTTTACCTTTCTTCTTATCTTTGGTTATAATTTTATTATTTTTACTTCTCTTCACAACTGTATATTTCTATTTCTTATACATCTGTTGGTTATTATTTTTGGTTAGGGCTGTCTGACTGGACGAGATTGGAAAGGAGAGCAGTATGTTTCGCTTAATTCTGCTTGTGGTAGGAGACAGTAAAGAAGCAGACTAAAGAAAGGGGAGGTCCTGCGGGGCAAAGGTAATGTCCCCAACAGGAGCCCGTCTTGGACCGACTTGTAAGGTCCAGGAGACATTGCGAACCGACCCCATCTCTTCCATCTCAGATTGGAGTACCCAGATTTAGAATCAGTCAGTTAGGGATCTAATTTCATCATTTTAACTTTATTTATTTAAAATTTAAAGTTACTCTCTTTACAACTGTTTCTATTTTTATTTTTACACATGGTATTCTTTTTCTTATGCATATGCTGTCACTATTTTTATTAATTTCTATGTAAAGCACTTTGAATTGCCTTTTTTTCATGGACAATCTTCAATATGTCATTGACTCTACACACAACTTGGACTAATAAAATCAACAGAGGATGTAGTATGCTTGGTAAGCATTGGATGTACATCTCAGGACCCATCTTCCATCTACAGTAAGCCTGGGACAGTGAGGGTTATATACACACACCTCTTTTCCTCTGAAAGTTGTCTTTTATACTCTGATTTATTGATAGCTCTAATGTTCCAAGCTGGCTCTGCAGTTTATTTCAGGAGGCACAGCTTTCCTTGCTCTCCCCTTCTCTTTAATTTTTCATCTCAAGCAGAGAGGATGTTTCGAGTCCATAATGTACATGTCTTATTAATGTGTGGTTTTCACAACAGGGTTTTAATCGTGAGAAATGTGCCTATTGTTCCCTCTTCACCCCATCCCCTCGACTGCTTTCGCCGCCCTCCATCCTGGGGCCATTGCAAGGCAGTAGTTGGGCTTTAAGGTCCTTTTTGACCAAATTACTAATTGAATTAGAGTTTCTAAAAGTCACATGTAACAGTGGCATGCATATCTATCTATCTATCTATCTATCTATCTATCTATCTATCTATCTATCTATCTATCTATCTATCTATCTATCTATCTATCTATCTATCTATCTATCTATCTATCTATCTATCTATCTATCTATCTATCTATCTATCTATCTATCTATCTATCTATCTATCTGTCTGCCGTCCATCCATCCATCCATCCATCCATCCATCCATCCATCCATCCATCCATCCATCCATCCATCCATCCATCCCACTGTAATAAATTAAAAAAAAATAAAAAAAAACAAACAAAAAAATCTTAAAAAAAAATCTTTAATTGCATCAATTCACAAAAATTTGACTGGGCCAAGTAAAAAAAAAAAAAAAAAAAAAAATAGATGTGATCAGTCACTGGAAAACTTTCAATTGGAGACTCTTGTCAGTATGAATCTTGGGACTGTAAATTAAAGTGGTTCTTGTTCCCCTCTTTTTTGATGTAGTTACAGGGTAAATATATATATATATGTTTGTATACTTTTGTGAGCATTATACAAATAAATAAAAACAGACAGATTTTTTTTTTCTGTGTTCATATGAAGACATAAAGTCTTTTACATCCTGGATGGCATGAGGGGAAAAGAAGAAATAAATGGTTAGGACATTTCTGCTTTTACTGTATTCTCAGTGTAAAAGTTACATAATACAGAATACTTGCTAAAGACATGGAATTCCTTCTTAATATTCATCTGTGGCAAAGACGAAAAAGCAGAGAAACAAGAGGAAATGAATAAGTGTTGTAAATTTGTTTTAAAAGTTGTTTTTCAAATGAAGATTTCACAGAGACATCAGAATGCGTACATGTTTTTATTGTACTTGCCCTGTAACTACAAGAAGCAAGGGGCGAACAGGCACCACTTTAATTTACAGTCCGCAGATTCATACTTACCCTGAAACTTCATGAAACAAGAGGGGAGCAAGAACCACTTTAATGTTTTTGTTGGCTTGGCCCCTTAGTTCCAATGAAAGGAACTCTTAATGCTTCAGCATACCAAGTCATTTTGGACAATTTAATGCTCTCCACTTTGTGGAACAGTTTGTGGATGGCCCTTTCTTGTTCCAACTGTGCACCAGTGCACAAATCAAGGTCCATAAAGACATGAATGAATGAGTTTGGTGTGGAGGAAATTGACTGGCCTCCACAGAGTCCTGACCTCAACCCGATTGTACACCTTTACCAAAATTTCCATAAACACATTCCTAAACCATGTGGAAAGCCAGAAGACATGACGCCGTTATAGCTGAAAACGGTGGGACAATGGATTTAAGAATGGGATGTCATTAAAGTTCACATGCATGTAAAGGCAGGCATCCCAAAACTTTTTGGCACTATAGTGTATCATGAACCACTTTTTGTTGCTTTTGTGTCTCTTTTTAATTTCCATTGGTGAGGGTAAGTAAATGATGACAGAATATTCAACCCGATCACATGTAAATGCGTATAAATAGTACGAGTATGCATTGTCGTGGAATTTATACGCCAAAACTCATTTTCGCGTGCATATGATGCACACTTTATAGCATGTATAAGTCACACTCACGGGTAGGTTTAGGGTGGTGGGGTGGGGGGTTCATACATATAATACACCATAAAGTGCGTATCATATGCACGCGAAAACAGTGTAGCATAGGCGCACCAAAATGAGTTTTGGCGTATACATTCCACAACATTGCACACTCTTACTGTTTATAAAACATTTTCGTGAGATCCGCCTGGAATGTTTGCTGTTTCACTGTCATCTTTTTGCTTAAGTGTGATGCAAAGTTCCTCCCTATGTGCTGGCCATTTTTGATGTATAGATATACAATAAAATGTACAGTACCTGTAAACAGTTTTGCTATTTTGTCTGTGTTTTATGCATAGCACTGCAGGGGCGATTGTGCTTTTCACAGCTGTAATTAATGATTTTTGCATCTGACTGAACCTGGCATTTGTGGGACGCCACTCATCTCCTGTGATATTCATTGCTGAGCAGCCACACATTAAAGTCCCGATTTAGATCCGCCAGTTGCCTTGATGACTTGGTAACAACACACTATATCAGTTTTCAAAACGCACAAACAATCTGATTTCCACATTCTGCAGGTTCTAATTTAGGCTGATCAACAAGCCGTATGTGTATGTATTCATTGTTATGCAGCACAGTATATGAATACTGCATTCTTCCCAGCTAGAATATAAATATACATTTAAGTTTATGTTTTTTAAAAACATACTAGAATGAGGGGAAGCAGCTATGAAGTTGGGATGGCCGATGACAAGAGTGTCTGTAGCTGCTCACAGGCAGTATCAGTCAAGCCTAATGTCACACTGATCTTTGTGATAAATGTTGCAGTTTCACCTACTCCAAATGATGATGTGGCAGAGAAATCATTTCTCAGAGAGCGGGCAGCTGTTCCTTCTGCGAGGATCTGAGAATTGCAAGTGTTAATCCTCACTTGTCACATCTTGTTCATTGACACATTTTTGTATTTATCTAGAGTGTAAAACTCAGATAATATAATAGACACATTGGAGTTAATTGTCTAAAAACGTATGGTTATATCAGTAATCAGATTATGGTTTGTTGGACTATTTTTTCTTAAACATTTTCTACTCTATTTTAGTTGTTATAGATGTATTTTTTATATATATTAACAGGAATTTATTTTATGTTAGCGGAATAAAGTAAAAATATACAAACATTGTTCATTTAACATCTGTCATGCATATTTCTGTTCAAACTGTGATTTACTTAAGTCTTCAGTGTCACGTGATCCTTCAGAAATCATACTAATATGTTGATCTGGTGCTCAACATTTATTTGTATTTTTTCATGTTGAAAACTGTTTTTTTTTTTTTTTAATTATTATTATTATCCATGTAGGGACTTCAACCTGAATGCACACAGATTCATGGAGACTCTTGTCACCGCGTGGACTAAATTAAGTTCCATTAAGAAACGCTAATAATTAATTAATTTTATTTTATTTTTTTATGTTTTCTGTGATGAGTAGGTTTAGGGGTAGTGCTAGTTTAAGGCAATATAATATGCAGTTTGTATAGTAGGGTATAAAACTCATTGTGAAGAGATTGTAAATCAGACCTGTGTGTGTGTGTGTGTGTGTGTGTGTGTGTGTGTGTGTGTGTGTGTGTGTGTGTGTGTGTGTGTGTGTGTGTGTGTGTGTGTGTGTGTGTGTGTGTGTGTGTGTGTGTGTGTGTGTGTGTGTGTGTGTGTGTGTGTGTGTATGTGTGGGTGCGTGCGTGCGTGCGTGCGTGCGTGCGAGAGTTGTGTGTAAACTTTTTTTTACGATTCTCTGATGAGAGCTTTTGGAAACTGAAAGCTGAATAAATAAGCTTTCCATTGATGTATGGTTTTTTAGGATAGGACAATATTTTGCCCGAGATATAACTATTTGAAAATCTGGAATCTAAGGGTGCAAAAAAAAAAAAAAAAAATTGCCTTTACAGTTGTCCGAACGAAGTCCTTAGCATATTACTACTAATTTTATATACAGTATTTACAGTGGGAAATTTACTAAATATATTCATGGAACATGATCTTTACTTAATATCCTAATGCTTTTTTGCATAAAAGAAAAAAATATAAAAAAAATATTTTGACCCATATTCGTGGAACATGATCTTTACTTAATATCCTAATGATTTTTTGCATAAAAGAAAAAATATAAAAAATAATTTTGACCCATGTTGCCACAAATATACCTGTGGTACCAACAGTGGTCAAGCAAGGTCACATATACAGTATTGAAACTACGGTACCTAATGCAGTACCTATTTTTTTCACAACGTGGACTGTTTGTTGTACGGTAGATGTTGGTGAAGGTTTCTAAAGGTTTCTGTAACCTTACAGTACAGATGTTGATTTGGCTTCAGCGTTCAGAAGCAGCTTAGTGTAAAAAAAAAAAAATGCCTTTGTGTTGTTAGTAATGTCAAGATCACGATGGCCCAAGTCTATAAAATTAGCTTCCCTAAAATGTGCTTGTGAAGCTGGCACATGATTCAGACGCAGCAGCTAATGATTCACTGGGCCATGCCAATCGAGTAGCTTTTCAAACTGCCATCAAGCCTTGCCCAGACCACTGCTATCAGTGATTAGCACACTCTTCTCGCTCATCATCCTAATGAACTGTTGGAACACACTTAGTCATCATTCAGATTGAAAATTCACTGATGCTAAGTTGAAGAATATAGAAAAAATATTAAACACTTTAAAATGTTATACACACTTACTCTTCATTGCATGCCATGGCTTTTATTGTGCTTCTGCCACTCACACAGATGTCCACATACAGAAATAGAAGCAGTATGTTCAGACCTCCAGTGCCGTGTCTGCCACAGAGAACAAGCTAGCCCCAAGCAGAGCTGCATCTTATCAAAGCATTTTAAATGATACCAACTGCACCTCGGATACATGTACACATGTATGAATTTGTGTTTACGGAGGGGTGAATTCAGGTAAATGAGTACAACTCTTGCCAGTCAGATGACTGGGGGAAAATGTCCCCATCGTGCTGAATAAAAATTTGATTTCAGTCTCTCTCATCATTTGTATTTTTAAAATGCCATGTACATATTTGAAATCAGACTAGTCCAATATTTATTTATTTTTTATTTTTATTTTTTGTGAAGACTAACGGACATGGATAATGAGATTGCAGCTTATCTTTATCCAGCATGTAAAAACATTATTTAGACTACAATTAGCCTCGGTGTTGTGTGCTTGCCACGAAAGACTGAGATGATGCAATTCATGGTTGAAACTTTAGATTAGTAGCTACAACCAATTAATCATCGCTGATGAATAATCATTATCTATCATACAAGAGCCACTGTGTGAGCCTAAATATTGTGCAAGAAGTAATTAATTATGCCATTTTATTTCACTCAGACATCATCACCGTAATTAAAATAATTATAAAATAATCCAAATAATTAATTGAGTTTGTAATAATTATAATCACTCATATTTTACATTTGTATAGTTCTTCAAGCTTTTTTCTTTTTTTCTAGGAAAGAGATACGCTTGCATGTGTATCGTATCATTGTTCCATCTTGGTGAATTATTTATGTGACTGTGATTTATATCTTACAAACAACAAAACATTTCCTCCATGACGCCTTCATGTCGCCATATGTCTCTCTCTATATGAGTCCCAGTTAAAGGTTTAGAGTGTTGGTGCCTTCTCATATTATCATCATGCATCTGTTTAATTTATCTCATCCCAAGACTTTGCTTTAAGTCCTTACTGCTGCTGTGTATTTTGATTAATTTGTATATCTCTGTATCTCTGCCTTCTAAGCACATCTTTCTCCCAGCTCTGTCTTTAATGTAATCACATAATTCAATATTGATTATATTTCTTTTGACAAACGAGGTGCTTTATTTTTCTGAAGGTACTTCAATTTGAGCCCAGGCAGACTCCATTAGTTGAAGGGGAAAAATACAAAACTACTAAAAACATGCAGGTAATAAAAATACCATGAAAGAAAACAAAGCAGGAAACAAATAAAGAGAACTATAAAATCTATAGTATACTGACTTAAATGCCAATGCATATCCACAACTGCGTCCCCCCCCCCCCATGCACAGAGAGATATCCATTCATCAATACATTGCTTTCTTGTTGATGGAAATAGATGTACAGCTTCTCAAAAAGTGGCCCTCAAATAAATGATTAATTCACAGCTGTATGAATGACACATGCTTTGGATCAGATTTCTCCATGCATTTTTTATATTTATGAATAGTACTGCTGGGCAACCACTCCACAGAGCTGGACTCATGGGAGCCTGTGTTCCATTAAATGTCTCTTTCTTTATGAGTGATATCTTTACCTTTGAAATGGAACAGATGAAAAAATAATAAATAAGTAAAGAAATAATCCGAAACCAGTCCTTGTTTGTTTACTTCTCCAGAAGTGCTCAGAGACTCAGATGGAGCGCAGAGGAATAGGAAAGAAATCGTCAGGAAAATTTGTTCTCAGTGGAGACCTGCATATAAAATGGCTTTTCTGATATCTTAGAGTTTGACGAAAAAAAAAAAAAAAGAAAAAAAAAACTCTCTCTGTCAAACAGGTCATGCCCATTGACAAACGTGCATTAGTACACAAGAGCTAATGTAACCCAGGTCATCAACCTAGGTCATTTAGCATTTATATATATACAAAATAAAGAGGGAAAAAAATACAAAAATATTGCTCTGTAAATTAAAATTATAAATGTTCCTGAACCGATCAGCTATTGGTGAAGTCAAAGGTTAGTCCTGCCATCCCCCCCCCCCCCCCCCCCCCCCCCCTGTTAAAGTTCGTGCATAAGCAGGGAGAACGAGAGTGAACTTGAAGGAGAGAAGACGCAGTTGCGCAATATATGACGCGGATTCTCTGTTTAGTAATCCAGCAATGGATTATTAACAAATTGAGACCTAAATCTGTGAGACGAAACTTTTAGAAGCTGACGTTTGCGAGTAGTACTATTTTTTCTACTTGGATCTTGACTGGAATTTTTTTGACCTTCCTGGATTCATTTTTTTTTTTTTTCTCACCATTGCTGAACATTGCTCTATATTTTTGAACTTGAAATTGAGTCACTGAACTCAAACTGAAACTCAACTGGACATTAAGACTGAGTTTGAACAAAAAACTGTAACAGATTTTGTGAAACTGAAAACAAACTGAGACACTGATTTTGATCTCCTTATGTGAAATTCAGTTTTATTATTTTGATTCTGAACTTTTATTTGGGTGTTTGAATTGTAATACCATTTGTTATTTTGGGTCTTTATTATTCAAATCATTTATTGTTATTTTGTGTTTTGGTTCTGTTAATTATTTACAAACTAAGAAAAAAACTGAAGGAAGTCAGAGAAAGAAATCAGTCAAAACATTATAATATAATTTTTCCCCCTTAAATTAATTGACTCTGTTATTTATTTTACTTTATCCTGTGTGATTAACAGAGACTATTATTAGATTATACTATTATACTTATTACTTACGTTTGCTCCAGTGAGACGATCCACATCTTCTGATTCTGGTCCAAAAAGATCCACACGTTTAGCGTTGTCCCATAGTTGCTGCTGCTATAGCGACTTAGTAACTGTGAGGTTAGTGCTATCTTAACGCACGTTAGATAGCACTAACTTGGCGAGCCAGCCAGGAGCAAAACTACAGCATAGTGTAGTAGTTATTAATCAACTTGATAACCACAACAGACGATAAAAAGCTTAAGTAAATAAGTAAGCCCCCACTTCAAAGAGAATCCGTTCTACAAGCAGAGATGGAAGTTGTGAAACGTGAGAACATTGATGTCAAGAAATCAGTCATCGTAAGTGGCTTAACTCTCTCTGATCCAGATCAAGAAGCCTGCTTAATGAAATATGGATCCATTAAGTGCAATGTTATTATTGATGATCCCAGCTCAGAACACCACAAAAGTGCCATTGTGGAATTTTTGTTATGACTCTGCCATCCACAATTTGAGTCCTCACTGTCTATGACCCTCACAAGCACTGTCGATGCTAACGTTGTCTTTTATGTGCGCAGCTTGGGAAGCGTGTACACACCTGTAGCAGGTGGCAGTGTTATGGAAGGTTATTTGGAGAATCTGAAGGCCATTGCCCGAGCCAGTGGAAAAACACTTCAGGAAGTGCTTCAATGTGAGCTGCAAATGATTTCCATGTTGATGTTTCCAGAAAAAGAAACCTCTGGAACTGAGCCAGAATTGGAACAGCCTGTGAATGACAGCAACATGCATACAAGAGAAGTCCACCAAGAAGTTGAACATACCAACCAGTGCTTTGAATCCACCAGAAATTCAGCGAGTAGTCATGGAGCATGTAGTGAGGTCCAGTGATTCCATGTCCTCTTCACATGTTGCCTTTCGTCTCAAAGTCTTCTCTGGAAGAAGCCCTCGCCCCAGCCATGAACCCGATTTTGACACCTGCCGTGCGAGTGTGGACTTCCTATTGAACGATAAGTCCCTCTCTGATCCACACAAGACTGGGAAGATCCTCGATCAGATACTTGGGCCACATAATATCCCAGCATGAAGTTGAAACCCAACAAAGGCTGAAGCCCTAAAAACCTGGCCATGGCCAGAGAATCATAAGGAGCTCAGATCTTTTCTCGGATTCTCTGGGTACTATTGGAGGTTTGTGCAAGACTATTCGAAAATCATAAAACCGCTTAATGATCTCACCTCTGGGTATCCTCCATTGCAAAAGAGCTGCAAGAAAAAGGCTGATGAGACAAAGCAGTATTTCAATCCGAAGGAACAGTTTGGAGAAAGATGAACTCAAGAGTGTCAGCGAGCATTTGATATACCCATACGTGTTGCACACAGATGCCAGTACCATCAGACTGGGTGCAGCAATATACCAAGAGCAAGACAGACAGATGAGAGTCATAGCATTTGCAAGTCGAGGACTTACCAGAAGTGAATCAAAGTGCCCTGCCCACAAGTTGGAGTTTTTGGCATTGAAATGGGCTGTGACTGCCAAGTTCAATGATTATTTGTATGGTACTGAATTCATCGTAGTAACTGACAGTAACCCGTGGACCTACATCTTGTCCTCTGCCAAACTAGATGCCACCAGTTACAGATGGTTGTCAAGTTTATCAACATTCAGCTTCAAGATACAGTACCGAGCTGGGAGTAGAAACCAGGATGCGGATGGACTTTCCAGGCAACCACAAGCGGAAATTCCAGATGACCTGGAAACACAGAAAGAAAGGGAAAGAAATCGACAGTTTACTTATCAACATCTGACAGAAGACTCACCGATGGTTGTTTCTGCAGAAGTCATAACTGCTATCTGTGAACGCCATCAAAGTGAACAGCCCAATGATGATCCTGATTCTTTATACCTCTCTGTGACTTTAGTGGAATCCCTTGCTGTTGGTGTAGATGCCTTACCTCAAGCATTCCAACAGGAAGATACTCACCAGTTCACAGAAATTCCTAAACTGTCTGAGGAAAACCTACGGAAAAGACAGAGAATGGATTCAGAAATCAGAATAGTCATTCAACACCTGGAGTCCAAGGAAAAACCCTGTCTCAAGACCGTTCCACCTGAATTAATTCCATGGTTCAAAGAATGGAATCGTCTGGAATTGAGAAATGGCATACTGTTCAGGAGAAGACAAGAGCAAAGTGATGTGTCATACCAACTGGTTTTACCTGCTGATCTTCGTGCTGCGATTTTGAAGGAACTTCATGATGAAATGGGTCACATGGGCATCGAATGAACTCTCGACCTTGTTCGATCAAGATTCTTCTGGCCTAAGATGGCCTCAGCAGTAGAAAAGAAGATCAAAACCTGTGAGTGTTGTGTTCGACGAAAGACTTTGCCTGAGAAAGCTGATCCATTGGTGAACATCAGAACTAGCCGACCACTAGAGCTAGTTTGTATGGATTTCCTGTCACTAGAACCTGACCAAAGTAACACCAAAGACATACTGGTAATAACTGATCATTTCACCAAGTAAACTGTTGCTGTACCAACGAGGAGTCAGAAAGCCTAGACAGTAGCCAAGTGTCTATGGGACAATTTTCTGGTGCACTATGGATTCCCGGAAAAACATAGGGACCAAGGTGCAGACTTTGAGTCACGTACAATTAAAGAGCTGTGCAAATGTGCTGGAATATCCAAGATCAGAACCACTCTCTACCATCCAAGAGGCAATCCGGTAGAACGCTTTAATCGAACACTTCTACAGATGTTGGGAACTTTGAACAACAATGAAAAATTAAGATGGAAGGAGTATGTCAAACCTCTAGTACACGCATACAATTGCACTAAGAGTGATGTGACGGGATTCTCTCCTTATGAACTAATGTCCAGGAGACAACCACGACTGCCGATTGATCTTGCATTTGGTTTACCTGTGGATGGACAGCCCCTTGAATCTCATTCCAAGTATGTCCAAGTTCTCAAGAACCGATTGGAAGAAAGCTACAAGATTGCGACTAGGGCTGCTGCAAAGGTAGCGGAACGAAATAAGAAGAGGTATGACAAACGTATTGTTGCCTCCACTCTTTAAGTCGGTGATCGTGTAGTTGTGAAAAATGTCCGCCTTAGAGGAAAGCACAAGCTTGCAGATAAGTGGGAACCTGATCTTTCCGTGGTAACAAAGAGAGCAGGTGACTTACCCGTTTACACAGTAAAACCAGAAAGAAAGGATGGACCTTTGAGAACTCTGCACAGGGATCTGCTGCTGCCTTGTGGATTCCTATCAACAAGTGTATCTGAAGAACCCATTGAAAGAAAAGTGGTTCAGAAACCTAGAACTAGAACCAGACATGTTGAGGAACCTGAGGAGTTTGAAAGTATGAGTGAGCATTCAGTGTCAGACTGTAACACATTGGAGTAGTACGATCCTGAGATGTCTTTTGAGATTGAAACCAAAATTCTATCTAACTCAAAACCAATTCCTCCTTCCTACAGTGGAAGAACAGTCCACTTACCTGGTGCTGATCCTGTAAAGGCAAAGGGTGAAGAATATTCTATCTCAACAGATCCTGTGGATAGAGACTTACCTGATGTGGAATACCCCAAAGCAGGAAAAGATGATTCTGCCACAGGGCATCCGGTGGAAGGGAGCCTCCTAGAGCAGTCTGAAGTTGAAGTTCTTGATGAAAGTTCAGTTGTGGAATCTGGAAGGGAAATGACACAGATCACAGATCAGGAACAACCAGGTGCTGACAGTACATCATCTGAAAATCCAAACAAGGAATGTGAAGGAAGTAACTTTCCCAACAGAAGAGAAAGTCATACTCTCAAAGACTCCCAAGAGAACCAGAGTAAAGAGACTAAAACTGAAAGTGTCAGACGTTCAAGAAGGCAATGTGAAGCTCCAAAAAGACTTCAGTATCCACATCTGGGCAATCCTCTCAGCTTAGTTATGCAATCCCTGTTCTCCAGTCTGAGTACTGCAACTATTGCTTCTTTGGAAGATCTAAATCCCCATTAAAAATTCACTCTCCTGTAAAAATCATTTGAATTCCTGCATGTAGAGGGACCTGCATACATTTAGGAGGGGAGAGTGTAACCCAGGTCATTAACCTAGGTCATTTTACGAAATAAAGAGGAAAAAAAATACACAAATATTGCTCTGTAAATTAAAATTATAAATGCTCCTGAACCGATCACCTATTGGTGAAGTCAAAGGTTAGTCCCGCCCCCCCTGTAAAAGTTTGTGCATAAGCAGGGAGAACGAGAGTGAACTTGAAGGAGAGAAGACGCAGTTTCGCAATATATGACGCAAATTCTCTGTTTAGTAATCCAGCAATGGATTATTAACAAATTGAAACCTAAATCTGTGAGACGAAACTTTTAGAAGCTGACGTTTACGAGTAGTAGAGTGAGTGACGAAGTTTGAACAGGAGTAACGAGACGGATGCAATAATATGTAACCAATGTCTTTTTCTGGGGAGAAACAGCTGTATTTTTGTGTCTGAGTTACATTTTCCCTTGGCCGGGTTTTTTTTGTTTGTGTTTCCTTTGCTGAGAACTGTGGTCCTGAACCGTGTCCTCGCTGAATATTCAAATTCCGTTTTGGACTGGCGAGCCATCCCATCATTTCGTGCCTGGAAAAAGAGAAAAGAGTTTGAAATCTTCTGAACTGGTAAAATCAAATTATTTTTTTCTACCTGGATCTTCAGTGGAATTTTTTTGTCCTTCCTGGATTAAATTTTTTTCTTCTCACCATTGCTGAACATTGCTCTATATATTTTGTGAAACTGAAAACAAACTGAGACACTGATTTTGATCTCCGTATGTGAAATTCAGTTTTATTATTTTGATTCTGAACTTTTATTTGGGTGTTTGAATTGTAATACCATTTGTTATTTTGGGTCTTTATTATTCAAATCATTTATTGTTATTTTGTGTTTTGGTTCTGTTAATTCTTTGCCAACTAAGAAAAAAACTGAAGGAAGTCAGAGAAAGAAAATCAGTCAAAACATTATAATATAATTTTTCCCCCTCAAATTGATTGACTCTGTTATTTATTCTACTTTATCCTGTGTGATTAACAGAGACTATTATTAGATTATACTATTATACTTATTACTTACGTTTGCTCCAGTGAGACGATCCACATCTTCTGATTCTGGTCCAAAGATCCACACGTTTATCGTTGTCCCATAGTTGCTGCTGCTATAGCGACTTAGTAACTGTGAGGTTAGTGCTATCTAATGTGCGTTACACTAACTCTTCGTGACTGAATTTGCCTGCTTTATAGTATAGTATGTGAAAAGCATATATCAAGCAGTTGAGTATTTGTCTGTATGTCTGAATGCTCGGAATTCATAACAGTAGGAGAAAAATACCTGAGTGACCTACTTCCACTGAGATTCTGAGGTGTGTCAGGTGGATTATTTACTATCTGATGAGGAAAAGACTGCCATCATACAGTAGGTCACAGAAAAATTCCAACATTGTATTATGCCTGTATCCATTTAAGCACACATTTAGCACATACTTCTTTAAACGTATTACTTACTTTGACAGTATGCAAGTTCAGACAAAGATACTGTATTCAGGGTACTGTCATTTTGAAGTAAAACTATATTTTATTATGGATTATACTGTGAAGGGAATTCATTATGGATTATACTGGACTATAATATATTGTTTGAGATCAGTAAGATTTATGTATTTATTTATTTATTTACTTACTTACTTACTTACTTACTTACTTACTTACTTACTTACTTACTTACTTACTTACTTACTTACTTACTTACTTACTTACTTACTTACTTACTTACTTACTTATTTATTTATTTATTTAAATAAATTAATGAATGTTTATTAAAATTTATGTTTTTATGACAAGGATACATTTATTAGGTTAAAATACAGTAACATTGTTAAGTGTTATTACACATAATTTATTTTAATATTTAAATTGCATTTATTCCTGTGATAGCACAGCTGCATTTTCAAATTCCTTCAGAAATAATTTTGTTTTTTCTCTAAGAAACATGCCTTATCCCAGTTGAAAATGTTTGTTCTGATTATATTTTTATGGCAAGCATGATATTTCCCCCCCCCCCCAGGATTCTTTAAAGAGAATAAAGTTCAAAAGAGCCACCATTTTAAAATAAAATAAAATAAAATAAAATAAAATAAAATAAAATAAAATAAAATAAAATAAAATAAAATAAAATAAAATAAAATAGCCCAAACATTTTTGTGAATGTGTTTTGTTTTTCATGCAATATATTTGGCAGCTATTATCACATTCACTAGCCAATGTATTTACTACTTTCCATAATGCAATTCTTACGAGTAAATAGAAAAACCATGCACATAGCAAGTTGTAGGTCATATATATATATATATATATATATATATATATATATATATATATATATATATATATATATATATATATATATATATATATATCCATCTATCACATGTTTAATATACAACATTTTGGCAATTTGTTACAAAATGTCTATGAGTTACTAAAATCCAGCAATAGAAAAAGTGAATACTCACTTCTCCCTTTTTTTTTTTTTTTTTTTTTTTAAGGTTTGACTTAAAACAGTTTTGTCCCTAAGATCTATGTCATCTTTACTCGTCTTTAAAAAACAGTTGAAAGATCTTTTAATTTTACTATGACAGTCTTTTGTCTTAGTTTCCTGCAGTATATTTCATATGCTGCTCTTCTCCTTTGACCCTCCTTTACCATTACCCTTCAACATCTGTAACCTTAAGTTAAAAGGATAATCAGGCTTCTGAAAATGTGTTTTTCACCCTTTTTTATTTTTTATTCAATTTATTTGTCTGCGTGTCTTTTCTGTCTTTTTTGTTTTTTCATGTAAGTGGAGTGGAACTCTGTATAAACCCAATTGGGCTTCGTTCCACCCCTTGTACTGTATCCATGTGATATTTGTGCAGAAATAAATAAATAAATACAAATAAACAACAGATGTGTAAATTCTGAATGAACTAGGTGGTCATTAGATTTGTCATCTGCTCTCATCCAATCAGGTGCCATATGTCAAATAGCTTTCAATTGTTGCCAAGGGGAGATTGTAATTGAACAAATACAGATTGTATGAGAACACAAATAATTATATATTTGTTTGAATATATAAATACTTAATCTTCTACTCAGGGATGTGTCAATGGTCCTCAGCACATCTTCTGGAGGTGTCTGATGTGGTTTATTTGCATAGTTCTTGAGCACTTATGGTACAAAATCAATGATTCTGGCTGGAAAATCTTCACAGGACTCACAGAATGTATCTGCAGAAGCCAACCAGTCGGCTTAGGACTATGGCTTCACATCACACAGATTGCCGGTTGCTAAACAAGAGCACTCGGAATCACAGGCCATCAAACTCTCCCTTTCCCCGGCTTCTATTTTTGCTCCTGGCATCAGATTATGTATATTCCATCCCGGTTAGAATGAAAGCAAAATGGTTATAATAACGGTGGCTAAAGCAGCGATCTGTTCAAGGATCACATCTGTGTTGCTCTTGGGTGGAAAATGAGCTCCTATGTTTGGACTGACTTATTCAGCAGATTATACTTATGAGCTGAGTGAATTTCCTTTTTCGGCTTTCACGTCTTGATCACTGCCTACTTTAGAACACATTTAGTTCTTCTCTATTTTATCCATGTCATCTGTTTATTCATTACAGCTGTATTCTACAAACATAGGGATAGAATGCAACATTGCAATGTAACAGTGTATATCAAATTGTGCTTCAGAGGGTTGTTCAATGAAAGTACTTGTTTATGTGTTTTTTTATTTTTTATTTTTTTAGCTATTACGGTGTGATATTTCGTTTATTGAGTTACCGGGGGTTTGAGAATATCTCCAACATCTCTTCAATGAAGTCATAAACAGAGCACTAGTGGAGAGCACTGCAAAATATTATCTTCTTACTGAGTAATTTTGTCTTGTTTCTAGTCTAAATATCTAAAAATCCTTACGCCAAGATGCATTTACTAGATAAGTAAAATTACATAAGATTTTTTTTTCTTTTTTTTCTTGAAAATAAAACGTCTCGGTTACGTATGTAACCCTCGTTCCCTGAAGGAGGGAACGGAGACGTACGTCAGAACTGAACCGACGAATGGGATCTTACTTTAGAGACCAATCCTACTTCGAGCATCTAACAACGAGCCAATGAAATTTGGCATGCGATCACGCATTCCACGCTCCGCCCCGCAGCGCGGGTATAAATAGGAAGTGGAATGGTAGATCAGCGCTTTTTCTGCTGAGGAGCCGAAAGGTGACCGGACTCCCAGCGGAAGCACAGCATCTGGCGACGGGACGTACGTCTCCGTTCCCTCCTTCAGGGAACGAGGGTTACATACGTAACCGAGACGTTCCCTTTCAGTCGGTCACGTTCGACGTACGTCAGAACTGAACCGACGAATGGGATCCCTATGGAAAACGCCAGGATGCTGGCCCTTCCAGCGTCCTGCTTGAGCGCACTGCACCGTCTAGTATGGTACGGAAGTCAGGGCTCCAAGCAGGGAGTACAGTCACTGCTGTTTCTGCAAGACCCACTCAGAATGACTATTGGATAACGCTGGGAAAGCGTGCCTACCTCGTACTTGAGAGAGAGGGTACGCTGCGGGGCCACGTCCTTCAGGGAAGGAGAGGTGGCAGAATACACATAAGGACTAACCTGGCAGGGTAGTGCAACATATGGCAGTCTCTGGGGTGGTTCCAGCCTGATTGAAGGGGGGAAAGAACACGCCCAGAGACGACAGAGCGGGCTCTGTCGAGGGAAAGACACGGGGCTAGCCCGAAGGGTAGCTGATACCGTGGAAGAATACACATATGGGGTTGCCGTGAGGGAACCGCTACATATGGAACCCAGCCTACAGCCACGTTTCACAAGCATACGGGTGCAGGCCTGGCGTCAGACGGTCCGCAACGTCTGACACCGGAGGGGTGACGGAGGAGCTCGACAGGGTTAGCCGGTTTCCCGGGGAACACAACTGGAGACAATAGACGCACGTATCCGGCCCAGAGGGCGGGAGTGGCGTTTCGCAAGCCGACACTTAGAACGGGCACTTAGCGCTCCTGGCCACTGGGGGCGAGGATGCGGGAAGATACCGGCTCTACACGTAAGCTATAGAATCTAGCAAACGTGTTAGGTGTCGCCCAGCCCGCAGCTCTACATATGTCTGTCAGCGAGGCGCCTTGCGCCAGCGCCCAGGAAGAAGCAACACTCCGAGTGGAGTGAGCTCTTACACCGAACGGGCAAGGCACGTCTTGGGACTGGTAGGCCAAGACTATAGCATCCACTATCCAGTGGGCTAACCTCTGCTTGGAGACAGCCTTTCCCTTCTGCTGGCCTCCGTAACAGACGAAGAGTTGCTCTGAGGTCCGAAGGCTTTGGGTCCGGTCAACGTAAGCGCGAAGAGCGCGGACCGGACACAGCAAAGCCAGGGCTGGGTCTGCCTCCTCCGAAGGCAGCGCTTGCAGGTTCACCACCTGATCCCGGAAGGGAGTGGTAGGAACCTTGGGCACATATCCGGGCCGGGGTCTCAGGACAACGTGAGAGTTACCTGGCCCGAACTCTAGGCACGATTCGTTGACCGAAAGTGCATGCAGGTCCCCTACCCTCTTGATCGAGGCCAATGCCGTCAGGAGCACTGTCTTCATTGACAAGATTTTCAGCTCACAAGACGCCAAAGGCTCGAAGGGAGGGCTCTGAAGTGCTCGGAGCACTAGAGCTAAGTCCCAAGAGGGTATCGAGGATGGACGAGGAGGATTTAGTCTCCTCGCACCTCTGAGGAACCTGACGATTAGGTCGTGCTTCCCCACGGACTTACCTTCTACTACATCATGGTACGCTGCTATTGCTGCAGCATATACCTTGAGGGTGGAGGGAGACAGCCTTCTCTCCAACCCATCTTGCAGGAAGGAAAGCACGACACTGATCGAACACCTTCGGGGGTCTTCCCGGCGGGAAGCGCACCACTCAACGAACAGGTTCCACTTCAGCGCATAGAGGCGCCTCGTAGAGGGGGCTCTAGCTGAAGCGATGGTGTCTACGACAGCTTGTGGTAGTCCATCTAGAACCTCCGCGTCCCGTCCAGGGACCAGACATGAAGATTCCAGAGGTCTGGACGCGGGTGCCATAGTGTGCCCCGTCCCTGAGAAAGAAGGTCCTTCCTCAGGGGAATCGGCCAAGGAGGGGCTGTCGCGAGGAGTGTGAGTTCTGGGAACCAGGTCCGGTTGGGCCAATACGGCGCAACTAACAAGACCTGCTCCTCGTCCTCCCTGACCTTGCACAGAGTCTGTGCAAGAAGGCTCACTGGGGGAAACGCATACTTGCGTAGGTCCCGGGGCCAGCTGTGCGCCAGTGCATCTGTGCCGAGGGTACCCCCGGTCAGGGAATAGTACCACTGGCAATGGGTCGAGTCCGGAGAGGCAAACAGGTCGACCTGTGCGGCTCCGAACTGGTCCCATATCAGCTGGACCGCCTGGGGGTGGAGTCGCCACTCTCCCGGAGGTGTCGGCTGACGAGAGAGCTCGTCGGCTGTCTGGTTCAGCACACCAGGGACATGAATGGCCCGAAGCGACCTCAGCTGCTTCTGACTCCACAGGAGGAGGTGGCGGGCGAGTTGGAGCAAACAACGGGAGCGTAGACCACCCTGACGGTTGATGTACGCAACGGCTGTGGTGCTGTCCGTACGGACCAGTACATGCTTGCCACGCAGCGGCCCCTTGAGGCGGCGGAGTGCCAGATGTACTGCCAGTAACTCGAGGCAATTGATATGCCAATGCAATTGCGGCCCCGTCCACAGACCAGCAACTGCATGCCCGTTGTACGTGGCCCCCCAGCCTGTGGTGGAGGCATCCGTGAATAGCACAGCATGCCTGGACACTTGTTCTAGGGGCACCCCGGCCCGGAGAAACGAAGTGCTGGACCACGGGCTGAAGGTTTGGCGGCAGTAAGGAGTCACTGGGACCCGGTACTGACCGCTCTGCCACGCCCACCTCGGGACTCGGCCTTCGAGCCAGCGTTGAAGCGGTCTCATATGAAGCAATCCGAGCGGCGTGACCGCGGCTACAGATGCCATATGCCCCAGGAGCCTCTGAAAGAATTCAGTGGGACCGCTGTCCTGCTCTTGAACATATTCAAGCAGTTCAACACCGACTGGACTCGCTCCTCGGTGAGGCGCGCCGTCCGGTTGACCGAGTCCAGCTCCATACCGAGATAAGAGATCCTCTGTGTAGGACAGAGTTTGCTCTTCTCTCGGTTGACCCGAAGGCCCAACTGGCTGAGGTGACTGAGCACCAAGTCCCTGTGTTCGCACAACTGGTCCTTCGACTGGGCTAGGATCAGCCAACCGTCGAGGTAGTTGAGAATCCGAACGCCGCGTTCTCTGAGCGGAACAATGGCTGCCTCCGCGACCTTCGTAAAGACGCGGGGCGACAGGGACAGCCCGAAGGGCAGGACCTTGTACTGATATGCTTTCCCCTCGAACGCCAAACGTAGGAACGGTCTGTGTTGAGGGAGAAAGACACACGGAAGTACGCATCCTTCAGGTCGATCGCTGCAAACCAATCCTGGGGACGGATGCATTGGAAATGCGTTTCTGCGTCAACATCCTGAACGGGAGCTTGTGCAGGGCCCGATTCAGAACTCGCAGGTCCAGGATTGGTCGTAACCCACCCCCTTCTTGGGCACAATGAAGTAGGGGCTATAGAACCCCGTCTTCATATCGGCTGGAGGAACCGGCTCGATCGCGTCCTTCGCCAGTAGGACCTCGATCTCTGACCTCAAGACCTGAGCATCGCTGCTTCGCACGGAGGTGAAGAGGATGCCCCTGTACTTGGGCGGCCGGCGCGCGAACTGAATCGCGTAGCCGAGTCTGATGGTACGGATGAGCCAGCGAGACGGCCCGGGGAGACCTAGCCAGGCCCCCAGAGACCGTGCAAGCGGGACCAACCGCACCACAGACATGCCCGGGGTGGGGCAGCGAAGCGGAGTACTCTGGCCCGACTCGGGAGGCCCGGAGGCGGCCCGAAGTGTTGCCTGAGCACTCCTGGTTTGGACAGAGAGTGGGTGAGAAGGCCCGGAGGCGTCCTCGGAGCCCACTCTGCTGCCCACTGCCCGGAGGCAGGGAAGTGAAGCACTCAGCCCCGACCCGGGAGGCCCGTGGGCGGCCCGGAGTGTTGACTGGGTGCTCACGAGAGAGGAAGTGTGTGGGTGAGAAGGCCCGGGGGCGTCCTCGAGGCCCACACAACTGCCCCCTGGCGACGGGAGGGTAGGAAAGGAGTGACAAGGCCCGTGGGCGTCGCACACTGCCAACCTGACCCTCTTGGGGCCCAGAGAGAGAGGAAACTGCTCTTAAAATGTGGGTACCGCTGGACTCCGGAGAGCCAGTGGCAGAACCGAAACCAGTCAGGGCCCCCCGGTCCTCCTCCGGGGGGGTGGGGGAGGGATGCGAACATCGTCTCCCCCGAGCAGCTCCTGTTCTCCCTAGCCGGCCCGTCTCAGGGCCGCGTCCCCTTGCGCTTGCCTGCCGGTTAGCGGGCCCTGGACGGGTTGGGCGTCCCTCGCGTCCGGCACCCTGCTCCTCCAGTGGAGGCTGCTGCTCGGCTCTAGCAGGGTGGAGGCGGACGCAGGAGGGGATGCCCTCGGCGACGAGCCGGCAGAGGCGCTGCGACCGACGACCGAGCAGCTGGTCGTCGGCACCCTGGTGCAACGCCTCCGTCTGCTCTTGGGCCACCAAGAACTGCTGGGCAAAGTTCTCGATGGTGCCGCCGAGGAGGCCAGCCCGACAGACAGGCTTTTCTTGCGCATATCTGTCAGGTTAGCCCCCTATTCCTGGACCACTAGTGTGGACATCGCCTGACCCAGGGAGCGTGCAGTGATTTTCGTCGCCCATAGGGCGAGGTCCAACACCGCACGCAGTTCCTGCACAACCCCTGGGCTGGGACTACCCTCGTGCGTGCAGGGCAGAGGGCAGTGAGAGAGGGAAAACAATGATACTTTTTTTTTTTTTTTTCTCATTTTTGGCCCTTTTGACCCTCCATATTTCCCTCTCTCCGATGCAGCAATTGACATCTGTCCTCTGCCAGAGCCAAAAATGAAACGCTAGCCCCTTTTCTCTTTAGGACCAGCGATTCCACCTTCAACTACCAGCAGGCATGCGAGACAGTGAACGTGGCCGTCAGAACGGCACACAGCGCACTGAGCGCTCAAGCCTCTATGAAGAAGGCAAGGCGAACAATGCCCTGACGTGGTCGTGTTCTCATGAGAGAATCCGTACCACCCACGAACAGAGTCTCAGCATGCTTTTGATGCGATAGAGGAGTGGGGGCCCGAGGGGATTTACCCGGCGGGGAATCCCCACTGTAATCCTCAGGCCACCAGCGCTTATCAGCCAAAGTAGCCCTTTTCCAGTAACACTAGAAATGAACTAGATCGGGGGATAGGCGAAGGGACTCGACCCCATCTGAGGTTTCATAGTCTCGACCGCGCATCTAGAGCGCCGACTGACGCGCGCCGGTTGTCGTGACAACCACCGCTGTCAGCCGGCCGCTCGACGGCACACGGCGCGCTGAACACTCGAGCCCTTTATGAGAAGGGGGAGACGAACAACGCGCCGACGTGACCATGTTCTTTTACCAGAACATGAATCACCCACGATAGCAATCTCACATGCGCTCGTGGCCGTCAAGAGGACAGGAAACAGTTGCATACCAGGAATACACGGTTTGAATGACATCTTGAAAAAGACGCAGGGTCAAACCGTGTTGCTCTTTTGTGAATGGAAAGCTGCTCTTTTAGTGTGCTGAAGCACTCAGGGAGATGACCGCGGCTCCACACAGTTCGTTCTGCAAGCCTGTGTGAGCTCTCAGTGATGTGTATTTGTGTGTGTGTAACGCCCAGCGAACCAACAGTTTGTATAGGAAACGCTCAGCGAACCAACAGTTTGTATGGGAAACGCTCAGCGAACCAACAAGCTCCTTTAGATCGCTTGATCACTGATCAGACGGTCTCTCACTGACGCGCCGTATCACCCGCACTGGCAGACTCTCTCACTCAACACTCTTTGACTCATAGTCAGACACTCTTCGTAGGAAACAGTAAGCACTGCTCGGCTCCGAAGTAGAAAGCGCTGATCTACCATTCCACTTCCTATTTATACCCGCGCTGCGGGGCGGAGCGTGGAATGCGTGATCGCATGCCAAATTTCATTGGCTCGTTGTTAGATGCTCGAAGTAGGATTGGTCTCTAAAGTAAGATCCCATTCGTCGGTTCAGTTCTGACGTACGTCGAACGTGACCGACTGAAAGGGAAACAACATTAAGCAGGCAAAATTATCTTTTGCCCAATGGGGTGAGAAAAATATCTTGTTTCTGATTGAAATCTTTTTTCTTATTCCAAACAGAAATAAGATTATTTTTATCACCCCATCGGCAGACCATTAAGCTTGTTTAAAGCAAAAAACTCACCAATTTCTGGGTTTGTCCATTTTCGACTTAACTTGGGTTGTTTTTAAGCCAGCATTTTTCTAGAGTGTAGTAATCTGTGTTGCCTCCTTAATAACAAACTGAAAAACAATTTTGGAGTGAATGCTGGAGAGTATCTTGTGTTTCTTTATATTGCAGGTAGTGAATGACGACAATGGTAGAGGAACTGGAAGAATCACACACCTCTTGATGAACATGGAGACTATACAGGTAATCTTTAATAAATAGGTTTCAGGCACAAAGATGGAGAAGATTGTTAGAGACATGAAGGAAACACAGGGGAATTGACACAGGACATAAACAAGGCTTACTAGCTGAACCGCCAAGGTTGGCAGAGCAAGTAAGGAGTCTGTTTCCACATTAAAGGTCAGACGATGAGTGACTGAGAGGTGTGTTCTTTAATACAGGTGCTGATGAGGAACAGGTGACAGTGATTAGAACTCAGCGAGAGTGAGAGCTGTGTGGGTGTGACTGGAGAGCCTAGCCTGACCAAGGGTGCGCCTCAATCAGCTCCCTAATTCAGTAGTTAGAGCACTGATCAGGGAGTCAGCCCGTTGGCGTATGTTCTGATCAGTGCCCTGATTACTGACCTGGGGAGCTGATGGAGGTGCACCCCGATCACACATAAATGCGTATAAATAGTAAGAGTGTGCAATGTCATGGAATGTATACGCCAAAACTCATTTTGGCGTGCATATGATACGCTGTTTTTCGTGTGCATATGATAAGCACTTTATGGCGTATATATGACACACTCTTGGGTAGGTTTAGGGTAGTGGGGTGGGGGGTTCGTATGTATAATACGCCATAAAATGCGTATCATATGCATGCAAAAAACAGCGTATCATATGCACGCCAAAATGAGTTTTGGCGTATACATTCCACTACATTATTTGATAACATACTTCCTGAAAAAAATGAAGGATACATTGCATTTATTATATTACCTAATTATATTTACATATTAGCATTTATTTGTTGTTCATCTCTTTTTTAAAGCACTTCTCGATTTAATTTATTTTAATTTATTTTTAATTTATGTTTTAATTGTATTTATTTATTTATTTATTTATTTATTTATTTATTTATTTATTTATTTATTTATTCTTCAAAACTCTTGTCTTACTGTATGTAGGCTTGCAGCAAAACTGTAGTTACATTTTTCTGTCAATTTTTTTTCCTTACAGAGGACAGCTCAAAGGCCCAATGAAGTGCCATGAAACACACAGCGTCATCCAATGTGTTGATGCAATTTCCACTGAATCAGGAAGACAGGGTGGGACATATTGAACAGATCCTTCAATTTTCCATCCAATTCTAATTGGTTTTCCTACTAATCGCCACCATATCGCTTTAAAATATATAATTCTGTGCAGAATTCAAATGGGGTCTGATAAAGTAGGCACTGTATCATGCATATGATCTGCTCTGTGCTATGGTGTATCTGGACCGGAGCAGAATTGTATCCATTGTGGTGGTTCGTGTGACACTAACCAGACTGTATTTTCCCCAAACACTGTCTGAATCATTGCCTGTCCCCTATATAGTGCACTATGCACTATGCGTCATTCATTATGTAGAAATTAGTAAAGTAACCGATTTTAGCCCCAGGACAAGCATCTATTTATAATGTGGGATGCTTTTAGATTCTAGAGAGAATATGATTGGACACAATCTCATGAGGATGTGAAGGGGAATATGAGTGATAATGTATCATCAGAACCATCAACCCACATTGTCAGAAGCTAAAGACTGTAAGTTTTGAACTCTTACATCTTCTAAATGCAAAATGTTGTCATTTTTTTTTTTTTTTGAGCACACCAGCTTGCTGATAACAATAAGTCTAACATTTTCATATACTCAGAGATAATTTTTATTTTGATAGTATGAAGGCATTTAAAGGGTTATGAAACCCCAAATCAAATTGTATTAGATTTTAACAGAATTATATGTTACAAACAGTTACAATGTTTCAAATGGGGGAGAAAACTAATTATTTTTAAACCTTTTTACTCCATTTTCAAATTCCGGGTTTAAATTCGTCTTAATGTCAATGTCACAGAGTGACATTTATTTTATTTGTTTTACTATAGTATAGCGATTAATAGTCATGTCATTTTGAGTCTGCCTGTCTTATATGAGAACACTCGTGCTGCTTAATTCATCACAGCACACGCTTAATTATTCATGAGAGCACACATTGATAGGCATTTTCCTCTGACTGACGCATACGATTAATGGATCAAAAACGAGTGCTTGTTTTTGTTTGTATGATTTTCTTAATCGCATAAGTTATCTTCAACAGGTCCTGAGTCTTCGACATTAAAGCGATTCAACCACACTGTGAGTGTAATTGCTCTTTGTAGCCATTTAACCGACCATCATCTTATACAAACTTCTCAAAATAAGTCTCAAAAGTTATGTATATATATATATATATATATATATATATATATATATATATATATATATATATATATATATATATATATATATATATATATATATATATATATTTCAAATCTGTGGTGAGAAATGACTGATGCTGCTGAAACAGAGGTCTCAAGAACCTTTCAGTTAAAAGTGACACATATTACACCTTTCTTCCCTTTATCGAGATACTAATGAGTTAGCATAGGTGGATGGTCTGTATGAATCTGTAGAGCTCAGATATTGATCAGCATTGTAGCCATGCAGGCTACATTTAAGGGTCAACGGACACCTATTGTCCATTGACCCTTAAACATTTGCCAATTAGTCCCAGCAATACGGAGGTGTCAACTGTAGCCTCTCTATCCAAAAGTTTGTTTGCAAGCATCATCTTTTTAAAAAACCATACCATTTGTCATTCAGACTAAAAAGACACAGATAACGGGCAGCAGTGCACTTTATGTGCACCTTGTCCCTGCTTGCTCTTGAAAGAGCAGCACCTTGAGGAAGATTAATTCTCCTTGCTGCCCAGCTTTCAATGCAAGGATGCTAAACGAGGTGATAAATACCATGAGTTATCATACTCTAGGGAATAGAAACATCACATCCGATCCTTTAGTGGTGATTCACTGGTGGATATGGATGCCTCTCGGAGGACAGTAATTGTGTGAGAGAGTATGTTCCTGACAAACCTGCCCATCATGGAGGAAGTTCTTTGATCAATGAAGTAAAAACGAAATATCAATATATAAAGCAAATATTTTAATATTAAGTTCCTTTGAGGTGAAAATCGAAAAATGAAAATCAAACATTTAACGGAGTCATGAATTGAGAAATCTAATTTTCTTTGAGAGTTTGACATAAGAGGTCATCATACCATAAGAATATCCTGTAGGTTTCAGAATTGTTATAATTAATGGGAATTGAGAAATAAATTTTCCCTTGAGCATTTAATATCATGGTAGGTCATGGTAATATAAGAATATCCTGTAAGTTTCAGTTTCAGAAAACTTCCTTGTTAGTCAAAAACAATTGACACCAGGCCCAGCAAACGCTCAATCTCAGAATGTGCCAGGCTGTAACGTGTAGCTCCACACCCTGACATGACCTAGGCCTACATCAATCTAAACAGGATAAACATGGCAAACATACGCTAAATTCGGATTCCAATATTATGAATGCATGGATTAACTTTATTTGTAATGAATAACCAGCTCACGTTTGGAAGACATTGTGCACCTGTTCCTTCATTCACCACATATTCGCTTGTAAACAAGAGACTGGATTTGCAGACAGGATGAGATTACATGAATGAATGAATGAATGAATAAATGAAGCAACATACTAATGTGAGTAATTATTTTATGTTTTATTTGTGATAGTATTGCAATGTTACATCGTTTGTTATCTATATTATTATGTGTACGTCTAGCTGAACATAACTTAGCATGCTTTCAAAGACTGAAGAATCCTGAAGAATTTGTGGTGTTGTTGGTTTATTGCGATTCGGGATCAGCCTCGGAAATGTATCGGTCAGAGCTTTCAAAGCCCAACGTCCAATGTCCATAGCCCAAGGGCTATGTGTTTTGTTTTTGCACGGGTATGATGGTTAGCAGTTATAGCTTCTGATCAGGTGGGCCAAGTAATAAGAAAATAGGAGAGATAAATCATTGTGTTTGTTTGATCAAGGGTTTGTGAACCCTATGGCGATTCATTCCGGTTGCCGATTCCCCACACAATAGCCTTTTACTTATTCATTATGTTTTTGAATGTAAAAACCATGTGAACATCATAAGTTGACCTCAGACAATTATATTAAAAAAATGTAAAAAGCCATTTCATGAAACCTTCAGTGAATCTCCCATTTACATCCGTTTTGCACTGCAGTTATGAGGAAAGTACTTACGTTACATACATACGTTAGTGTGCAGAAACTGAGTTGCAATGTCGAGATCACTGCATGAGCCCAACATGTCTGTGATCAGCTATAATGCTCATCACTGCAAATGTTCATGCCAAGATCTAAATATAATGCTATAATCCACTTTTCATGATTAGTTAACCTTGAGAGCTGTAATAGTAAAAACGTGTAAAACGTTTTTGAGTTCATCATTTATAGTCATTATTAAATTAAACCAATGTGTGTCTGAAGGTGTCTAAATCCAATCAATGTCTATTTTAGTATGTTAAAGGGTTAGTTCACCCAAAAATGAAATTTCTTTCATTAATGACTCACCTCAATGTCGTTCCACACACGTAAGACCTCCGTTCATCCTCGGATCACAGTTTAAGATATTTTAAATTCTTAATTCTTTAAAAGCGTGGACAATACATTTTGGTCCAAAAATAACAAAAAATACGACTTTATTCAGCATTGTCTTCTCTTCCGTGCTCATCAAATAAAGAATCAAGCGGTCATGAATCATGATTCGTATCGCATGTCAAACTGGCAAACTGCTGAAATAACGTGAAATTGGCGATATGAATCACGAATCAATCTGCTGATTCACGACCATTTGATTCTTTATTTGAGGTTTAAAAACAAACGCGGAAGAGAAGACAATGCTGAATAAAGTCATATTTTTTGTTATTTTTGAACCTAAATTTATTGTTGACGTTTCAAAAGAGTCTAACTAACCAACTGATGTCACATATGGACTATTTTGATGATGTTTTCATTACCTTCTGGACGTGGACAGCAAGTGGGCATACGCTTACATTCAAAGGACAGAAAGCCCTCGGACTATATCTAGAATATCTTAAACTGTGTTCCGAGGATGAACGGAGGTCTTACGGGATCTGGAACGGCATTGGGGTGAGTCATTTATGAAAGAAAATTCCTTTTTGGGTGAACTAACCCTTTAAAACAACAAATATTTTTTCAAAACACAATGTGGTTATGTTTTGTGAGGCTGAGATGTATTTTCTGTATGTCATCATCTAAACGCATCACGGCTCCATGGACAGGTACTAGTAATAGCTAGCCTTCCGTTGAAGCTGCTATTTTCTATTTGATCACAACTTTGACTGATGTGTCATCATCCAATCAAAGTTTGATGCATAATGATAGAATTCCCCCCAAACGCCCTTCCCGCCACACACCTGATGTCATGAGCTGTTCAAACTTTTGGTTGGTCGTAAGCTATGACTGCTGCTTTCACACCTCACATCGATCCTGTTTTCGCGATCAAGGCACCTTTTCAAGGCGATCGTTTGTAGAGAAGAAAGTGATCATTTCAAAGGGAAAACCTACACCAAAGCTGGATGGGCTGACCAAGGCCAGAAAAGGATTTGTGCGGCACTTCACTGAGAATAACTATGACCGCTATGACTGGATTACCGCTAGCACCGACCAGAACAAACTATTAAGCGTGGATGACGGGCTGCGTTCTAATGAGATTCGTGTTCATCCTGATGTCAAGGCGGTAGTTGAAAAGCTGTGTTTTTTTTTATTTATTTTTTTATGTTCTTGTTGGTCTGTGTTTTTGTTTGTTTAAGAGTGTTTGTGCCAGTGAGTTGATTTTGGTTAATTTCACCAGTGGCCTAAATGGTGATACGTGAGTGCAGTGGCCTTTTATGCCTCACGTGTCCTTTTATATCGCCCCCTTCCCAACGAGCACTTTAAAAGCAGGGTTCGTAACATTAGTGGATACAGTGCATGATTTTATTCTGTATGTGAGTGTGTTGTTATGGGACGCTGTGGGTGGTGTTGATCGTTAGTGAAGGCCATGACTGAAACCCCACATAGTGTAAAAAGAAATTCAGCCCCCAATTGAAAATGTTCTAGTGACTGATCACAACTAAAGTTTTCAGTTGGCCAAATTGTATTTCTGTGAATTTATGCAATTTAATTCACAGAAATTTAATTTGGCCAACTGAAAAAAAAAAAAAAATAGATGTGATTATATTTACTACAAAATTTTCAATTGGGGCGTGATATATTTTTATTTTAAATTATTTCATTTATTTATTTATTTACAGTGCAGTACTCTACTGGCTATTTAATATGCAATTATGTTAACCAATCACAGCAGATGGGTTTACACTTACGTCCCACAGCAGAGATGCCCCTTCAAAAAGAGCATTCAAATCATAGGGCTAAAATCAGGGTAGAAAAATGCTTTTTATTCTAAATTATTATAAATATATATTGATGTAAAATTCATACCACATTATAAATGCGCCACAGGCAACATTATAAAATAATGCAGTTCATGACCCCTTTAAATAAAAAACAAGCAATAAAAGCAATGTTACTTTATGTTGCTGTATGCTGCTATAGGATTATATTCACAAGACATGACCTTTAACTTCTCAATTGGCAATCGGTATTGCTCCACACAAGCTCTACTGTAAGTGTTCGGTCTAAGCATGGTTTTTGAAAGTACAGAAAAGTGAGCTTTTACTAGAACCACCTTGAGAGCTTGAATAATAATTTCTGGATAAGAAATGCAAAGACAAGGTTTTTTTCATTTACTAGCTGGGCTTGAGTGTGGGCGACAGGACGGTATCTCCTGTGAAATCTGAAAGAGCAATTTACTGTGAAATGTTTCAAATAATCAAAAACAATTGGAGCTATCTAGAAGTTTGATATGGCAGTAGCGAAAATAAAAGGTCCTGAAGACAGAAAAAAAATACAACAGAAGAGTACCTGAGATAACCAGGAGCTTAATCCCAATGTGAACTATGTGAACTAGAGATCATTTTAAATGTGCTCCATGATCTCACAATCAATAATGAATAATATTATAGCCCCGCATGAAAACTTCACATCAAACCCATGCACAAACCTTCATACCTTCAAATTGAGGACTGTGGTTTTCCTTCACTTTACCTCACTGTTTTCCTGGAACGGTGCCCTCTCACTAAACTGCTGGGCAAGAGTTGTGTGTCAAGCAGAATAATCATGCAGTCTACTGGGATTCCTGCACTTGGTTGTTTTGTACATTCCAAAACCTCTTTCAAGGTGAGAGAGCAATTCCTCATTGTCTTATGTGATAGAGGAGATCCAACCTTCTCCGTCAATCACACAGGGGACCAAGGGCTTCAGCTTGACAGAATCAGATCTGACTTTTTCAAGTCACTTTCTGTATGCCTGACTGTCACTGTTTATTTTGCTCAAATTGATGACGAGCTGGAACAGTTTTTCCACAAGTATGCTCTGCCTCTCAGTTGCATGACAAACAGTCCCATGTGAGTAGCAAGCGTCTTGTTGTTGAATTGCCAGACATCTGTAGGAGAGGCCCTCCACTCTTTTCCTTAACTGCAGCTAGTCTTCTCAGTCTGACACTTACTGGCAGTGGAATCCTTGCTGGTCCTCTCTGGTCTCTTCTCAAAATCCTCTTGAGACAAGTTCTATATTATTCGTATTTTGAAGTTAAGATCTGGTATAAGCTCATCCTTTTTGTAGTTTTACCCCTTGTTTCACAGACAAAGCTTTAGTCTAGTCCCATTTTAAAATGTATGTTTGAGCTGTTTTAACTGAAAGCAACTTATATATTAAAATATGTCAGTGGCATTATTGTGTTTGTCGTAATTGAACTAAGGCTTAAAACTGGTTTAATTTAAGACCTGTCTGTGAAACCAGGCCTTAGTTTATAAAATGAACTCAAAACTACCTGTTCAACCTCCACATCATCTAGTCACTTGTGCACATCATCAATGTATCATACTTATGAACAAATTGTAAGTGCTTTGGTACATTCATGCATTTGATTACATTCAATTGTCTGCTGTTTCCTACACTATCTAGAGCACCGATGGTGTGAGGACCTTATTGGAATTGCTCAGTCTATTATTCTTCTTCTCCATAATGAATCGCTTTTTTGAGGGCCTAAACATGCTCGAAATATAATGCAACTTTGCACACAGGTCTGAAGTGGTGAACATTTACATCTGATATGGCTTTTAGAATTAGGTGTGGCAAACGGCTCAACAGTGCCACCTATAAAATTGAAATTAATCGTTATTTGTGCTACGTTTCACGTAGAAGAATGAAATTTGCGAAACACGTATAAAACAAAAATTTACGTATAAGCATGTAACAGCCAGATACCTACAAAATAAACCATTGGATCAATATCCGAAAACCCAAAAGGAAATTAGATATTTCGAAATTTCTCTACAATTTTTTGTTGAAACAAGAAGCTGTTGTAACTCAGGCATATACAAAGTATAATACACCCCAAACTTCACATGTTTGAGAAGAGGTATATGTGCCCTGAACACATCTACATGACAATATAAGTGCCTCAAACTTCACGTTTGATAAGTGCCCTTGCCTGAAGACATCTACATGCCAAAACTGAGTTATATTCATAGCGCCGCCAGCTGGTAGCAGTAAGTGTGCTCAATACAAATGACTGACTTAGTCCTTCCATTTTTATATACTTAAATGCATATTGCCCACCGTGCTTTTTTTCTAAGCCACCGGATAGAGGAGGCATGGGTGCGAGGACCCTTTTAATCACTGCTTGGAGCTTT
Organism: Pseudorasbora parva; assembly: GCF_024679245.1. NCBI lineage: Eukaryota > Metazoa > Chordata > Actinopteri > Cypriniformes > Gobionidae > Pseudorasbora > Pseudorasbora parva. Next base: position 31,932,017 of record NC_090172.1, read on the forward strand.
AATGTCATATTGAAATTGATATTATATTATTATTTTGTTTCCAGTTGTGCTGTAAAATCCCCCTGTCTTTCGATTGTCCCTGTCACAAAGATAGTGTACATGTTGTTGACAAGCCAATGTATAAGCATAAATTTGAATCCTATCTAATTTCTTGCAATCAGTATCACACATACAGAAAAATGTAAAGGCCCCAATAATCTCACTGCAAAATTATTTTTCATTGTTGCTTAGGGATAAAAAGAACAGTGAAATACAGTTTAAGCCGTTTACGGTTAGCAAACATCAATATAACCCACGCTGCTGGGAGAGCTGTTTAGATGAATATGTAAATATGTATTGCACACTTTCCTCTGAATAACAAAGATGACAGCAGTAAGAAAGCAACAGTTAAAGGTTTCATGAACTGGCTCTTTTATTTCTTTCTTATTCTTTTTTGTATAATTGTTGTCTGAGGTCAACTTTTGACATTTGTGTGTTCCCTTTCGGGGAACTCGAGCTGCATCGAAACGCTGTGAGAATGCCTCTGCGTTAATGCGTTGTGAAGCGTGTGTAGAACCATTCCATCGGAAGATCGATCGATCGTCGGCGTGATGACGTCATCGACCAGAAGCTATAAAGCGTCCGTGAAAACAAACAGGAACTAGCTTCTGTGCCTTCAGTTAGCGATCTGTGTGAACCTGTCTGTCTATTTGGTGTTTTTGTCTGTCTATATAGAAGATTTTTCCACCCTTTTCCACCCCTCGGGGGGCTCCCGAGCAGTCAAGTCAGTTGTTCCCTGCCGGTCCGCCGCTTCAGGGCGCTGTGCTTGCTGTTCAAAGTACACCAGAGGCCAGCCTCGAGAGGCTGGTTCCCTTAGTAGATTTTCTAGACAAGTGGAAACGTCTGTCAAATATATCTCGTTGGGTCCTGCAGATAGTCGAAAGGGGGTACGCCATTCAATTCAAGAGGCGGCCACCTCCTTTCAGCGGTGTCCTACCCACAGAGGTGGGCCCAGAGCAGGCTCTGGTAATGGCACAGGAAGTAAGGACACTCCTGCGAAAGGGGGCTATAGAGAGGGTTTCTCCTCCCGGCAGGGAGTCTGGTTTTTACAGCCGTTACTTCATCGTGCCAAAGAAGGATGGGGGCCAAGCTCAAGTTCAAGATGCTCACACTCAGACAGATTGTATCGCAGATCAAATCGGAGGATTGGTTTGTCACCATAGACCTCAAAGATGCGTATTTTCATGTCTCCATCCTTCCACATCACAGGAAGTTTCTGAGGTTTGCCTTCGGGGGAGAGGCATACCAATATCGAGTACTTCCCTTCGGTCTAGCACTGTCACCCCGCACATTCACCAAGTGTGTGGATGCAGCTCTGGCGCCGTTGCGTCTGCAGGGCATCTGCATACTGAATTACATCGACAACTGGCTGATCCTAGCGCATACAGAACAGATGGCGGTTCAGCATCGAGATGCTGTTCTCGCAAACATGTCGAAATTGGGGTTGAGACTGAACGCCAAGAAGAGTGTGCTTTCTCCGGCTCAGAGAACCACTTTTCTAGGTGTGAACTGGGATTCGGTAATTATGCGGACGTAATTATCGCCAACACGCATAGCATCGATCCTGGCAGCAGTCAAAGAACCGAAGCTAGACCGGGCCGTCACTGTAAAGCAGTTCCAGAAACTGTTAGGTCTCATGGCGGCAGCGTCCAACGTGATACCTTTTGGCCTAATGTACATGAGGCCGCTACAGTGGTGACTCAGAACAAAAGGGTTCTCCCCGAGGGGAAACCCGTTCCGCACGATCAAAGTCACGTGGCGATGCCTACGTGCTCTGGTCATGTGGAAAAACCTGGGGTTTCTATCCCAGGGGCCCGTGTTGGGGGCTCATGTTCGTCGTGTAACGCTAATGATAGATGCCTCCCTCACGGGTTGGGGTGCGACCATGAGTGGCCGTTCATCCCAGGGTCTATGGCAGGAACACCAGCAGTATTGGCACATAAATCGGCTAGAGATGCGTCTGGTATTATTATTATTATTATTATTATTATTATTATTATTATTATTATTATTATTATTATTATTATTATTATTATTATTATTATTATTTTAATAATACGTTTTTTTATTATTAATAAAAATAATAAAAAGTTTGCGCCTGGTATGGTAAAGGCTTTCCTGCATCCCAGACCAGGTTACATCCCCAAGGTTCCTACGAGCCCACGGGGACCCATCACTCTACAAGCCTTCTGTCCTCCTCCATTTTTGACGTCAGACCAGGAAAGATTAAATCTGCTGTGCCCGGTCAGGGCGTTAGACACATACGTCCACAGAGCTGCCCTGTGGAGAAAGACTGATCAACTGTTTGTCTGTTTCGGAGCCCAGAAAAAGGGGGCTCCAGTGTCTAAGCAGAGAATGAGCAAGTGGGTGCTCGAGGCCATCTCACTTGCTTATAAGGCGGTCGGGCAGCCGTCTCCACTGGCTGTCCGGGCGCACTCTACCAGGGCTATGGCTGCTTCCAAAGCACTTTTGTTGGGGGCTTCCCTCCAAGATATCTGTAATGCGGCAGGCTGGTCTTCGCCGCTAACGTTCATCAGATTCTACGAGTTAGATTTGGCATCTACTGTTGGGGCACAGGTGCTTTCGTAGTCGTGTGCGCTACGGCTTCACACATACGAGGCACTTGGTCCCATAGCGATGTGGGTATAAGCGTTCTCACAGCGTTTCGACGCAGCTCGAGTTCCCCGAAAGGGAATGTCTCGGTTACGTATGTAACGAGACGCTGCGTCGCCCGGCCATACTCCCGGCGTGCCCGTGATCACTTAGATATCACCGTTGTTTTCACGGACGCTTTATAGCTTCCGGTCGATGACTTCATCACGCCGACGATCGATCGATCTTCCGATTTGGAATGGTTCTACACGCGCTTCATGACGCATCAACGCAGAGGCGTTCTCACAGCATTTCGACGCAGCATCTCGTTCCCTCAGGGAACTAGGGTTACATACGTAACCGAGATGTTTTTTTACATTCAAAAACATCATATTGAATAAGTAATAGGCTATTATCTACATTGGTTTTGAGGTTCTCTGAAGAAAAGCTTGGTTTTGATGGGCGAGCCGCACTGTAGACTTAAAGTAGTTGAAGTAATCGCCCACGGCTAGGATTAGATAAGATCAGCTTCTTAATTTCAGCTTTCAGAGCTGTCAGTTCATGTGAGGAATTGTTTTGAAAGTGGCAACCAGAATGATTCTTTCACAGGGCTCACAAAGCGTCTTTATTAATCAAACACACTGATTTATCTCTCATCCACCCGTGATTGATTGGAATATTATTTTTGTATTACTTGGCCCACCCGATCTGTGGATAAAAGCGCGAACCGGCACACATCAGCACACATCAAGAAATTAATGTTATTTCACTATTTAAGTTTCACCGGCTTGCCGACGGGCTTCCATTTTGGTAGCTCGTCTTGAGAATACATAGCCCCGGGATGTTGGGTTTTATGAGCCCTGGCCCATACATGTCCGATCTGATCCCGATTTGCAATGAACCAACAAATAAAGGATTATCCAGCCTGTGACAGCGTGCTAAGGTATGTTCTGTTAGCCACGTACACAAAATGATCTCTAACAATGCAATACTATCACATATAAAAAAACAACATGATTTACTCACATAAGTGTTTTGCACCATTCCTGGATCTAAATATGTATACAAATCCAGTCTTGACATGTATCTTGATTACAGATGATTCCACAGGGAAATTAAGCAAAAAAGAGCAACATCTTATGCATGTGAGTTGGAAAAAATAAAAATAAAGTTCAACCACTCATTTTCAATATTAGAAGGATCTGAAGGTTCTGAAGGAAGAATCTGAAGGAAGCTTTGATTCCACTCTATCGTTTGAGCCTTTTGTGCAGAACACTGTTAAGACCTCATTCTTTTATCTCAGAAATATTGCGCATCTACGTGCTATGCTTATATATATATATATATATATATATATATATATATATATATATATATATATATATATATATATATATATATATATATATATATATATATATATATATATATATATATATATATATATATATATATATATATATATATATATATGTGTGGCCCCATACCGCACATATTCAGCTATGGTCATTCTTAGATTTGTTTTCAAAGACTTCTTGTTTGTTTTCATTTGTCACATGTATTTTCCCGCCACTCATCAGTTACTGTGGACATTCATTCATCACAGGATATATTGACGGATGGATGATGAATGGACAGACAATTTAGTAAATGAAATTCCTCTCGCTGACATCCCAATTCAAATTCAAATTCAACTTCTTATTGTGGTCAATTTGATTTAAATTCATGCTCTTAAAGTTAAAGGGAGGCAATTCTTAATTTCTGAATGTTTAATGTTTTCCAAGTTTAGAAAGCCTATAGTTCTATTACAACATAGAGAGACCTGATCTCATAGCCTGTGTGTGTCTAGCTGAAAAGCAAAAGAGATTAAAAATAAATAATAAAAAAACAGAAGAATGGGACAGAATGAAGCTGTGAAAGAACTCTCAGTGGATGTGACGCGCTGGAGCCTGGTAGAGAGGGGGGATGTTTCTTTTAACAACAAATACAAAAATATGAAACATGGAAACTGTGAGATATTTGGTGACAGGTCGCAAAAAGCTTCCTGTTTTACGTGACGAAGGGTACCCGGAGCTCTACATCCAAATGGTCGGCCAGCCGTCTCAGATGAGAGGGCACCACTCTTGGGCCCTTTACACTCTGTTGCCTGCAAAAACTGAGAAAATGTTCTGGGTGGAGCTGTGAAATTCAGTGCCCATCACCACATATTTCTACCACAGGCTTCAGGCTGCTCTGAGACATTGACAATACTGAGCAGAGAAACAAAGGTGACCTTCGGTCATGATTCCACACAGGCTTTCCGACTGCCTGATGTTTTTATAATAAGTGTAAGTAAAATTTTTATAGTTATTGTTTTTCATTTGCCTTATTAGTCCCATGTTTACACAAACGCCCCATTAATGCATGACTGTTGCTCTGAGCCTTGTTACGCACTTACTGTACAAGCTTCTCTAATGCCATCTGAGGATTCAGCCTAACGATTAGAGAACAGAGGAAGTCTTGCAACAAAATTGACTAACACAGACCCATCCTCTTAAATTCATCATGTCTGAATCACCACATATTCCCTTCTTACGTAAATAATGGGACATGGGATGAAACGTTTTTACTCTGACTGCATGCATATAGCCTTGCATGGCAGAAGTGCCCATGAATTATGAATGCACTCCTGCATACATAAGTATGCGCACAAGTTTGTGTCTCTTCCTTTGAATTCCATGTTGTTTGTAATGCTATCTATTCACAATATAAATTTTAAGTTTGGTTTTGTGCTCAGACTGTGTAAAAAGTGACTGACTAATCTGACATCCCAGAAGTGTTTATTTTAATCAGGTCAGAAAGGGAGATACTGTGGAGAGTGTTGTTGACATGGCAGTGGAGGGTCACAAGGTGAAATCTAAGAAGTATGTACTTTAGATTCACTGTGAAAAGAAGGAAGCAAGGAAGAACTGAATAGACGGAAGCACATTTAAACAAACAAATGGATGCACATTTTAATGGAACACAATTTTGAACTCTCATTTGAACGAGAAAAAAAAAACATGCATATTTGAACGAGCACACATTTTAAATATCATGTTTAAAGAAACAAATGGACATTTGAACAAACAAACACATTTGAATAATTTAAAAAATAAACAGACACAAAAATGTATATTTGATCTAGGAGTGGTCTGACCTACCTTTTTTGCCTCTGATACCAATTCTGATATATGGGATTCAGTATTTGCCAATACAGAGTACCGATCCAAACAAACAAACAAACAAACAAACAAACAAACAAACAAACAAACAAACAAATAAATAAATAAATAAATAAATAAATAAATAAAGCAGTGCTGAATTACCTAATAAATTGTGTGCCTCACTTTGTAGAAGAGACTGTGATCATTCTTTTGTGAAAGGCATAGGCTTAAGGCTTAACTTAAACATTATTTTCCTAACACTGTAAAACAAAATACAGACACAGATGTAGTTAATTGTTTATTAAATAATTGTGCACCAGTGTAACCATATAATCCAATAGATTCACTAGCTGCAGACTGACAATTTCATTCATGACTAAACTTATAAAAAATCATAAATTCTTATAAATAATTTTTATTTAATAAATTATTATAAAAATATAATAATAATAATAATAATAATAATAATAATAATAATAATAATAATAATAATAATAATAATAATAATAATTTAAATACATTACATTTCAATTTAAGTGCAGCTTTTTAATGAAGTATAGCAACATACTGTGTGATAGGACAGAATAAGAAAGGCCTTTAAAGGGATAGTTCACCCAAAAATGAAAATTATCCCATGATTTACTCACCCTCAATTCATCCTAGGTGTATATGATATATTTTTCTTTCAGACAAATAAAATCGGAGTTTATATTAAAAAAATTCCTGGCTCTCCCAAGCTTTATAATGGCAGTGACTTGTTGGTTAGTTTATTTATTTATTTATTTAGTTATTGAAGTTCATAAAAGTGCATCTATCTCTCGTACTACTGATCCACACAGCTCCAGGGAGTTAATAATGGCCTTCTAAAGAGAAGTGGCGTGCTTGTGCAAGAAAAATATCCATATTTAAATTTTATAGACTAAAATAACTAGCATACAGCTGACTGCAGAAGCAAGTCGACTTACTGTGAAAGAGTACGCAACAATTTTTTTTTTTCAGTCCAAATATCTACAAATTCTAAAATCGAGATGCATTTACTGGATAAGTAAAATGACATAAGATATTTGAGACGAGTTTGAGTTTGTTTGATATTTTGCATTGAGTTTGATATTTGAGTTTGTTGCTCATCACTATCCGCAAGAGGCAATTTTCTTACACAAACATACCACTTCACATGGAGAAGTTATATGATAGATAGATGCACTTTAATAAATAAATCAATAAATCAATAAATCAATAAATCAATCAATAAATAAATAAATAAATAAATAAATAAATAAATAAATAAAACGAACCAACAAGTCACTGCCATTATAAAGTTTGGAAGAGCCAGGACTTTTTAATATAACTCATCTGATTGCATTCGTCTGAAATAAGAATATCACATACCTCTAGGAAGGCTTGAGGGTGACTAAAACTTGGGCTAATTTTTCATTTTTGGAGGAAGTGTCCCTTTGATAATATTTCATTGAGCAAAATTATTGCAGTATGAAAGGTTCCAATATAGAGCTCTTATGCACATTCTGTGCTCAGAATAATGCACCTGGATTATTGGAGTAATGGACGAATGTACGAGTCACAGCGCTTTTTTGTGCCTTTTGTGTGTTAAAACAATAACACAGAATAGTATACGCACAATTTATACGGATTTGGATCGGTCTCCTCTGACCGATATCCAATCTGACAAAAATGGCAGTATCAGAGCCAATACCGATGCTGAGTATCGGATCGGTAAACCCCTAATTTAAGCGACCACATTTGAAATTTGAACAAACAAGCACAAATTTTGAAAAAAAAAAAAAAATGATGAAAAATGAACACACACACACATACCTGTTTTTGACCCTAAATCGCCAAGCTATACAATCCTTTTATAGGTTTTCCATTGCATTCATTCACCCAGCTCGGCTGAAGGTGAAGGATGGCCCATTGAGTTTTTTTCTCCTCTGCTCTTATCTTGGTGGCGTGGAGAGCAGAGAGCAGGCAGTGAGTGTGAACGAGGGGTTGGACCGTGTAAGCTCTCCCCTGCAGCTGCACGCCCAGCGTGCTGCACCCTCTTTGGCTTCAGATGCAATTGAATAATTTAAGGCAATTAACGCTGGCAGGGGTTAGGGCCTGTGGAGTCCATCTTTTTCTGAATCTGCTGCTGTGTGGGTCACAGGGGAATCTTTGTTGCCTCCGTTCTTGCAGCTGGCAGTGAGTGAGAGAACACTCTTACTATATCGCATCACACTGGCAGGAAGCCCACAGTCCACAGTGTCTGCCCCGTTGCCTGCAGGTCTTTTTGGGGCATTGACTTTAGCCATTTTCTATTTTATCCCTCAGCCATGACAACTGTTTAAAAGACTGAAGAGGGCTAATCGGGGTGTTTTAGTGGAAATTATACTTAAAGCCTCTTCATCATTTTTCCTGTAATTTTCTTCATCAAAGGCTCTGTTTATTCCTGGTATTAAGGTGCATTTTGGTCGATCGGATCACAGATATAAACAGTGTCTAAAACGTTATGAGCTTATCCACTTTCAACTTCCAGAGGTGGTCGAAAATGCATTTGACCGAGATCCTTTCGTAGTGTTAACGCTCATGTGATCAAATGCATTCAAACAGCCACAAAACACTGCCTACTCTCTGGCTACTGATTTAATGCGTAAACATGGGAAACGCTCTGTAGCCAGACGTGATACTTTGTCATCTGGGGAGACCCAAGTTTGGTTTGAAGACGAAAAACCTGCCAAGCACAATGTTCTCTCACTATTACTTATTTCTAACACACTCTCTGTATTCTTGCTGCTGTCAGATCAGAAACAAAAGCTGCTGCTCTCCGTGTTTTTTTTTTTCCATCTTCTCCAGCCGTGTATAGAACTTGTGCAAGCTTATTTTGCACATTAGATCACAAGATCTGAAAAAAAGCATGCCTTTACCCGCCCATTGACCCTCCCCTTGAAGAAATGACAGAAGCGGTTGAAACTGGTTTCAAACAACAGGTGTGAATGGGTATGTGTCTCCTTCGTCCACTTGTGATGCGATCGACCAGAACGCATCTTAATGTCAGGTGTAAACAGGGCCAAATTGTATCTCTTGAGCCAGAGTTTTGGAAACATAATTTCCATCGGGACTTTAGTGTTGAGTTCCATCTGTTGACACATCATCTGTTTTCATTCCATAGGTGGCTGTTACTTGGAGGTTTTGACAGTGTCATTTCTCTTAATGCCTCGTGTTGGCTTCAAATGAGGATGTGTTTCAACTCAGGGAGTAAAGAAAAGAAAAGAGTGTGAAGTGAATTGACGTTTGAGGCGCACGCAGACTGACAGATACTTAACAACCTCCATTTTACATCTGGTCCCCCTCTCAAGTTCACTTGGGTTTAGAATGATGGCAGCCCTGAAAGGTCAAACCTTACCAGATTGTAAAACAACACTAATCATCCTGGCCAGCCCATTTCCCACACTGACACCCCCTAATTTGTTACCAGCCGTCCAGCCGATACAAAGCACTGCCAGCCACAAGCAGTGTTTGGCTTCTCTTTTCTGCTAAATAAGAATTAGGGAGGGTGGGGAGGGAGTTGAACGTGTTTCATCAACACTGTTGTGTCTGCTGCTAAAGAGAAGGGCACACTTTATGCAACATTTAAATGTCTCTCTTGTAAATGTCCGTTGGATGTGACATGTTAGCTTGCCGCTTGATACCAATCTGTAAGACTAGTGCCCTGCTGTCTAAAACAGGCCTCTCTTGTCTGGGCTTGAGTACGGATGCGACATGCCCGCTTCTTAACCCTCACTTCCTCTCAGAAATGGCAGACCGAGCCCATGTTTATGGGAATTTCATCTTCCTTGAGCGACAGCTGGCTTTGACTATGTTACGCTGTAAATAATTGCATTATGACAGTGATAAATAGGAACAGGATATTGAACTTGCTACACGAGGCCTGGACACAGAAAAGGAAAACAGACAAGGTGTGTTTACCAAGCATTGATACTAGAAGGGCTGCTTTCCCAGACACAGATTAAACCTAATAGAGAGCTAAATGGGACATTTGATGAAGAATCCACATTGACAATATCATTTTCTCTAGGACAAAGTTTAATCCGTCCCCATTAAAAGCAGAACAAAGATCTATTGACCATGACAGAGGTAGCGAAATCAACAGCAGAATACAGTTAGGAAATAATACTACATTAAATAAGGTCATGGGGCTTTTGTCATGATAGAAATATTCCTTTTAACCACCACTTGCAAATCAATTTAATTTTCTCAATGGTATCTGCGGTGACCCATCCTCCAATTCAATTTCCTCAAATAGTAAGTCGCCTTCTGTCCGGGCCTTGCTAACAAGATCCATATGATGTCAATCTCAAAGCAGAGATAAAACACTGTTGAAAAGACAGTTGAGATTATTATAGAAAATCCGTCCTTTAACAAGGCATGCAGGAAAAATAGGAAACAAATTAAAGATAATTTGACTTTGAGACCATGCAGGCAGAGGCAGGGATATAGATAATGGGGCTTCATGGATGAGTGTCCTCACTGAAGCATCTCTAAGAATGTGGTACTCACAATCAGATGAGCTTCTTTTGGCAAGACCTTGAGACAACGTCCAGCTTTTCTATTCAGACCAATCAGAAATGCTCTCCCTCCAACCCAGATGGTTGGAATCATCATTGTGTACAGATGCTGTCTGCATACTTTCAACTGGACAAGGCCATGATTCATTCACAGTCTTGTGTGTTGACAGGAAGTTACATCAGCGCATTTGGATAACAAACAGTCAGATGTTTCAGATCTGCTCTTTTAGAATAATATCAGCACACGTGGAAAGCATGTACTGTGCATATCTGGTGGTTTCACTCTTCAGTTTGATTTTTTCACATGCAAAAAAGTTTTATTTAAAGGAGGGGCTGGGATCAATCTTCGGTCAATCTTGAGTACCTATAGAGTAGTACTGCATCCTTCATATCTCCGAAAAGTCTTTAGTTTTATAATATGTATAAAAGAAAGACTCGCTTTACAGAGTATTTCGGAATAAAACTGAGCGGCTGGAGGCGTATCGTGTGGGCGGAGCTAAAGAATCACGAGCGCGCGTAGCTATTGTGTTAAGAGCATCTGAAAGCTGTGACGTAGTTAGAAAATGTGAAAAAAAAAAAAAAAAAAACACTGTCCTAAATAAACCATGGCCATCAATCTGAATCAGCCATACATGTGATCCAGAATCTGATCCGGAGACTGAAATTGAACAGGAGCAGCAGCAACAACACCTACAGTAGATGTGTGGTATGTACTGTTTACTGTAAACCATATACTGGTTTATGAGGACATGGTTTGGTGTATGGACTATTGTATGCGACTAAACGTTAGCAATATCAAGCAGAATGGTTTTGCACGCCAGGATAGTGTGTGTTTACATAGAAAAAACAATGGAATAGCAGTGCATTTTAATGAAGAATCTCACTTTATGTGAATGGCCCTAGGTTTAATATGAAAAAAAAGTAGTTCAACATATTTTCCGTCTCTTTGTGTATTTTAGTTTGGTGTGGTTTTACAATATACAAACAGACAACTGTAATGGCCAGCTAAACAAGTATATTTAAACATAGCCCATACATCGCATGCTCCATTGATAAAATAACTACACGTGATCATGTTGTTTACTTGAAGTGCACTTATGCAACGATAGCTAACAACACATAGACATTTAAAGCAGTTTCACTCTCCACCTGCTTCCAACGCACATCTGTGAAGCGTTATCATTGGGGCTACTCCATCTTTCAGCATTAGACGAGCTACAAATCCAGCTTAGACCTGGGCCTTATTTATAAAACAATTGTCACCATAACGCAGGAAACAAACAAAAACACTTGCACACAACTCCGTTTCTGATTTGACTCCGTTTCAAATTCCATCCACTGTCCCATTAACGCTAGGTTCTTTGGGAAGCTGTACAGGGTTGTCTTGCCCTGACAACCAAATATACCCTTATTTGGTGACATTGCTAATTTGGTGAAATCATGTGACTGCAGCACAGCCTGCTTCCCTAAAGCCGAGCAAAGGGCATTGATGGTCGTGCATTTGCTCTCTCGCACTGGTCACGTCCATGCCCTTCCGTATGAAGAGCATGTACAAAGACATTCTGTCCTAGTTGACATCACGCATACTCAGAAAAAACAAACAAACAAAACTTTCCAAAACTTGTGAGAAAGCTTAAGGAGTATTTTTGGCACTATCAAACGTCTAACTTGTGTTTTAAAACTTTGTCCATGTATACCATGGCAAGTCTTTAACAGTGTAAAAATCTCAGCATGAAACAGCCCCCCCCCCCCCCCCCCTTTAAATAAAATTGTATTACAATTCATATTTATGCCAGAAATTAACTTATTTAATAATGCCTGATGGTCATTAAACCATACTGATCTCCTGCATCCTTTAATCTCTAAGCCAATCACCGTGATAAAAATAAACAAGACTTCTAATCAAGCAGCTCATTTTAAAATGTGTACATCTTAAGCAAAATGTTGTATTTCATTATTGAAATCGTAATGCAGAAGTCTGCATGAACAAATGGGGTGAAATGGAAAACTTTGCTAGAAAATTAATTTTGAAATAACAGAGTAATAGTCTGCACTCAATCAATCTCTGCACTGGAAGGGCAGTATTCGCTAAGGCTACACGTTTATTATTTTATATTATTATTAAGGGGGGGGGGTAATGATATTTCAAGCATTCTGATATCTGATATTTTACACTGCTAAAGAGTTGGGTTCATATGATTAACATGGCAAAGTTTAAAAAAAAATGTTGAAACTGAGTATTTCCATGCCATAAATACTCTTTCCGGTTTATCACAAGTTTTGTAAAGTTTTTTTTTTGTGTTTTTTTTTTTTTTTTAGAGTATGACCCTCTATGTCGTCATAGAAGACGGAAAATCCTTGTGTGGACATTTCTCCTGGAAAAGCGTGCACACGTACACCAACGAGAGCTGGAGCGAGAGCACGGCCATCATTCGGGTATCACAGGTCGACAAGGATTTTTAGCAATGTCACTCAATAAGTTTTGGTAACACTTTACAATACCAGTGCACTAATATGCATTAATTCATGCTTGATTAATGCGCAGATAATAATGAGTTAATGTATTACTAATGAATGATTACTGCATCAGCAACTAATGAAGATTCTACATGATTAATAGATTAAGTAATCATTCAATTGTCACTAGTTAATATGTTATAATGTATTAATTCCTTAATAACATATTATATTAACTAATAATTTAAATTAACATGTTAATTACCACAACAGGCCAAAGCCATGCATTTCAACTTCCAGTTGTCTGCTTTAATTAATCATTAGCTTATGATTTATAAAGATATCATTATGTTATAACTTTACTTGTTGGGGCATATGATTATTAACTAATTGATTAAGTAATATGTAATTGAGGATATAGGTTTTGAATTAATTTTGAATAGGTTAATAGTCATATGCCCCAAAAAGTAAAGTCATAACATAATGATACCTTTATAAATCATTAACTAATGATTAATTAAAGCAAACAACTTTAAGTTGAAATGCATGGCTTTGATCCCTTGTGGTAATTAACACATTAATTTACATTATTAGTTAATATAATATGTTATTAAGGAATTAATACATTATGACACATTTAACTAATAACAATTTAATGATTACTTAATCTATGAATCATGCATCTTCATTAGTTGCTGATGTAGTAATCATTAATAAATGGGTTAGTTTACCATTAGTAATACATTAACTCATGATTATTCGTGCATTAGTTAAGCATGAATTAATTCATATTAGTGCACCTGTATTGTAAAGTGTTACGTTTTTTTGTTTGTTTTTTTTTTTTTTTGGTTGGTTGTGAGGAAAATATATCCTTGTTCAGCTAAATAACCAAGCATTAAGGGAACAGTGGATGCAGTTTGTTTTTCAAATTTTTCACTTGTTTTCACTGGCATTTTTGCTAATGAATGTTTTATAAGCGGATTTGTGGATCGTTGCAGGCAGAGAGTAAAATACATCATATATCTGCGAATAAGTGCATACAATGGAAACAACACGAACATATAGTGAATCAAAAGTTATACTTGGCTAATGGGATACAATGGTGTAACTTTGTTTTAAAAAGTGTGTGAGTGGGTGCCAGAGTCATGCGAAGTCATGTTTAACGATATTTATCCTTATCGTTACATCTCATAACTATCCCTTACGAAAAAGAAGTATTCTTCACTTCATTTTATGAAGTATACTTAAGTAATGTTCAAGTATATTATTTTAAGTATACTTTATGTAGTAATTATACTAATATCAATTTGTGCTAGTAGTAGGCTTGTAAGTACACTATTCCAATAGTTATTGGGGCTAAATTCGCCCACTTTTAGTATATAGAAATATACATTTAAGTAAGTGTAACAGTAGTAAAATGCACATATACGTTTCTCATTTGTACTACAAGTAATATTATAAGAATACTATAGTAATTTACTATTTTAGTACTTAAAATAGCACATTATTATTATTTAGTAGTAGCACATTATTAGTAGCACATTATTATTATTTTTTGTTTGTTTATGAAAGTACACTAAGAAGTGTATTCTCATTAAAGTTAGCAGCCTAAATTTCCTTTAAGTGAACATAATATTATACTTATACTTAACTATTTATATATTATTTTTGTATTAATGTATTATACTTGAAATATAGTATATAATAGCTTATATAGTATAGAACTATAGTCGACCTTTAATTAATTTTAAAAACATTTTATTATAAGGTGTTTTACTCATGCAAATGTTACAAGAAGGGTGTGTATGCTTTAAATAGATAGCCTGCCTTTCATGTGTTTGAGATTGCTGTATTTGCAGTGGCATACAGTAAATAATATAGCCGGGTGTAATAATATTGCCTAATTTGTAAATGTAATCCTCTCATTTTTTTTTTTTTTTTTTTCTAATATAAGCTAATATAAGACTCATACTTTTAATGTCATAGGTTAATCCTACAGTTTATTTGATTTACAACATGTTGCATTTTAAGCATCATGAGGCTTTATTAAAGAAACTCGTCATCGCATAACCTTTCTTTTTTTGTATTAGAATTAGATATATCTAAACTTTTTTTTTTTTTTTTTTTTTTTTGTGAAGAATGAAGCCTCAGTGAAGTGAATGATTTGTGAGTTGCACATATTCACCGATGACCCAAAATGGTTGTTTGTGCTGATAAGGGTGAAGATCAATTGTTAATTTAGCTTAGCCATGTGTATTTCAAGTCATCTGATGTTTTATCCAGACCAAATTAAACACAGAGGCCACAAACAAGGTCCTGAGACCTTGATAGATTGAACTCATTTGAGTGTCCCTGCAAATAATTAAATGATCCAATTATTTTGTTTTGGTGCCCTTAGAGAATGTGGGGAAAAAATCTTTTTGGTTGGCCAAAGCATTTGTGTCACATATATGTCCATTTCAGTTTCGATCAATGCCAGCATAGCACATATTGTTTTATTATTATTAAAAGAAGCTGATAACTTGGTTACTTAAAATGACCAGTTTCCATCTTCCTCATGTGAATTATAAAATGGTACATGTTCCTTAACTAACAGTGTTGAACATTTTCCTACTAGTATTGCTATAGTAAACTTTATATCCACATATTTGTTAGGTTGACGGCACTTATGTCTGATTTGATATTACATAATGATGAACTATACTTCCATCCAAAGTTTTGAATGTAACTTATGCGCAAGATTGCAATATCGCATAAAATATTCCCGAATAATGCACCGTTTCCACCCATTCAGTCGAAGAGAACATAATCGTCACTTCCTGATTAACTACCACCAACAAATTATTAAGAAACATAGGAGAAGCCACCATATAATCACGTTCGTATATAATTGCGTCTTAATAAAGTTGTTGTCTTGCTTTCAAAGGCAGTTGCTGCTGTTTGGGAACGCAGTTCTAGGAGGGAAATATACAGAGAATTTTTGACAACATACTTCTGAATAACCGAAACAGCATTCAGATGGTTTACAAACAAGGTTTGTATGCTGGTTAGTACAGTTATGAAACATCAAAAAAGTCACTTTTTTTAAATGTTTTTATGCACATTGAGGAATTTATTGGGTAAATGCATTACCATCATAGTTTATGCGCATGTTCTCCTATCGAATAGAACAATTATCCAACTCAAACCAGTGCATACATTTTTTATGCACATCTTAGCATGGCAATTTTTTTTCATGCAATATCCCAAAATGCGCATACAAATAGGTGTATGGAAGCAGCTATTGTTCAGCTTAATCTGGATGTTAAAGCTTAAAAGGAAAAGGAGTTAAAGCTTATGAAGCCTTATCATAAAATCTGTGTTTATCACAAAAGACATGATGATTCCTGGAAGACAGAAACATTTCACAGACTTACACAGAGACAGGCTATAGCTATGCCCCCCCCCCCCCCCCCCCCCCCCCACACACACACACACACACACACACACACACCACCACACACACACACACACACACACACACACACACGCACACACGCACGTACTTGCACACAATTACATAGTCTCTTACTTTGATCCACTGTTACAAATCCAAATCACTGGTGAACTTCAATTTGAGCCATCTTGCTGTGCTCCTGTGAGACATTTATTTCACCATCTGGTTCAAGTTCAGCCTTTTAAGCTTTCCTCTCAGACTCTTACTGTATGTTTATAAGGTAGTTTCACTCTGCTGTGGAAACTGAGAACATGATGCAGGTGTTGACAAATGTTGCAATATGCTGAGGGGGCATAAAACACCACTTAGAAAAAGAGAACAAAGCTAGAACACTTAAAAACCTATCTTTACCCATTTCATTAAGGGAGTGCATTCACATTTAAATCTTGCGCTTTCTAGTTTGGATTGAGGTATGAGTTTAAATCATGGTTTAGACAGCAATTTGCATGTAGCATGTGCTTATGTGCATATAGATGACAAATACATAACACTGAAGTGCATACTTACACACTAACAGCAGAATCCTTTTTCCATAGGAGATGGAACAACTGTGAGCAATCAGCTAACAGAACTATAATGAGTTTTCACCTTTCCATCATCCGCCTGTTGAACTAACAATAGAATGAGAGCCATTATGAACAGCGGATTAACACCAGTATAGTTTGCATAGCAGCCCTGTGCTCCTATTATGAGAAGTACCCAGATGAAAGGACAAAGCCACCCGAGTGAATCTGAACTAAAGTGACCGGGATGAGCCAAGGCTTTCCCCTCGTCCTTCCTCTTCCTCTTCGTTCTGACGAGTTACTGGAAGAGCATAAAAGCCATGCAAATGTTGGGTGTCTGTGGGACAAGAGAGGTTAAGAAAGGAAATGAGGAAAAAGTCATAGTTGGTACATTGCAGTTACGCTTAAAATGCCAAGTTCGCCATCATCCTGTCATCATTTACACCCTCATTTACACCAGCTGAAAGACTTTCTTTTTCTATGAAACATAAAAGGCAATACTTTAAAAAAAAATGTTTGTTTTTTAATTACTTTTCAATGATCTGTACAATGAAAATCGATGGCGTTCGGACCTCAGCGTGTTATATTTTTTTTCTTCACCTCTATCAGCACAAACAACCAATAATGACAGAATGATGACAGAGTTTTGTTTTAGTTTTTGGTGAAATACCAGGAAGTTCCGCCAGGAAGATTTAATGTTATGTCACGCGCCAGCACCAGGATGGTTCCCGTCTATTCCATCCCGGGGGTCACCTGCGCCCCTGCCTTCATCTTCAGGCAGGATAGGCAGAGTCCGTTACCTTTGAAACAGAAGCTAAGGACGGAGCCTACACCAAACCGAACTCTAATCATCATACTTGATTGGACTATCAATAAATGTGTTACTTTTTGCAATTCATCTCCTCCGAATCTTTCTGGTAGAACTATCCCTTTAAGAAGTGAATTAAGGGAAATTGTGTGTCCATGTCGCATGTATTACACACACACACACACACACACACACACACACACACACACACACACACACACACCATCCAACCATAAACTTGCCCGACACATTTTTTAATTCAATTAAAATGAAGCAAAAATGAGGATGACATGCAACTCTCCAATCTGGGGTGTCAGGTTCTTCCTTCCTTCCCTGCAAATATCGCTCCAATTTTTACAATCTGTCTAGTGATTAGCCACGGTGGTCCAGCCTTGTCACTAAGGAAATGCCCCATGCCACTTTTTGGCATTGCAGATGAGCATTAGAGCACGCCAGCTGGCCATGGATTCCTCGATCCCCTTCAGTCTGAAACAGGGATTTCTGAATACTAAAACCGTGGCTTGTTGCATCTCTCTGGTTGTTATGGGATGGATAACAGCTCCAGAAGCTCTTTGCTTTGAATAAATTGAACACTTTGCTCTGTACACTGAACAAAACCTAAAATGATAACATCTATATTACTCATTTTTTTTCCCCATTAAACATATTATAATAAAATAGTATTTAATATGACTGAATCGATAACCAGCTAAACTTTATTTTAATGTTGTTATTGAATAAACCAGGTTTAATAGGTAATAATTATTACAACTTGTTATTTTGCTAATTGTAGTCTTATTTAATAAATATTCACATATCATTGAGCCTGGCTTTGAGGACATTTAGCAATAGCAGCACTAACTAGCAGATACATTTCGGAGGATATTTTATGCGTCTTTGGCTCTGCGGTGCGTCGTGGCTCTGATCAGATTGATGGATGAGTTGGACTGAAGGGGCAATAGGTTGTGACAGCGTGGCTCGACTGAGTGTCCCCCACTGGGCGAGGGGAAACTTCGGTGAAAAAAACAAGGCAACTGAGTGACAGGTATGGCCCAGACACTGTCTGGGGTGACTCTGGAATGGTGCTTGAAAGAATGTGCAAATCTCATCCACCTTGTTTAAGACAGTGACAGCTGTTAACTCGCTCGGCTCAGGTCCCGCCGAAAAGCAAGGTGTTGTTCAAAAAGCTGGATACATGATAGAGCAAAAACTTGATTATACTACTATGCATTACCATAGATAGATAGATAGATAGATAGATAGATAGATAGATAGATAGATAGATAGATAGATAGATAGATAGATAGATAGATAGATAGATAGATAGATAGATAGATAGATAGATAGATAGATAGATAGATAGATAGATAGATAGATGTTCATTTCAACAGGTCATTTCATAAATTACAAATTACAAATAAAAAAAAATAAATAAAAAAATAGACAAGACAAGACAAGACCCCCCAGGCCCCAATAGAGCAATGCTACTCAACCACTCGTCTTTTAGATTTTACTGCTATACGCCTGTAAAATAAAATTTCTTCATGAATTTGCTAAAAGAGAAAATCCCTTGTTTTTCCCATTGCAGTTTCCATTCTTTGTGTCTGGTTTCACTGATGCAGAGGAAATCTTGGAACACCAGCATTACACACAGCTACTGTGAAAACAGAAGCTAAGGTTTGATGGACCTGGAATCTAGCTTGGTATTAAAGAAGCAGTTCACTTCAGAAATAAAATTTCCTGATAATTGACTCACCCTTACGTCATTCAAGATGTTTTTGAGGAAAACATTCAAGGGTTTTTCTTTATATAGTAGACTTCAATTCAGATTGCAGTTTCAATGCAGCTTCAAATGGCATTTTCTAACCACATTTTCTTTTTAACCACAAATGCTCTTCTTGCTCTTATTTGCGATGTGCCGCGCATTACGTCATCACATTGGAAAGGTCATGTAGGTGTTTGACTTTGCATTTTCTCTTTCACTTGATCGGTACTTCTGCCTACGTCTCGCGTGACCTTTCCAACGTGGCGATGTGATGTGTGGTGCATCGCAGATTTAGATTTATTCTGATTTATTTTAGATAATATTTTGCTAGATAAAAACCATTTTCCTTGTCCTGGATCTTCCCTTTGAAGCTGCATTGAACCTAACATTTGCTGGAATTTTTTCCTCAAAAACCTTAATTTATTTTTGACAAAAAAAAAATTAAAAGAACAGAACATCATGTGAGACAATAGGATAAAAATAGAAGTGAACCTTCTCTAGCAATATACTTCTTACACGACTTAAAATAAATAAATACATAAATAATAATCATTCAATCAATCAGGGGTATAGCTCTATAATACTACTGTTGGTAGAGTTAAAAAAAGAGAGCCCTAATTTTGTGATGGACAGTGTAGAATAAACTAATTTTACCAAATGCTTGCCTGGGGCCAAGACCTAGTTTTCATCAAAGTATAATCAACATCACCTAGAGCTTACAGGAACTAGTTTATTCCTTGTGTCATGTCAGGGCTATGCTCACAAGTATAGCAACCAAATTGCTTGAAACAAAAGAAGACTACCCGGGGCTATAAGTCAGAGGATGCTCGTCTGTGATAAACTGTCTGAATAATAAAGTCGATGCAATGCCAACTTGTTAATAAAAATAAAATAAAATAAAAACGAGAGAGAGAGAGAGACAGAGAGAGAGAGAGAGAGAGAGAGAGAGAAGAGAGAGAGAGAGAGAGAGAGAGAGAGAGAGAGAGAGAGAGAGAGAGAGAGAGAGAGAGAGAGAGAGAGAGAGAGAGAGAGAGAGAGAGAGAGAGAGAGAGAGAGATGGTGAGCTAGTATGTATTTTATTCATATGGTAATCTTAGATCACAAGATCATCATCTTAGATCTTAGATAATCATCTGGGGGCATATTACAAAAACTCTTAGGTCTTAAGTTAATTTAGGATTTTTCACAATTTCTTATTACAGACGCAAATCTTAACTTGATTTAGGATTCTTATCCTATCTTAAAAAAAATCTCTTTTTTTTCTGTAGTTAGAAAATCTTAAATCCATCAAATGTGGTAATCAACTGTCAGGTCTGTTACCAAGCAACCAACAACACAAACTGATTCTGAGGTAAACCTAAAATCAAAATGGAGAAACAGCCACGTGCTTTATTTCAGTGCGGCAGAGATTGAAATTTTGATAAGCTCCATTGAAAAGTTAAAGTCTGTTTTATAAATCGCCAAAACAAATAAAAAAATAAATAAATAATTATAATAATAAATCCAAAAAAGCCATCACTTGAAGAATGATTATTTGCTCCGTGCGGGCTCATTGGCCTCTGTAATGTTGGTCGCATTTTCGTTAACTAACGAAAATCATGTGCAAAATCATGTGTCGTGGGAGAGTATTTAATCATCACAACTCCAATATCCTGTGGGTCCTCCAAAAATCTCTCTACCATCAAATGTCTCGGCTCAACATCTTGTATAGCCTAATCAATAAATGTAATAAATAATAAATGTAACGCTCTCTCTAATTTTTGTTCTGAGTTTTACAGTAGGATTTCAAAATGTGTTAACGTTAGTAGTAGGGTTGTCCTAACGTTAAGATAGCTTTGGGATTTTTTGTTAGGATTAGGATGCTTCTGTAATACCCATTTCCTATCCATAGTTAAGATAAAATTTAGCATTTTAGAAATGCCATTCTGTAATAGCTTTTGTCCTATATGCGGTCCTAACTGAAATTGCCATGGCTACAGATAAGATAAGATTCTAAAGTTAAGATATTTCTGTAATACACCCCCTGGAGAATGTCATAAAATGAAATTGTCCAATAGCAGTCATTAATTTGAGAAAAATTAAAATATTGAAATAAGTGCTAATGATGTTCTGCTATCACCATATTTGTATTGCCTGGGTGATCTTTTTGTTGGAGCATGCTTTCATTCTCCTTGTATGCCCTCAGAAGTGGTCTCGAGGTATCATGCTTCTTGTGATCAGATTAGTGGGTGACACATGGCCGAGGGGCTGGGGAGACTCCATGGCATCCAGTAGACGGAACCCCATTGGGCTCAATCCTATTTACTGGATATCAGCATAGCAGCAGGAGTCCTCCGTATGGTGGCAAAGATTCCCATTTGAGCCCAGCAGCCTGTTTCCTTTCCATTAGCTGCTGCAGCACAGCCCCATTCAATTATATCTGCAATACCTGCCAATGTCCTGCACACATTGCCAACTGTCCAAAGCAGACATCACTTTTACCCATTTAAATTTAGGGATTGTAAGCAGCAAATAGAGAGTAGAGTAATACTTAGCTTGACTGGCTTTTTTTTAAAAATAAATTAAAGGGATTTACCAATAAATTAAAAGTCTGTCATCATTTACTCATCCGCATATCGTACCAACCAGTATGACTTTTTTTCTTCAGTGGAACAAAGATTAAGATATTTTGAAGGATGTTATTGTACATACAATGAAAGACAATGGGGTCCAAAACAACAATGGACTTTAACTATTAACTTTCGTCTGTGTGTGTGTGTGTGTGTGTGTGTGTGTGTGTGTGTGTGTGTGTGTGTGTGTGTGTGTGTAGGCATGTATTTTTGTGAAATATAAGGACACAAATGTGTATAATGACATGGGTATGACATAGGTATTACAAGGTAAAGGAGAAATATGAGGACATTGGCCATTTCAAAATGCTTATAAATCATACAGAATAAGTATTTTTTTTTTTTTTTTTTTTTTTGAGAAAGTAAAAATGCAGACTGTTTCCTGTGATTGGTAGGTTTAGGGGCATGGGCAGTGTAAGGGGATAGAAAATGCGGTTTATACAGTATAAAAAACAAAGTGATGTCGCCAATGTCACGTGATTTCAGCAGTTTGGCAGTTTGACACGTGATTTAAACTGCTGAAATCACGCGACATTGTGCGATCTGAATCATTCATCGATTCAAACTGCTGAAATCACGCGACATTGTGCGATCTGAATCATTCATCGATTCACTGATTCATGGCCATTTGAATCTTTATTTGAGGTTTGAAAACAAACGCGGAAGAGAAGACTGATGCTGAATAAAATCTTAGTTTTTCCTCTTTTTGGACCAAAATGTATTTTCGATGCTTCATGAGATTCTAATCAACCAACTGATGTCACGCATGGACTACTTTGATGATGTTTTTATGAGCTTTCTGGACATGGACAGTATAGTGTGCATAGACTGCATATGCTCTGGGACTAAAATCTAAAATATCTTAAACTGTGAATACTGAAGATGAACAGAGGTCTTACGGGTGTGGAACGACATTAGGGTGAGTCATTAATGACATCAATTTCATTTTTGGGTGAACTAACCCTTTAAGTGTTATTTTATGTGTTTTTTGGGCAAAATTAGATAAGGGGGATACTTTATATTGTTAAATAGTTCTTAATGTTTAATTATGTTGCAATAATTAGAACCATTTAAATTATACTGGGTTACCATAGTGGAGAAGAGCGGTGCTATTGCTTAGGCTGTGCGACAGCTCATGTCATTAAAGAGCATTTCATAGCGCTTGACATGTTCATTACCTGCTATTGCTGACTAACAGAATGGAAGCTATAGTTAGTACAGTCTTATAAATCAGTCACGTAACCACAAAAATATACAAAACAAAATAAGCTTGTGATTTGATTAAAGAGACAGGTTCTCAAGCCTCCCTCTGCATACCACTGTTGTTAGGAAGCCATATTAAAATCATTTTGCGATTACACAATTTTGTTACTTAAAAATGACTTCATTCCATGATGTTGAAGTTATGTGAACAAATCATGTTTGTTGAACTTAATTGATTCATGTGGAACCGATGTACATGATTAAAACATGTAAATACAACACGCCTTTTTTTCGTATTTCACAAAAACAAAAATGTGTGTGTGTGTGTGTGTGTGTGTGTGTGTGTGTGTGTGTGTGTGTGTGTGTGTGTGTGTGTGTGTGTGTGTGTGTGATATACCTTTAAGAAGCATGTGCGTGTGTGTAATTTACATTTAAGAAGCAAGTGCGGAGTACGCTGTCATTTAGAAGACAACAGTTTTTGTAGAAGTTCTTTGCGTTCTTTCAAAGAATTCTCTGCTGCTTAAATGACACCAATGAAATTGTTCCTTATTAGCATATATGCCTGAAACTGTCATCCAGCTGCACCAGCAATTAGCTAGTTTCATCATAAAGACTCGTATCAGCAGAAAAAAGTAATCATTTGCAGTAAAAGACCTTCCTCATGATTTCCTCATTAAATTATTCATAGGGCTTCCTCTTGCTTGTATATTTTCCATTTAGAATGACAAGGTTCATTATGAAGATGAAGCTCCTGCCGTATTTTTGAGTAACTCTTTTTACGGGGTCTTTTCTGATTTTCTGGAACAAAATCACACACTCAAGTCAGGGACTACAAGTGAGGAAAGAGTGAGAATAAAGGATGAAAAAAAACTTCAGACTTTACAAAGCAAGATTAAGAAGTAGAGCGAGAAAAACATGCTTGTTTGTTTACTTTGTTCACTGTCTATCCTTGTCTCGTCTGATGTGACATGACCCGATAAAGAGCAAGGACCCCATGTTTCCAGAATCACCTAAAGTAGAAAGGAGGCACCCCACTCGCAACCATATCCATGGAGGATCTCTTAAAGAAAATAAAGCGAGCTCTCTCTGATGAGCGCCTCCAACTGATAAGGTGTCAGATGTACCACTCCATTACTATGACGGAGGTTGTTCTGTTTTTCTTTCATTTGAACTCCCACCGCAATAGACTGAGTAATCAGCTTCTCTCCGTTCTCTATGCGAAGACCCCTGCCAGGTCTCTGATCCACCAACAGATATCAGTGTCTCTTAATGGATTAAAATAGGGTTAGACAAAATGGATATTATATCAAAGAGTGCATGTGTCTGGCTGCTTCCCCTGTTTCTGCAGCGAATACGTGATCAAAACAACAGAGACGGAGAAATGATAGTTCTGATGTGTGTCGGAATCCAAGCTGTGGTGGAACATGTTTGATTCAGCTGCTGGGATGCACATTGGCATGGGTGTCTGATTTTATTTACCCAACTGTGCCCCAGTAAGACCGTGCAATTGATATTGGCAGTCATTTGTTTGAGCGAACGAACGATAAAACTACAAAAGGCATGTTCATTGTTGGCTTTTTAGCGTATTGAATTGTGGCTTAACAGGTTTTTTAATGTGTTACATCAAAACAGTATCGTCACTGTCATACAATCTCTGGTGGAAAGTTAATAAAAACTATATAAAGCGTGCCAAGGAATCCTCCCGAGGAGCCTCGACAGGCTCTCCTCAGATGTAAAATTGTGCGATGATACGTCCAATTGTGATACGGAAAGGCAAAGCAAGACGTTTTCCTTATGTGACGGCTAATTTGAGTCTCCAAGGAACCTGATTAAAAACTGACATGGATCTGATTGCTCTGCCATCCTAAGGTAACACTGCCAACGGTGTCGCTCTCCTTTTTTTTCTATTCCATCCACACCCCCACACTCCTCTGTTACTTCTCTCTCTCACACTTCTTTAAACCAGCCTTGGCTGAAGCGACCGTGTGAGCAGTGAATCCATTACCAGAGCGACAGCTCAATTCAATTATTAGACGGGCTAATAATCTGACTGAATTGATTGTTCACTATATCCCCAGCCAAATGGCTAATGGAGAGAGGATCATGTTTGGGATTTATTGCCATAAAGACAGGAATAGAGCACATGCTGAATATGACCCGGAGCTGCTCATAATGAACACCACTATGCTTCCTCAATCTGAGAGGGTGAAACCCCGAACCATAAATACGCCTGAGGAATTATTATTTTTTAAAGCGAACAATCATTGTCTTCCTTTATTATAAGGTTATTGCAAAAACAACACCGAACAGAAATAAGAAAAATATTTTTAATGTCATTAAAATCAACATCTAAACATGAGTGTATTGGATTCCTCTTGATAGACTTCAAATAGGATTCTGAATAGTTTAGATAGGTTTTATTTTCAGCATGATCCATATTCACAGAAAAAAATGACTTTCCTGCCTCAACCTTAAGCCACAAATGGATAAAAAGTGGGTCAAACTGCAGTTTCAGTGGACTACCAATTTCAATCAACAAAGCACAATGGTAAGAGGAGACATTCCAATTAGCAGAGCAGTAATGGATACCATAATTATAGACCTAACCTACAATTAAACTCTGACATGATGACCAGAGTAAAGGATCTAACAACATAATGACCTTTTTCCAAAATGAGCTTTTCTGAACATAGTGCTGTGATTTTGTGTGCAACACTGCATTTATTGTTAAAGGGGGGGTGAAATGCTGTTTCATGCATACTGAGCTTTTTACACTGTTAAAGTCTTGGATTCCCATCCTAAACATAGAAAAAGTTTCAAAAACTAATGTTGGACGTTTGATGGAGTATTTCTTTGTCAAAAATACTCCTTCCGGTTTCTCACCAGTTTCGGAGAGTTTTTTTCCGAGTATGGCTCGGCTTGACGTGAACAGAGCGGAAGGTCCTTGTATGGGCCGTACGGGCTCTTCTCCCGGTAGGGTGCGCGCGTGCATGACTAGAGCGAGAGAGGAAATGCATGGCCATAAAAACAGCGCGCTCCACTTTATTCCTATGGGTGACATCAAGCGACTTCAACGCTTCAGGGAAGGCAGCGCTGCATTTGAACCGATTTGAACGCAAAAATGAAGGGAAGCTTCACAACATCGCTTCAGTCGCGTCGCAAAGTGGATCTCCACGGTCACTGCTGTCACAGGACTTCACCAAATCATACCAAAGAAGTGTGTTTTTGACGGAGTGGTCCCAGCGATAAAGGTTCGGTCCTGCTTTGGAAGCAGCCGGTGAGTAAAACTGCTTCAAATGTCTGTGCTGTTGGCTATGGTCGCGTGAGTAAACATCAGTAAACAACATGATCGCGTGCTTCGTCATTCAAATGCTCCATTGTTGTTCTATGTATAACGTTACACTAGTCTGACGTGCAAAACCATTTTTCTTGCTACTGCTAAGGTTTAGTCACATACAATAGTCCATAAACTGAATCATGTCCTCATAAACTGCGAGTAAAGACATACAAATGTTGACAGGCCACTAAATACAGTACATACCACAGAGACGGGTGTCCTGCTGTTGCTGTTTCTCCTGTTCAATTTATTTCAGCCTCCGAATGATTCTGGATCATATATCTATTAGCTGAGCTTGATAGCCATGAGTTTCTCCACGCTTGAGGACGTCAACGATTTGCGTGCTCATCATTCTTTAGCTCCGCCCACACGATACGCCTCCATGTGCTCGTTTTTTTCCGGAAAAAACTCGGTACAGCCTATATTTCTTTTATAAATATAATAAAACTAAAGACTTTTCGGAGATATGAAGGATGCAATACTACTCTATAGGTACTCAAGATTGACATGAGATTGACTGCAACTGAGTGTTTCACCCTCCTTTAAAAATGGTATTAATCTAAAAGATAACATCAACTTTGAAATTGGGGAAACTTGGGGTTGTGTTGTAATAAGCAACTTGCCTACCTTCATACAGCGTGGATTTTGTGTACTTTATTGCTTAAAGAAGCAGTTGGGCAATATTACAAATATTAGGAAGACTTAAAAAAAAAAAAAAAAAAAAAAAAAAAAAACATTACTTTATTTTAATCTTTTTTTCACAATATGAATAAATGACAATATGCAATGATATGGTTAACAGGTGTTTCTGTCAGTATATTGTGCAACATAGAATAGCTTTAAAGTTATAATGAATTATTAGAAGTCACAGCCGTAGCTATTTTAACACCCAAAACATATGCTGAGACAAAAAAATAAAGAAGATCAATATATATATATATATATATATATATATATATATATATATATATATATATATATATATATATATATATATATATATATATATATATATATATATATATATATATATATATATATATATATAAAATACTGACAATAAATCCACCCAAAACTTTGAAAATATTTACTTAGTAATTTGTATAAGACAAATATAGTCATATGATATCAAAGACAGAAAAAAATACCAGATGATTAAACAAAATATGCATATGCACAGTCCTCAGTTTTCCCTTCAGATGGCTATCCTGTCAACTAAAATCAAACTAACGAGGCTATAAACAGAATGCGCTATTAAAAGAGATGTACATTACCAAACAACATTTTTTTTCTTTCGTTTTATCAGATGAATTTCTCAATGAGAATTCTGTCACTTTTCACATTTTTATTGTATTTATATATTTTTATGTTTTGATTGAGACGAGAGGGTTTTCCCTTCCCCAGTGGGGACTCAGCTTTCATCCGCCTGTTTTGATTGGAGGAGGATTTTAGAGGCCGGTTTAACAGTTGCGTTGGCCGCTCGCTTCAGATGGGACCGCACGACAGGACAGATGAGAAACTGCTTCCATCTGGAAACGCAGGGAGAGAAGGAGGGTTGACTCGACACAGTCACCGGCAGTAAGACACACACACATCCTACTAGCGTTACATCGCACCGGTCATCATCATTCCGGCTGTTGGAGGAGCAGAGCGAACGTGCGCGCAGAGCAGCTGCACCTGACTGATCGTGGACATACCTCAGTTATACATCACCAGTCTTCATTTAACAGTTGCCTTCGGTACTTACTTGAAGAAGGGAAAAAAAGAAAGAAAGAAAAAAATCTACCGGGCTTTTACGTTTTACTACAATTCTGGGAGAGGACTTTTGCAATGAGGACCCTGCGTCTGGAGTGCTAATACACAGACTGCTCTTGTTGGATGTTGATTGTTGGTCAAAGAGAAGAAGTGACAGCGTTTAGCCGCTGTTGGGACCACCACTGGACAACCGGTCGTGCCTGAAAGTGGTCAAAGGTAGGAAGTGATGATGATGTTTACGACTGTAATGCGCATCAAATCAACGCTGTGTTGCAAGAGCTGGATCCTGAGGGATGGAGAGGACGGGTCAGCCGTTCGCACCAAAGGGTTTCTCCATACCTCAGCAGACAGCGTTTTTTTTTTATATTTTATTTTATTTTATTTTATTTTATTTTATTTTATTTTATTTTATTTTATTTTATTTTATTTTATTTTTGCAGTGACTGCACACCTATTGTAAACCATGCACACTTAAGTCAGTTGAAAATGTGAGCGCTTCTGACATTCAAAACGATTTGCTTTCGTAGATGGAGCTCATGGCTCAGCAAGAAGCTCAACTTTTAGTTTTTTGCTGCTCTCCACGATCACGAGCACGACGTGGTGGGGGTGCATTGCGTTCCACTGAACCTGAGCCAAAAAAAAAAAAAAAAAAAAAAAAAATGACAGAGATAGAGATGATCCCAAATATTCCGCAGTTTAATTTTTATTGTTTATACGACGTCAATATAATCTTATTTTAGGCTATTTGACTTCTTTTCGTAACTTTCGCTTGACTGTGTTTGGCACAACTTTCCATGTAGCTCCATTATTGCGATATCCAGAATAACGATTTCGTCTACTAGTGCACAGCTATGGTGTCCCTGCTTGTTTATTTATTAATTTATTCAAGAAGAAGTTTCCATATAGGCTATAAACAATTGAGGAGGCAATTTTCTCCATCACGAGCTTTTGGTTTGTAGGAATGCGCGTCGCCTGTCGCTGGACTGAATCCACAACGCCTCAGCATTCACGGCGGGGAATGGAGGAGTCGTGCGGGTGGTGAGAGAGCACAACCCCGGGCATAAAAACAGTCATATACCCCCTGTTGTGAGAATCACACCATGAATCATTACACAGATCCTTTTTGAACAATATCGGCTCTGTATTTCCTCTGTAGGACACGCAGAACTTGTCAGGGAGGCGAATTGTGTGTGTGTTTGGATCAGAGTGCTGAGGATTTTACATTTGTAAATTAGGTTTGACATTTTATATATATATATATATATATATATGTTGTCAGGCATAATGCAATGTGATATGTATAAAATGCTGTCTGTGACTTGGTGGCAGTTGCATAGGCCTAACGATAGATATGAAAAGTAGGCTATACGAATATTAAACAAAGATTAGGTCCACATTTCCTTATCTCAGCAATCCAGTACGTATAGATAAATGCGTGAGGATCATTATTATTGATAATAATATGAATCATAATAATATTATTTCTGTTAGTAGTAGTATTAATGATTAAAGGACACCATGTACGCTCGCATGCATTCAATAGAGGGTGCTGTTGTTCTTTTCAGCCCTGGCCCAGTTTGCTTACCACAGTTTTGTCTCGGAGGGCCACTCAAAAAGATTGAGCGCCACCGTCTGTGTTGCTCATGCTCCCCAGGGATGCAGAATTCAATCTAGCAGAGGCTCTGGCTAATGCTGTGGCACTTTGTCAGGATTAACATCTTTCTAGTCAGTGGCTTCTGTTACCTTTGGTGTCACATTACCACCTTGGAGTTGTGTGCGGGGAGAAAAAAAAAATGAAGCCTTGGTAGCTTGCTCTTGCATTGTGTTGGGTGCTGCGCTCTGCTCCGGTCCCACATCACTGCGGGTCGATAGAGGAAGAGACTCAGTCATTTTTAACAAATAAAGGCATTTGTTATGGTGACTCGTGAGGCTTTTCAGAGAGCTCTTTTTTCATCACCAGCAACAGCCAAACAAGGTCTCCGTGCTGAGTTTAATTTTCAGTTAAAGAAAAGAATACCTCAACTAGAACCGATTTCCGGAGCTCATCTGATCAGTCCATTTTCTTTGATTTCAGGTTTCACTAAAGCAGATCTTTCGAAAAGCAAAACCGAAGTTACCACCAAACAAAGAAGTGCTTTTGAACATCAATTGAGCTTTGCTAAAAAATAAATAAAAAAAAGATAAATGAATCTCCACGCTTAGGTAAATTCAGTCATGTTCATGCATGAAGAAAGTCTTTCCGATTCTGCTGGCAGCCTCCTCGGCAGTATGGTCTCATTGTGGTGGTTTCTACTCAGGCGCAGAATAATGATGATTATACCAGCACTTGGACAGGGCCAAGTTGTTCGTGCCAACTGTCTCCAGTACAGGAATCTCATGCCATCTGTTAGTGACCTTGGGACACATAAATACAATGTTCTGAATCTGACTGGTGGCTTGGTACTGTATGAGTGAACTTGCTATTCCATAAAGGTTTTCGAAGCAAC
Source organism: Pseudorasbora parva (assembly GCF_024679245.1). Taxonomy (NCBI): domain Eukaryota; kingdom Metazoa; phylum Chordata; class Actinopteri; order Cypriniformes; family Gobionidae; genus Pseudorasbora; species Pseudorasbora parva. The sequence goes on from NC_090172.1 coordinate 31,962,811, forward strand.
ACTTTGGGCATCCCTTATACAGATAGCTAAAAAATACTAAATTTGATCATTATTTTTATATACAGTATATATAGCTAGCTTGAACATGGGCCTTCATCTTCAAGTAGAGTGCTCAAAGAGTCATGAAGAGAGTCCACAATTAACACTTTGAAATATGGTGGATGAAATATGGAAACAGGAAAATAAATTGGATGTTTTTTTTTTTTTTTTAAATTCCCCATCAAAGAATTATTAAGACTATTTGACACAGCAGAGAATTATAGCTTCATTTATACAAAGCAGCCTTCATGGTGAACGTGGTTGCACTAATCACTGCGTGGGTGCGTGGAATACATCCATTCAACCTTATGAGGAGCAATTAGCAAAGCAGAAAATCATACACCCCTTTTATATGGTAACTTTTAGAGCAGGGGTGATTTTCTTTTCTTCCTTTCATTCTTTTAATGCTTTACGGTGCAATGGCAAATGGCATTACTCATAATTCATAATCTCACAACTAATGCAGAGATGTTGAGATTGTGTAAAAAATTGCCTAATGAACAACACCTGAGAGAATCTTAGTGATACAGAGATATGTTAGGATAAATTGATATGAACAACACAAGACGGTCCATCACATTGTGTCGGTTGCAGCTTGGTGCTGTTTTATGCAATTTTGTGTGATGTTATCTCACATTGAAATGATGGTAATCTGAAGCCAGTTTATTGTGCTGCTCTGAAAATGCATTGGATTATGAATGAATACACGATTCACACGAATTTGGATATGCTTGCTGGTTTCAGGCTTCACTGTTAATAATCTTCATTTACTCTGGATGGCCTGGAGTGTGACAAGCCAAGTAGATTTTGTCAAAGCAGTTTGGAGATCTTTTTTTTTTTCTGATGTCAAGACCACTCTTTGATCTAGCACTATATCATCATACTGCTTTTTTTCTTTTTAAACCTTTGCCTTTGAAGACCATGATGTAACTCAACCTTCTGTGACTGTTGCATCCTCTATTCTTTTATAGATTAAAAACACGTAGATAATGTACAGCGCATATTTACAAATGATTCCGTTCTCCTGCTTGCACTTGTTTTGCGAATTTAGATGCAGAAAAATAGAATGCCTTCATTAAGTTCATTTATTACAATTAAATACGAGATGCATACATTTAATTTTATCCATGGTCTATCTAGAATTGGCCTTATCTGTGAGATTTGAAAATGTGTTCTGTTGTTGCTTTAATTGCACTTTTTTTTCTCTTAATCTCTTCGGTCCTTTCTTTGAAATGGAGCCATATATTTTTACATACATAGACCTAGTCATTAAAGAAGTCTGTGAAATTATTTTTGTTGAAATGATTCCAAAATACCAAATCGTGCTGCGTTCTCATAGATCTGACCTTTAGAAAGAACGCACTGGTCATAAGTGATGTGGCTTAGTTATATGGCCAATAATAGGCCTGATTCTTCTCTCAGACTTACTTAGCCACAAAACAGCAGATAACATTATCCTGAACCCATTTCCACACAGCGCAATTAGACATGAGACGTGTAACCTTTTCTTCTATAATGCATCCTAAGACAGAAGTGCTTTAACAGCCCCTCCCTCTGTTTTCCTCTCATTTTGAATTCCAGTCGGTCTACAAATAATAAAACACCCGCGATGGGTTCGACACTGTAAGCACAAGACTTTTTTGGTTCCTCACATGCCTTACTACACATAAGGATGACACAATGTGGTGGCATGAATATGGTTTCCTATGCATTAGTTCTTCCTGTCGTTCCATGCAATCCTGGAAGTAAACAAGTAGCTCATTTGAGAGTCCAGATACCAGCCATCTGGTTAGTGTTGCTAAGGGTTTTGTACAGGTTTACATCTCTTCCTGTTGAAAGGGGTGGGAGGATGAACTGATCTGCAATGACACGCTCCATTACTCCTTCTTTGCATCTGCAATAAAGCTAATTGTTGGGTTTCCCCTGTTTAAGCCCAGCCACAATGCACAATCACACTAATATTCACGACACTGAAGACAACCAGCGCGGGCTGCTTTCCTCGTCGACCAATCAGAAAGAGCGCACCGGCACAAATGGATCACAGACAACCCCCTCCTGTTCCTTCTGAAAGTGAACTAATATCTTTTAATTTACAGATCAACCATAGCCTGCAATCAGAGTGTTAAGTGCTCTGGGTTCATTATCTGGTGGCATATGGTGATGCATTTGCATAATACGCTAATACTTACTCCAAACTCTCCTATCTATCACTGCGCTATTGGCAATGTACGATTTTGTGCAATTATTTTCCCTGAGAAGCTCATTGTTCTTTTCTCTAATTAAGTCTTTTGAATGTAATGAAACAATAGCGAAGAACACACCTTGACTCACAACCTGATCGTTGTAATTTCGCACAACATGGATGGGGTGTGTAAATCATAGCAATTTTTTATGTTTTTAAATATTTATTTGTTGCCTCCCAGCCCAGAAATCACCAGAACTAAAAGAAAAAGACAGAGTATGGCAGTCATGATGACAGCGGCTAATGCCTGGCATTTGCCTCCGTGGCTGTCTCTTACGCTTTGCAAGCTCTACGCCATCACATGGGTTTCCGAAGCAACGTTCAAGTGGCTTATTGTTTACTACTTAATGGTAATGAATATTGCTGCAGATTGTTGAAATGCAGAGACAAACTAGTAAAAGGAAATCTCTTAAAATTAGCTCACTTTAAGACATGAGGCATGAAATTGGATTTTAAGTTTGCTGTTGAGAGAGAGAGAGTGAGAGGGAGGGAGGAAAAGTGCATTGCTGTTCTCACAGTTCAATGCCTCTCTCATTGCTTGCTGTCCTTTTACTCTGTTGTATTTCCTCAGAGCTGCTACCTCACCTGTTCTCAATATTTAATGTGGTGGAGGGTCTTTTGGGCTTGTAATGAAGTGGAGGTCAAGAGCTTCCTCCAGCTTCTTTCCTCCAAACTGCCCCTGTAAATGTCAGACGGCTGTGAGAAAGCAGTCTGAACTTCCCCCCGTCTATCTCAGTCAGTCATCTCTTTATTTCTCTTCATCACTGCCCACTCTTTTGCTCCCTCTATCTCCGCCAACCTTCGTCAGAATTCATCTCAGAGCCCTGGCCTCCACTCAGCCGTATCCTGGGCTTTTTCCATGTTATATTACCACCTCATCAGCCTTTTTCTGTCACTCATCTCCCCTCTACTACCCTTTTTTTCTTATCTGATGAAAGTCGGAGAAAATCCTCCAAAAAACAAAACGATTTTGACACGTGTGATGTGTATGGTTATAGATGGCCACACAGGATGTTTCTTTTCAACAGAGCTTTTTGTTTGTTTTGTATTTTTTTGTGGACCTCAGAGGACACAGTCATTTCTTTTGGCAGAAATGAAGAAAGATGTAACTCATCACCTCCCGGACTTAGTTTTCCGTAATCCTGGCCATTTTGGTGGCCTTGATAAAATATTCATCCCTTTAATCCCTAAGCTGACACAATGGTGTGTGAAGAATCAGGCTATTTTCCATTCCACTGACCATCTGATGGGCAGCCTTCTCTAAAGACCTGGCCACAATGCTAGCGTTTGGCTGGTTCACTCAGAGAAAACAAGAGGTCCAAACCTAGCACCACTGGGGCTTTGTCAACAGTGAATAACAAGCAGGCCAATTACAACTCAGTTACCAAAAGAACAGTGGAAAAGGCTGTGAGTAACAGCAACTCCCAAACGATGAGAGAAAACTAGGTTTATGGAACAGGTGATGAGGAAGATAAAAGAATTTGTTAGATAACCTGGTGGGCCAATTTTTCAGGCGAGGTATGCGAATAAAGGCTTCCAATTTTTGTGTTTATACATAATACACAGGATAAATTGAGCTTGGGAGTTTAACAAGTACCACACGATAACCTTCTGCAGTCCTTGGCACTCATTGCTGTGTATCCCTGATCTCCAAGGTCTCATATTAACTTTTGGATGGAAATCTGTCTCGAATGAATTATGGTGCAAAAACAATCCCAGGGGTTTGTAATCAGTAATTTAGTTTACTTTAGCCAATCGCAGGGCCCCAGATCCAGGCTGTGATGTGGCCCTTTCTCTGCCAGGATCTGTAGACTTGAAAAGATATGTAAATGATATTAGTTTCTCTATTATACCGCTTAGATTTTTTTTCTTTTTTTTCTTTTTTTTCTTTTTTTTTCAGGGAATTATATTAGGACAAGCTGCATGATTGATTACATGTATTTATCTAAATTTAACTATCTAAAGATCTCATTTCCTCAGAGAGAAATTGCAAATAAATCAATAAGGATGTTTTCTGAAAGAAAGAAAGAAAGAAAGAAAGAAAGAAAGAAAGAAAGAAAGAAAGAAAGAAAGAAAGAAAGAAAGAAAGAAAGAAAGAAAGAAAGAAAGAAAGAAAGAAAGATGTATGAACTCAATTGAGTTGGAACATCTGGTGTTCCAAAACTCTTTTGACGTGATATGCTAATCAATTTTTTAGTCAAAAAACCCCACAAAAAAACCTGAACACTAAAAAGAGTAGTGGGACAGTCCCAGCACATGTTCTCGGATCCTGCTTTTCCTTCCTATTGACGTTTTAAAGAGAGAGGGGCATTCAGTCATCCAATCTCTCGAAACGCTATTTGTGTCATTTTTGTCTTTAACCCTGAGATCAACAAAAATAGCACAGAATGAGTGAATAATTTATTTATTTCTGCTTCTAGTGGCTGGGTTAATGGGAAGCGGTTTGGTCACAAAGGCATACATTTGTAAATGAGGCAGATAAACCTTTGGGTAGACAAGGAGCGTTTTGTTTGACACAGGAATTCTGTTGTTGGCTGTTTTGGTTGTCAAGTACTCTGGGAAGGCAGGATGTGTACTGGGCCTACAATGGGCCTTTCAGCTAAGCATCTCAGATGCACGGCGATGCTGTCCCGCCTCCTTTCACAGTGCCCTAATCTCTTTATCAGGCAGCCACAATGGCGGATTCAGTCTTCAGCCTTGCCGATGAGATCAAGACCAGGAGGCAGACGCTTCGAACTGACCAGTGTCTAACCTCAACCAGTCTCAGAGCAAAGTTTTCACAAATGCTCAAGGGTTATAGACACATTGTGAAAGTTAGAAAGATATGAAAATCATGAAAACAACAGCCTGTACTCCTAGTATAATATTATACTACTAGTATATTTACAACCTGTACTACCAGTATTTTTAATTATTTAAATTGTATTGTTCTACTTCAAGTATCAATTTTATCTTTTAAAATGGCTCCAGCAAATGTTACATTCCGTACCTTTTGAAAATATTTTAACTGATGAATATAATAAGACATTTTCCATAAACATAGTGACTTTAGTAGGGTATATTTCTCTTTTTACAACTTTATACATGCTAAGTGTAATAATTCCTGATTGATTCCTGATCATTTTAACCCTCAGGAGTCTAGGCTGTTTTGGAGCCCTTTAAAAGTTTTGACATGCTCTGACATTTTGATAATCACTCATCTTGATATATTTTATTGCTACTTATATGTACTGTTTGTATGTTTTCTGTAAAACTAACCAAAACACGTACTAAAAAACTTAATTAAAATGAACAAACATGAAAACTGAATGCACCAAAAAGGAGCGTTTATCCCTCTATCTCGTGGGCCATTTTTATTTAGTGCCTGTCAATGTGTGTTTGCATCAGTAAACTCATTCACACTCCTGCAACCCTCAGGAATCTACCAGCATTGCTGTGCTACCTCTGTAGCGCAGACATTTCCATTCCATTTGTGGGGTTGTTTGTCTTTGACGCAACAGCTTTTCTATTGCTTATATCCTTTCTGAATCATTCTTCACTCTCGCATCAGGAAAAAGCATTAAGGCATATTAGGTTTGGCTGGATCACTGTAATGCCAAATTGCACTTAATTTCACACCTTTGTAAATTCTGTTGTGTCGGGAAAGCTCTTTTTAGAGCTCTTTCTGTCACGGGCAAGCTCTGTAGTAAATAGTTTGGGGCCTCAGGGACTCGTCCAGCCTGAGGTTTTAATTGTTATAATTTAATGCAAGGGTGTCCACATCCTGTTGACCCCTGTTTGCTGGGCTTTGTAGGTTACAGTAAAAGGAGAAATGATTTCCAGCTGCCTGACATTGTGGGTGGCCCATGGGTGGACACTCTTTTTAAGGCAAGCAGCCGCTTCCCTTTCTAATTAGGCTGTTGAACATTAGCACTACAACTGTTGGAGGAGAAGGGAAGTAATGGCCTTTTCAGTGGGAACGGCAAAGCGCTGTACACCGCTTGTCACTTCGGCAAGGACACAGGGCTCGCGAAGGCCAGCAAGGCGTTCATTAACATGACAGTTAGCCTGGCGTCGTAAAACCGTACCAGCTTGTAATTGAGGAGCCCGGCCCCTGCTGAGCGGCTAGGACAGCACGGTGTACAGGGGGACCTAAACTACAGACCACCCTCAATACAGATCCCACCACTCCCACGAAGAGCAAACAAGCTGTACTTCCTTCAACTGTCATGTAAAACACTGTCCTTCATTTTATGCCAGAAAGACCCGTTCCCATCCGCACAGTCCTTTGTTTCTTCGCTTACCATTCGCCCATTCACCTTCTATATGCACCTTTTACCCCAGAGCAAAGCATCTTTTCTTTGATGCCCACTCGTGTGATTGCTGACCTGACAGCTGTCTGTGTTTGAATGGCTCTCCTTGGTAACAGTCTGGAATGTGTGTATGAAAGTGCTAAAGCACCGACTGTGCTGCCTAGAGAGTATAATATCCGTTGCTTATGAATTGCATCATACACTTCTTGACGTTATGTCAGTTGTTACATACCGTTTATATAATATACTAAAGTAATTCGACTTGACTTATTTCTTTATTCTGTTTCTGCTTCTGCTCCTCGCATACGTGCTTTGATCAGATCATTTGCCACTGAAATTTAAGAGCTAAAGAACTCGGTTTGCTTTTAGCGCAGAACTCTGCTGTGTTTTATACGGGGACAGATCAGGATGAGCCAGTGCGCATTGTTTCTCAGAAGTGTCTTAACACAGAATTGAGGCATGTGCGTCACCAAATGGGGGATTTTAAAAGCACTGCTCCGAGCAGCAACGGAAATGGGAGATTTTGAGTGGCATGAAAGCTGACAATTCTATAAGTTCTTAACTTAGAGGTGTTTTTCTGCTTCTGAGGGTTATTTAGGGCACAGCGTATTGTCAATGGAAGTGGGGGATTGATAGAGAAGTCTGAAACTCGTGGTTGCAGACAGGTTTTTTCTTCTTATTCCCTTTAACCTGAATTGTAGGTCAAGTCAAGAATTGTTTGTGCAGGGTTTTAAAAAAAAAAAAAAATGTGTGTGGTTTCAAATGAGCTTAACAGAAAATGTTCATACCTAGTATTAAGATCAGTGATACATGATAATCATGGTCTAAAACATTTGTGTTATCTGATCACTGATCACATAAACACTAATCGTTCCAGATGCGAGCCACATGGTAAACCACTAAAAATAAGGTTTTAAACCCTGCCATGTTTAAAATGTATTTATATCTTAAGACATATTTTAGGCTAGCTTTTAGATAGTTTTAGTCTCTTATTATGCATAGTCTTTTTGTTAAAGCTATTATCTTGTTTTCCATGTAAGCAGCTTGAGAAGTTCACTTTAAAGGTGCCATATACAAATAAAGTTAGCATTGTTATTATATTCAGTGTCATTTCAAAGTTTTTATAGCTTTATTCACATGCACTAATTTGCTCAAATATTACACTGAAGATATGTCAGCGTTGCAAAAGATTTCAGAAACATAATGTTCTTTTGAACTGTCTAATCATCAAAGAAGTATGAAAAAAAATGTTTATCATATTTTTATTCATGTTTCCACATTATACAGCACAACTCAAATCAGCATATTAGTATGATTTCTGAAGGGTCATGTTAAGCTGAAGACTGGAGTAATGATGCTGAAAATGCATCAGGAATAAAATTCATTTTAAAATATGTTCATATAGAAAACAAAAATTGTAATAATATTTCACATTACTTTTTTTACTGTATTTTTGATCAAGTAAATGCAGACTTAGTGAGCTTCTTTCAAAAACACTGGCATACTTATGTGTGTATAATACAAGTGTCTGCTAATAATTTTAATTTATTAATTGTAACCTAGTTGAAATAACAATCTGTCGCAAATGACCAATTGTGATCGGGTCACCCAATGTGACATAACCTATGATATTTGGGTAATAGGGGAGAAAACTTTTAGAAAAACTCTTTTGCAGTTTTGCATTCAAGACACTGTGATGAAAGATGTTATGTAGAGTCATTTTTTAAATTATTCTTAAAATGTATTTATTTATTTTTGTCCAATGTGCAGTTTGTACAGCAGTGCCAGCCTCTTCCCAGTATGCACCCATAAGACATTTCTAAATGCAGGTGGTGAAGGCAGGCAGATGCAATCATTTATCACAACCTTCTGTATGCAAGCAAAGCAAATCCTGAGGCTAAGAACGGAGAGAGAGGGGGACGAAAAAGAGAGCGATTTACATGCCTGTTGAGGCCACGTTGACAGATATAGTCGCCTCTGAGATTAAATCAAAATCACAATGAACACATCTGATACTAACACAAAGCTCGACGAGAGCTACATTATTAACATTGTTATTCATTCCGTCATCCAGTTTTTCCACCTCCCGTCCAGCCTGAACAGAAAACATTATTGCTTGGATGGAGGGTGCCCAATGGGTCATTATGGGTCAGTGCAGGTGTCCCTGGAAATCCTGTTGGGTAGCTATTCACACTGAGGTGGTAAGACCCACTCGGGCCATTTTCCCCCGGTCCCCGTCGTCAGTATGCTGCAAACACAGTCGCTCAGTCCCTCCGTCGGAGGTGGCTTTTCAATTACTGAGCGAGGCTGCGGGGGAAAGGCGCTTGACAAAAGCCATGACATAAACCATTTATAGTGCGGCTCCATCATGGCCCCAATGCCAAACCGGGCTGGACGGTTCATTTAAAAGAGAAATTAATCACACATGGTTTCAGGCACACAATAACAGATTATGACTGGCTAGTGGCACCTCGCTGAGTCCAGGGATACAATTTTAAAAAGACACTTAAATCTGTGGAGAAATGCATAGGGTTTGTGCACCCCTTGAAAAAAAGATTGTAGGCCTACGAATTTACCGAAATCCAGAGCTGCAGGTAAATAATTTCGAATGAAAATGAGAGGGAAAGGGGGATAAAACGGCACATTCAGTGTTAGTCAGTAACTGGCTAAAGTGACGCTACAAACAACATTATTCAGCAATATGACAGTAGCTCAGCTCTTTTCCGAACACTAACAAGGAACGTTTTATCATTCCGTGTATTGTAGGGGAAAAAAAGAAGAAAGAAATAAAAAATCACTGTATTTTTTATCATATTTTATTATGCCTGCAGCTTTGTAAAATAAAAAAGGATGATCAGAATGAATCAAAGCCATAATTTAAAGGAATCACTGAGCAATTAAATGATCCATTTAAATTCCTGTTGTATCTTTTTTGAAGTAATATGCTTAGTTAAACATGCTTAGAAGAAGAAGACGAAGAAAAATACGTTTTATTTATATAGTCCTACCTTTTCGTAGCTCAAGGTCGCTTTACATTGTACATTATAATAAATTTACCATACATTTTACAATACATTTGCATACCCACAATGCACATACATAAGGCCACATATGGCCACATTATCAATAATACATATTAAATAGATATGTACTTAGCTGGGTCTTGAAGATAGACAAAGATTATATGAAGTGTAAGGGGTAGTGAATTCCATAATTTAGAAGCATTGACACTGAATGACCTTCAACCAACAGTGTGCAACCGAAAATGAGGAATGAACAAATTACCAAGTTCAGATGATCTAAACTAAAGGATCGAGCAGGGCAGTAGGAGTAGAGTAGATCAGACAGATATGGAGGTGCAAAACCAATTAAACCTTTAATGTTAGAAGTAATGATTTAAGATGAATACGTGATGCCACAGGAAGCCAATGAATATCATGCAGTAGAAGAGGAATGTGATGTATATATAGTAAACTTCTATTATATATATATATATATATATATATATTTTTTTTTTTTTATTTATTTATTTTTTTTATTTAATAGCAGTATATGTCAATACTGTTCAAATGTTTGGTTCAAATGTTCAAATATATTAATACTGTTAAACTTTTTTTTTAAGAAAATAACTTTAAATGGGTTATGAACTTGCTTTAAAAACATATACAGAAAAAAAAATAAACTAGTCAAATTATGACGTTTGGATGGTTTGTACATTCAAAAACATCATAATGAATAATTCATAGACTATTTTCTACCCTGGTTTTGAGCCTATCTCTTGAAACACCCAGTTTTTATGGGCATGCCACATTGAAGACCTTGAAGTAAATGCCTAATGCTACGACTGGATAACCATTTCGCATATTATAATGAGCTTTGACTCCGTCAGTACATGTGGGAATATGGCTATAACTGCGAACCGTGCGTCACTAACACATACACACACGTACGAGCATTAGCTTCCGTGATTGTATTGTAAATACAATGCAATCGTATATACAATAAATAATTTAAATACAATATAAAAGCAACACACATCAAGAAAAGAATGTTATTTCACTATTTAAGATACATTTTGTTAGCATGACTTGAAAACAAATAGCTCCAGGACGTCGGGCTTTGCAAGCCCTAGCCTATACATGTCCTAGTGTGATTCCGAATCACATGACAATGAACCAACAACACCTAAAATTGCATACTTCCACCTGTGGCAGCGTGGTAAGTTATGTTTAGTTAGACAGATAATCAGTAGATATCAAATGATCTGAAACAATGCAATAATGTCACATAAGAAAAAAACAAAAACAAAACAACAACAACATTAGTATGTTGCACCGTTCCGGTCAGATCCAGCACACAGCATTTTTTAATATTTTGTTTTATCTCATTCTGTCTGCAAATCCTGACTGTTGTTTACAAACAAATCCAGAGTGAAATTAAGCGAACAAACGCACAATGTCTTCCCCACTTGAGCAAGTTTATTCTGCATGGTTAGTGTTTGGAATTTTGATCAGGTTTAGCTCAATGATGTTTATCTAAAGATTTATACTTGAATAAATGCTGTTCATCAATGAACCCTGACATATATGTATCACAGTTTACACAAAAATAGTAAGCAGCACAACTTTTTTTCTGTGTTTTTAACACAGAGATTAGTGTACGTGTTAACTACTTTTTGTTAGTAACCAAACTACGTAGTTAACTACTTTTTGTTAGTAACTAAACTTCACTTTTAAAAAAAATATATATTCTTATTATAGCATCACAATCTATGGTTCAATGTGTTTCTCCAGTAGTGTATTATATTTTAGGTTACGCACATTGAGTGTTCAGTGTAATATATTCTCTCATTATCACTGAATTCTTACCATAACTATGGAAGATTACTGTGTCTATACCGTCAGAGTATGTGAGTCTGCGCTCGCTTTCATTAAACCACTGGAATAATTCATTTTCATGAATTATTCCATATTGTAGTCTGCTTAATAATTGGGCAAATGATTGTGGAAAGAAAGAGATGTGGGAAAAGAATGACAGTGAGAGCCACTGAAAGACCAAACTGAAACTGAGAGTATGAGTGATAAAAAGAATGACAGAGGGTGTCTGGGCAAAATGACCAGGAAGCCATCGAATCCCATGACGAATCAAGCATGATGGAGATTGTAAGCCTAAAAAAACAGAAACCTTTATAATGCAGAAAATGACAGATTTAGTCATTAGACACAGTATGGAGCACACATTGGGAGTTACATCTGCCTCTCCCCCAGGAGTGAGGGGTGTGAGAGCCACTGCCTTGATGAATGAGGCTCAACTGCTGCCGATTAGCGGAGCGTCCATAAGTGGGTGAGATACCGAAGCCAGATCGTCCTCTAAAAATCTCTCTCAGCAGCCTGGCCAACATCCTTTTTCAGTGCCTCTTTACACTTTTGTTGCCTTTTAAAGCGGTTTATTGAAAATTCAAGCTTATTGATTTCATTCTCGCTTTTTTATTATCGCAAGCGCAGAATGTTGTGGAGGGATTCCGTTCTCCTCAGGCCGTCCCGGCAAATGACTCAAATAACACATTAGGCATTCCAGGATGCGTTTAGTATTCACGAACACAGGCCAGAGCCTCTTTTAATTTGGCGGGCGACAGTGGGTGTATGTCAGCGCCCCTCTACCTCACCTCTGGCTACTGCGCCCCGAGGTAATGGCTGTTTAAAAGGAGGCGGCGATTATAATGGAAGGGTTTTTTTATCCCCTCCGGAATGGCTGCAGACTGTGACTCACGTCACTTGATATTCATTGGAGGCTGTCACAACGCATGCAGCTCAGGGCCTACTCTTATCAAGATAACCATTCAGCTGCTCACAGCTTTTGAGTGCTGAAAGAAATAGAGCTAAATAAATAAATAACTCTGTAAATAAATAAAAAAGTGCATTCTATAGGTCACTTTCCAATGACAACGGCCAAAGAATGAAGAAAAATAGTACGGTCTTATCATAAGGAAATGGGTGATGCCTTATCTCTGTGAGAATTATTTTTATTTTTTTATTTTTTATTTTTTTAAATCGTTTAGCTCCTGGCACCCATAATGCACTGCTAGCATGAAAGTTCAAGTGATAATTAATCACAAGGTTTATATTGACTTCTACATTATTATCCCAAAAAGTTCAGGAATTAAAAACGTAGCAGACTACCTTCAGGCTTATCTCATTACTAATGCTTGTTTCGGTTTGAAGACGGATAGTTTTGCAAGCGTCCTTTACTTATCTCCCAGCCTAAATCTAAATATTGGTTTATCTCTCATGTATCACCGGGCTCGTTGCATGGCCGAATTTTCTATTAATGATGATTTTATCAGAATGCACCTCGCCTATGCAAACAGAGCATCAATGATGTGCAGACACAAAGCCCCATTTAATAGCAATTTATAATTTTTCACAGCTTGTTCTCTAGCTCTCTTCATTTCTAAAGATTTCTGTAAATAGATTACTACAATCAAATATGCTGCTGCACAAATCCTATTAGAAAGCACCAGAGTGGAGAAAATAATTTGCAGTTTGATGTGAAGAACTATAGACAAGTCATAAAAACCTAATGATTTACAAAATTAGGGTCAGATAGGTGGAACTGCAAATAATTCGATGAGCATACCGGGAGAAACATTGCTTTTTTATCAGATATACACAATAGCAAATCTGACACCAGTCCCGCAGAGGCTAAATGCATGTTGAAAGCATATTGAATTTCCCTCAATTGCGGGTTTTCGTACAGGTAATACGATGCACTAGGAGCCTCTTCTTCAAAATAAATGACAGTCAAGGAGGAAAAGTGGAGTGATTTAATTTGGTCTCGAGTCAGGTGATCGCCGGCGACGGAGGGTCAGTGACCTTTTTCGGGGGAAATAAAGGACAGTCATTCTGAGGCACATCTCATAATCTGTGGAATACATATTCAAGAGCTTATCCATAAACATCACCCTCGAGAGAGAAGTGGTGCCAGGAATATCAGCGTTCCATTGACCCATGCTTTCCTTAAGCTTCTGCGTCTCTCCACTTTTACATACATTACCAATGCAATCACAGTCACAGTTTTTTTTTGTCCTCATGTTGTTGTTCTCACACACACAGACATGCAAAGTCGTATAAATCCTAACTTTCATGCTTGCTTCTGTAATCGCCTCCTCACAGACAGGGACATGCCAGGTAGTTTTTACGCTGTTTGTTATGATGCTTCGGGTTGGAGGCATCAGGGACAAAATCATTACTTGGACTGAAACCTCACTTGAGGTTCCTCTTGAGGAGGAAAAAAAAATAGATGGAAAAACCAGAACAGATGACTAGCTGTGAAAAGAGGATAGCCATTCATCGGCCACTCATTTCACGCCACTGTTGTCTCCCATACGAGAAGCAGAAAAGCCAGATTATGGCTCGACTTTGAAAAAGTCTTCTTATCAACAGTTAACTGAATATGTATCGTTAGAGGTGAATAGAGGCAAGTGAGGCGGTTAGACAAGGTGACCTCGATGTTTGACCTTTTTTTTTCTCTCTGCTTTTGAATCTCTGATGTTTTCGTCACTAAGACAATGTCCTTAGATTACTAATTGAATCGTGTCCATATTTCCCGACGGAAAAGCAGAGAAAAGAAGTCTGCACATTTTATTTCCTCTTCTCACACAGACAAATGAATGCAAACAGCCAATCAGAACCGCCGGCCGGGCTTGTGTTTAATAAGCTTTTTATTGTTCCTCAAATCTGTGGGAGATTGGGTGCCAGATATTGTTTTTTGCGCTGCCTGTATTGGACGCCATGAAGGGTGTTTGAGGATGCTTATTTATGCAGTTTGTCCTCCCCCCGTCTGGTTTGAAGTGCTAGGAATCAAGCCCAGACGGTGCTGTTAGGACGCAGAGCTATAGATTCTTATAGATATAGAGTGTTCTGTCTCTTTGCAAACCCTTCAAGGTAGATTTTAAGTGTGCACTTCAATTGTTTTTTGACTTTTAAATTCTGTTACACTGCCTTTCGTAATGTCCACTTGTTGTGTTTTGGTACCGAGGACATTTCTGGTCATTGCTATTCAGAACAGACAGATTCAAATGGTTGTAATTGGACAGCGATTGCAAATTATGAAGGAAAAAAAAAAATGGTAAAATTCACGAAGACAGGGTGATTAACACTGGGTGCATCACAAATCTATTCACGCTTTGCTCATAATTCCTGAAATCATAGAGCTTTGAGAATGAGTCATTTAGTTTTGTCTAACATCTCTGCCACGAACAACAGTAGTGTCTGGCAGGACTGCTCTGTCACGTGTAGCAAAGAGGAAGACTGTGGCACCGGCTCCACACAGCTGTGACCTGCATATTTACCCCGTAAACAAGTCTAATCTGTCCACCCGTGCTCCATGTTTGCCCAAACCCAATTTCATCCGTTGTCCTGATTCGCTGAGGTTGGACTGTACCACACAATATATCCCACATAGAAATGCATCAATACAGAACATAACTGAGCTGTCAGAAGCGCACACACTGTCTATGCTTAGTTAAAGAGATACCTGAATTTGAAATGTGTACCTCAGTTATTTTTTGGCAGGTCTTCTTGTTTATGTGAAGAAGAGCTAGAGCAATTTTTTTTTTTTCTCAAGCTGACGGCTGAACGGAGGTCCTGTTCGCTGTAATTACGAGGATAACTTGCTCTGCCAGGCTTCACGACTAGGCTGTTAATTACCCTTCTCATGCCTTAAGATTTGCAGTCTTGCAGCTGGGGAACAGCAAAACTCAATGGGCTGTGATTGGATATATATGCTGGCAGATTTCTTTCTACTTGCATTTGCAAGTCTAGACAAACATCTGAATCAAAGCTTTGGCGATATGAGTCCACATTTGACTCATTTTCAAATTGAGTTCTGCAGTGACTAATAAAAACAAGTTACTTTTATTTATACACATGGTCACATGGAGATATTTTAAATCACAATAATCAGGGTGTTTCAAAGATGGTTCGTTCATGTTTAAAGATGTATGCTAACAATGATAAAATGTAAGTAAAAAAAAAAAAAGATTTAATTAATAGAATGTACAACTTAGAAGAAAGTAAGATAATATTTTACACATATTTATACAATTATTTTATAAATGGGTCAATATACACAATAAATATCTGACAGATTTTTATTTGATTTTAATTTTGTTTTGTTTTAGTATTAATATTTTAGTGGCAGTGCTTTGATATATTCTAACAGTGTGGTGTCCTAGACAGCGATGTCCAGTTTTTAATCAGACTGGGCATTATGATTTTTTTTTTTTTTTTTTTTGGTTTGCTTGTTTTGTTTTTATTAAATCAGACAGGATCATGATCCACAATTCTTTTTCATGTTTTAAACGATTTTGCAAGTGACTGAGCAGTACAGCCAAACTAAGCTCTGTATTTAAAATTTTATTAAAAGGTAACATAATATATATATATATATATATATATATATATATATATATATATATATATATATATATATATATATATATATATATATATATATATATATATATATATATATATATATATAAAAAGAATGACAGACAATATAGGCCAAAATGAGCGGGTAATACCACCAAAATTGCCTGTAACGGAGTGTCTACAGTATTTATGCCATGTGCCTTTGTTGGCAGATGCTATTCCCCTGACTATTAATGGTCAAACAAGAAAAAAACTAAAACACACATATTTTTACCCCTTCAGTGGCGGATTCAGTAAAGCGTAAGGCTTAAAGGTCTTGGTTTTGAGAGGATCGACCCGGGTTCAAATCGGCCTCGTGCCGAGCTCACTCTTCTCCCTTTTCCCATCACTTATCACATCGAAAAGGCATTTACTTTCAATAAAAAAAAAAAATAATAATAATATTAAAGTGGAAATAAAGTGCCTAACAATATGTTTAATAATAAATGGTAAATAAAAAATAATGGTGTTGGGAGGGATTTTATTGTCCCATTAAGGTGGCATCCATGTAATCATTTTAATAAATATAATCATTTACACTCTATTATTGCATCATGCACAATAATAGTGAGGTGCAAATAGTATATATCTGTCAAAAAAAGTCTAAAATGTTTATTTACACATATTGAAAATAACTGCTACTTTTACATGGTGTAAATAAAATATATCACTATTTTCGCGTTAGTGTAAATATCATATATCTCTAATCCATTTTTATTTTCACTTAGTGTTAGCATCTATTACCGCTGCCATTATTATTTGATATTTGTTATTAAAAATTAAGAACACAAAGACACATTATAAATAATAGGACAAATCCAATATAATATAAACATGAAATAAACAGTGCAATACTATTTTCAGTTGCAGTAGGTCTATTTACTGTTATACTGTAGTAGCATTCAGGCAAAAATTTAATAAACAAATGTAGGCTAAAATAAAACTTATTGACTTCACTGTGTCAAATACTCTGCTTCTTTAAACTACAGAAGTTATTAATTTAAGAGCAGTGAGTAACTTTAAGCATTTTGTTGTTTGATTAACATTAATGACATCCATTAGGCTGATATCACATGGTCAAACAGTTTACATTCATTTAAAATATAAATGACTGTGTTTATGAAAACCTGTGCTTATTTGACTGTTTAAGCACAATAAGACGCAAAAGAGAACTTAGTTCAGTAATTGTACTGTGTGACAGGCCTTTAGTGTGCCTGCTTAGAAAAAAAGGCATGTCAGTGTGCGAATAAAA
Source organism: Pseudorasbora parva (assembly GCF_024679245.1). Classification (NCBI taxonomy): domain Eukaryota; kingdom Metazoa; phylum Chordata; class Actinopteri; order Cypriniformes; family Gobionidae; genus Pseudorasbora; species Pseudorasbora parva. The sequence continues at coordinate 31,980,109 of NC_090172.1, forward strand.
CGTTTAACTGGCAAGGCTTTGAAACGCACACAAATAACACACTTTCATGATGGCCAAAAACTATAATGTCACATGAACATAAGCCTACCCCTGCACTGCTAAATATGTGATGCGAATGTACGTCGCATTGGACAGTATGTTTGTATGGGTGTGTCAGAACAGCAGTTGATAGAATGTGCACTGTAGAACATAGTTTGTAAAACTTTCAGAAGTCTTCAAATCCATCTCCTTTGAAGCACCACCAATATAGCCATACAGCATACATAGTTTAAAAAGTCCAACATCTAAAAACACGTTCTGTTCCAATCTGCTGTGCTCCATATACCTGGTATTCAATACGTTTTACTGTATGTATAAATAATATGTATGTATGTATGTATGTATGTATGTATGTATGTATGTATGTATGTATGTATGTATGTATGTATGTATGTATGTATGTATGTATGTATGTATGTATGTATAAACAAACAAACAAACAAACAAACAAACAAACAAACAAACAAACAAACAAATAAATAAATAAATAAATAAATAAATAAATAAATAAATAAATAAATAAATAAATAAATAAATAAATAAATAAAATATTTACAGCCTAATTATATAGGTGATTAGTCTAGTCGTTCAGCCAACCCACATCCCTAGTTTAATTTTAATTTATAATTTTATAGGTCTTACAAAATGGTTAGGCCAGTCATATTTCTTGACAATGCTGATATGTCTTTTAATTCAAACTCCATTGTGCCTTTCCTCCAATAATATGTATCATGTTCTCTCATTATTGTACGGAATCTGCAGCCGTCATTGGTATTCAGTGAGTTGAGAGAAGTGACTCTGAGTCTGGCTCCTAGTTCCCAAAGTTGATTTGATGCTGGCGTAGCACTAAATGAAATTCAATATGTCACCAGGAGTCATTTGTGGGCTCAGAGAATATAGCATTTAATAGTTTAAACTTCCTCCATCTTCAACAGCTGTTCTAGCATGTACCGACGTGTAAGAATGAAGGCTACAGTGAGTTTCTCTCAGTGCCTTTCCTTCTCTAATTGGCTAAAAGACTGAGGGTTTCTGCAGTTTGTCATAACAACCACTTACTGTGTGATGTATTTGTCAAAAAGGTTTTTCAGAACATACTCAGTAATAATAGTAAAAGCACCTGAAAGTACAACTCTATGAAAAAAGTTTGTCATATACATATTTAAATAAAATATGAAAATATACATAATTAAAATTGGTATAACATATATCATTCATAAACAATTATTGATATAATAATTATAACGAATAATAAAATGTTTGTTAAAAAAATGGAAAAACGTGCCTGCATGTGGCAACATTTCAGCAAAATTATATTACTTTGCTTCTTCATTTCCTAACATTTTGAAAGTGAAATGTCAGCAAATGGCACTAAAAGTGTGTTCTGTTTTATCAGAAACAGAAGACTGTGAAGATTATTATTATTTTTTTTTAGGTCATTACATTATATTGCGTAAGTAACTTAAACTATATCTTTATATGTGTGGAAATGAATGAGTTACCAGTCTTTTACCATCACTTTTGTTTATTTTAATAGTAAAAAAAAAAAAAACCTGACAAAAAAGTATTACACAAAAGACCCCAGGAATATGAAACTAAATTGCACATACTTAGCAACATTGACCGAACCACAGTAATTCCTCTAGCCCTTACATGTATACGACTTTCTTCTAAGCTTGAAGGCAGACCCATCCATTTAACTAAATTATTTTTCCGCTTGGGTTGCCAAGATAGAATTGTGCACTTTTTATTTTTTCAAAGCATGACCTTTGTGAATCAAACAGCCACCGTGGAACCTTCACAAAAAAAAAAAAAAAAAAAAAAAGTTTTGCCAAAGGGATTCACACACATGCAGAATGTGGAATCCATGGGAGAACTGTTTCCGTTACGTGACTGACATTTTCTTCAGTATTCTCTCACTCTCGCTCTAATATTGTCTTGTTCTTTTCATAGACTGGATTTTTATAAATGCCATTTGTCAGTGCAAAGATGACTAATCCAACTTGGGGATAAGCAAAGAAGAATTTCTTGTTTTAGTCATGTTTTTGTACATGACATAGCATTTCCGTTGTTTTGAGTTTGTTTATTTGTTCATTGGAGATAAGATATAAATGCTAGGATATGAGTTCCAAGTGGTCTGTACCAAACACAAAAAGCCATTGTTTGTGTAACAATGTATTGTTAGATTTTTTTCATGTTAGCACGGCCCACATTTTGCTTCGGTTTTCCCCATGCATCTTGTAGTGTGTAGCTTTGATTGAATTATTTTGACTGGTTGATGTGTGATGCGTGTACATGTCAGCTGGTTAAAGAATGCACATCCTCAAACCGGCATTCTGAAAAAGACTCCTGTGGGTAAGCAAGCGTTCCCCTCCCGTTATTTTATTGCATCAAGATGTGACAGCTCTCATCACAGTTGAGATATGCACTCTCACAAAGCAAAATGCATTAATGTGCGCTGACTTCTAGCTGTTTTAGCAACCATGCATTTTTTATGAAACTCTTTTGCTAGAGCATGAACTAAGAATAATGCGTTGGTTGATTTTGATCTTGGCTCGTAGCCTAGCTTTGCCATATGTCATGATTGTCATCAGCCGCTAATCCTGTCCAGTCTACAATGTGAGAAGAAAAAAAAAAAAGAGAGAATAAGAAGAGATGCCGATTTAAGTGAATGCCCTGGGAGTTGGATGCTAATGTCAACATTTGCAGCAGTTAGAACCCCTCTGAGCCTTAACCCCTGACCCTTGATCCGGCGCGGGATAAATCGGCGCGCTGGTGACATTTATGGAGGAGTGCGTCTCTTCCAGATGATAATGATTCTGTTGTCTTTAACCATTGACCGAAGGATCAGTCATTCGCTCAACACCCATGCTAGGGCATCGAAATTAAACACTTAGGCTTCTGGATTTTAAACAGATATTATAGGTTTAATTGTACCCATGCAGGTTAAACGGCTAGATTTAGTGTCTCATTGCCATATTTGAAGATAGATTTCCTCCCAGTTTGCAGTTAATTGGTATAAATAGTTAAGCAGCCTCCCATCTATCCGGATGTTCCCCCCCAGAAGAATGTTCTTGATCTTGTTGTGCCACGGGTGTTTTTCAGACCTGCTGGAACTATTGATTGTAAGGAAGAGTTTTGATTAAACTGAGATACAAAGATGACAAATCAATAGGAGTGCTGTAGTTCAAAGCAATTGCTGATATTTGTGCCACTTTGATGAAATTTGTACACTCAAATTTGAAATGTACAAGTTAGCTTACGAACACTAGAGGCCCTGACAGAACACAGTCAATGCTGTTCAAATGTTTTGCCTCTGTATTATTCAGATAATGCAAAAATAGTGATGTTTGTGCGAAGTGTTGCTATTACACTAAGTTCAAATAGCAATAGATTATATTTCCACAAAGTGAAAATAGCATAGTTTTCTTTGTTTTGCTTGATTTTACTTATACTCATAAATAGTGGAAGATACTACTTGCACATAATTGTTGTTGTGTATTAAACTGCATGCAATAATATCATTGTGTAAATTATTATATTTATTACAATTATTAAATGGATGCTCCCTTATTAGGGCAACAGAGCACTCTCTACACCAACCCTTACCACTAACTGATAAACACATTATTATCAAACACACATTAAACACTACATATCCACTTTTCTAATATTTTTATTTTTATTGAAATCAAATGCCTTTCAGATCAGATATGAGACAGGAAAAGGGAGTAGAATTCGGCAAAAGGTGGATTCGAACTTGTGTCAATTTGCATCAAAACTTACTTCCATATGCCTGCTAATCTATTGATACTGTTGACATTGTAGCATCTTATGTAATTGTCTGGACCAATCAGACGTCAGTGGGCGGAGTTAGTGTAAATAGCCTTTGCCAGCAACACTTGAGACTTTGTAAAAAAAATCTTAAAAAAAAAAAAAAAAATCCTGTGACGATGTTGTTTAATAGCTTGTAAATACCAAATGTACTAAATAAATACATTTTTAGATTATATTAGATTCAGCTTTCATTGTGCGGAGTACAGGTAGAGAGACAATTGAATGAAGGCCCAGATAAATAAATAATGTACAACTCCCTTGTTGTGAGATTATAATGGTTTATAAATCCCAGAGGAATCAAACATAGAGACACAGAAAACAAATGCAAGCCCCTGAGGATTAACAATCTCATTTTCCAACTTGGTAGAATAAAAAGAGGATTGCCCTGCTCCCTTTGATACCTTCCAAATTACTATCTTCTTAATTTTTTTTTTCTGCTGCACAGTAAGCGTGACTGTGTGCACTGGGGCCTCGGAGCTCCGGTCAGAATCAACCAGGCAGACGAGCCACCTTTTGTGCTGCTCTTGAAATGGTGGATTGTGTCAACTGCCGTTGAAAGCCTCATGAGGTAAATTCACGTGTGTCTGGATGTGTGTGCGCGAATGTGTGAAAAGGTCATTATGTAAAGGTGAAAAAGCACTGGGTTAGATTTACAGGCAGTAATGCTCAATTCAGTGAAGGATTGGTTGGGGAAGATAGTCCTCGACAGAAGAGACCTGATAAGACGATGTCCTCTGCCTTGCAGCGATGTAAAGGTTATTCTGCTTGGTACAACAGATAGATGACATGAACTGTCATTTGATGTGGATTTGATATTGTTGTGAATCTGTTAGAACTGGTTATGGTATTGAAGGATAGTCAATGTAAAGCTTTTCAATTTTATCAGAGTAGTGTATATTTGTAACTATAGTTACTTCTTTGTAATTTCCAAAGAATAATTACCTTTTACTTGCAAAGTGAAGCTGAAGGAGTGGAGGCGGGTACAGCAACTGACCCTACTGTACACAGATAGGTCAATACAACATTACAAAAATGTTCAGTTTGTAAACAAATGAAAACCAAAATAAGTCATTTAATCTCCCAAACCAAATGCTGCTTAATAACTCAACAATAATTATGTTGTGAACACTTGCTCTACATCAGCAATACCCAACGGAAATTCACAATTGCATTTTATGACAGATTCAGACAATATATCATTAGAAACTACTAATATTGGCAATAAAACTGTCACTTTGTTAAATTGCAGAGTTGCAACTTCCGTAAAATTGCTTTCCGCTGAAACAGTTGGATACAATTTTGTGCTGCTTATACCTCCATTATCGCCAAAAAAGTTGTTGCAGAAAAGATCAGGGTCCCATAATGCAATTTGAAAATTTAAATAATGGAACAAACTTCTGTGAATCACTCTTTGTGAAAAATATCTGTTAAAATATACAGCTGTTAATAAACAGATATTTCTTGCAGTGAGCATGCCTATGTGACTATATGCATGGGTGACTTTCGAAACTAAAGCATCTGTAATTATATAACCTGACCCCTGTAATGATTTTAAAGAGGGGGATTGTTTTATTTTTGTTTATTTGTATTTAATTTAAGTGCATTTGCAATTAATTTCATTATTGAGGCTTGTTCTCTATGCCAGCTTTTGAATTTTTGCTCTATAATTTATTTTAATTTGTATTTATGTGTCCAATTTATATAAAATATGAATACATCACTGTCCCTAATATTGCTGTCATTACCTTTGAGATTTTCCAAAAAAATAATAATGAGAAGTGACAGGGAAGCACATCTCTGCCAGTGCAGCAGAGTCACAGTTTAAAGATCTAATTAATTTTGTAATTAATTTGTAAGATTTCTACATAATTATATGAGAATAGGTTTTTTAGTCATTACTAAAGCGGTCAGTAGTTGAGCATTCTAAGTTTGACACAAAATATTTTTACTTTAAGGTTATTTGACCCCTATAGCTAGCTGTGTTAGCAAGTCCGATGCTATTATACGCTATTATATATTTTAATTTTGTATAGTTCTTAATAACATCTGATTCCACCCAGAAAGGTCATGAGAAGATTGATCAAAAGGGTGATTGTGTTCCCCTGTCTACATGTTCCTTTGTTTACCCCCTGCTGATCTGCAGGTCCAAGGCTCGTGTTATTATATCACTGCCTTTTCCCATTTTGAATCATTTACACCTAATCTGTGGCTTGAAGTCGTCTCAAAGGAGTCCTGCTGGTAGATAGTTGTCACCAGATGTTTTAAGGAAGACAGAGTATCTTTGTTGAGTCAGCGGTGCATGACAGGGGTGGATTGGGTCGAAGGATTGAGGACAGGCAGCTCCTTGTTTTAACCACCTCTCAAGGTCTCTAAGCCATAGTAAGAGGGAAGCTTGAGCTTCAGAATTGCTTATGGTGAGAGACAGATGCATTTTCTCTAATGCCCTTAAGAATTTTTTTTTTTTTTTTTTTTTTTTTTTTAATGTTCCTGCCAGAGGATAAAAATCTGACTCTACAGTTTCCGCTATTGTAGTTGTGTTTATTTGTTATTTTTTTGTATTTCTCAGGGTTTTGGGACTTTAAGCTCATTTCACATTTGACACATTGATGTATGTATGTATGTATTTGTTTGTTTGGGTCTTTATACATTTAAAATATGTCTAGAAAAAGGCTGGGGAAATGCCATCATTTTTTTTTTTTTTTTGCTAGCCTCCCACAGTACACCTCTCTGTGGGGGGATTAGGGATATAGGTTCAGTGTCACAGCCTTCTGTTCAAATGAGTCTGTGTCTTCATCATTGATAAGAGGAAATTGGACACAGTGAAGTGTTCTCTGACAGTGCTTTATGTTCTCTGCTTTTGATTTCCCTTTGCTCATGTTGTTTACCCCCAACCCTTGCTCCCTCTTCACATCTTCTTGCTCATCACCTTGACGTCTTCTGTGTTTGTTTAACAACCATAGAGACAGTTTCGGTTCTGCTGCCCGCACCCATGAGTGAAATCTGTTCAGTGGCTATGAAATTGTGAGTTTAGCATGTTGCTTTGTATCTTTTCTACATTTGATCCTTTATTATTTATATATTATACATATTTATCCTGTACATCCTATGTGAACCAGCAAAAGAAGCAAGATACATTTTCACTCATTCACTGAAAAAGTGACATGTTTTAGATCATTTAAATAAAGACTTTAATAAAGATTTGACTGGTCATTCATGAGAAAACGCTTCCCTGCCATTGACAAGTTTTTACTGCTTTCTTTGTTTTCAATGTTCTCCTGAACGAATATGGTATATCCATATCAAAACACAGGAAAAAGAAGCTGAAAAATAGCAATCTCATATGTATGCATATAAAAAATAATTAAATATTGTCATTAACATTAAAGGTCCCATTCTCCGTGTGTTTTCGCAGCTTTGGTTATGTTTACTGTGTGCAATATAACATGAGTTCATGTTTCGCGTGTAAAAAAGCACAGTATTTTTCACACAATTTACTTATCTGTACAGCGCTGTTTCCTCTGTCCTAAAAATGTTTTCCTTGTTCTATGAAGTCCCTCCTTCAGAAACACGTAACGAGTTCTGATTGGGCTTCCCGTGTTGTGATTGGACAGCAGCTTAGCGCACTTTGCCCCGGAAAGGTCCCGGAAAGGCCTCTAACAAGACCACGCCCCCCTATATTGCCTGTACTTGTGGGCAGAGGGTTAGCCAACAAACGGTTCTAGTGACGTCATTCCTGAAGGAAGTGCAGGGGTGTAGTCCAAACCGGCTGCTCACTGTAGGCTTTGAAAGGGAACTTCTGTTAAATAAAATATCTCACTTGGCATTGAACTTTGAGCTTTATAATTGTACAGGTATTATTTATGACTAACTAAAGTTTGAAAGATGGATTCGCAAAGAACGGGACCTTTAAACAGCATATAAATAAAAAAGGCCTAATGTTGCTGAGTGTCGACCCAGGAAGTGGTTAAGCTTTGGGGGTGTTGTTGTAGCCCTATTGATCTACTTCATCTGTGTTTTGTTCATCATACTAAATATGATTTTCTCAGCTTTTTGCTAAAAATGTAGCTCTTTTATAAAAGATGTTCCATTCAACTATCAATAAAAAGGAGGCCATTAAAATAGTTTAAAAGCTGGCAACCTTGAAAAGAGTTAATGAGTATAAAAAAAGAGTATATTTGTATTATTTTCTTGTTATATTGTTTCTAATGAATTGATTGAGAGTACTAAGAAGGTTGATGTTATACATAAAAAAAATAATAATGAGGAGGAGAGTAGTGAATGACGTCCCTGGTCAATAAAGACCCGGGGTATGAGTTTATGGGTTACTGAGACACACAGGCCTCCATTTCATTCTCAGTTTCATGCAGTTCTGTGCAAGAGCAGATGGATAATCATTTTCAGTCGCTCTCCTTTTCAGTTGTGCACACTATTGAAACGGCTCTGAGGTTTAATTTCTCTGTTTACAAGTTCAATGAATTAACCTCTCCTCAGAGATGCTTGGCGAAAAGGTATTAAAAATTGAGTGATGTTTATCAATGCACCGTTTGCTTTTCAATCATCTCTGAAAAAGTCAAACAATAAAGCTGTCAGTCAAGTAGCTTCAGCTTGCAGATACCTGTAAAAAGAGTGGTTAAAAAAAGGAAGTAAAAAACACAAAATCTGAAGAGGGAGCTTTATTGAAATATGCCTATAGTGACTTTAAATATCGGCGGCGGGATGCCCTGATAAGTTGTCTGGGCACCGGGACTTGAAATTGCTCCCTAAATTCACCCAAGTTTGTCACATAAGCATGATAGTCTCGTTGTGCGCTCACTCCAGTGTCTACCTTCATTGCATTGGTGGGATCCAGGACTTTTTGCCTGCTGTCCCCCTAACCTCAGGAATCCCAAGTATTTTATTTTCCCTTTGCCTCAAATCAATTCCAGACACCGCAGCTTCCTGCTCCCCGGATCCTCCGGGACGTGGCTGTCTGAAAACCCTGACTAGTCCTCCATTTTCCAGGAAATGAAAAGGTTTGGGAATGAGAGGCTTTGGCAGGGCCTCACCATTCACCTCTTTGTACTCTAGCTGCTAAAAGAAAAACATGCAAGCACATCTTCCACAGTGACAGGAATATTCTGCGGCCTTGTGCGTGAGACAAAAGAAAAGACAAAGGGCCTCTATTAGCCTTGTATATTTTAATAATGGATGAAGTGTCTTGCGGGTGATTGAAGCTCTGAGGAGATGCAGCTGTCTTTAGTCAGTGTATTTTATAACCTAGTCATTAGTATTCTTGGATATACAGTGAAGCTATGAAGTGCTTATTGGAATAGCATAATAACTGAAGACATAATTAGGATGTTATTGATGTGTAACGAGGGGAAAAAGAAGAAAGGGACAATTATCTTTAATAATTAGAAAGCATGTTAAATTACATCCAAGAAGTCAAGTGAGAGGCTATAGAACTTAGGAATCATCTTTCATAGCTGAATATTTTAAAGTCAGTCATCCATGCTTTTTTTTTTTATAGACTTCAATGACTCCATTTAATACTGTCATGTATGCCTCCTTGAACTGATTATCTGTCATCTTTTTGTTTGTTTGTTCTCCTTTATAATGTATCGAATATTTTTCTTATATTGCTTTGTTTCCACATCATCATCTACAATATATGCTGGAGGAAAAAAATACAATTTCAGTAAATGCAAGCATCTATTCGTGGAAATTAACAGTCTGTATTGTAGTCCTGTATTCATTCTCTCTCTCTCTCTATCTTTTTTTTTTCTTTTGGTTTGTTTTTTAATTAATTTTATTACATTTTGGGCAGGAAAAGCAAAGGCTGGCTGGGAGGATTTACAGATTGTTATTAATATGCCCGTATTTATGCTTGCATGAATAAACAGGAGGATAATGTGTTAGCGGAGATGAATAATGAGAGGAATTATCATTACCAGGCATGTGCAAAAGCTGATTCTTGTGGTTAACAATTATGGCTAAAGCCGTAATGAGTTTTAATGATCTGGTTGAGTGACTCAAACACACGTCCACACCAAATGTAGGCCCGTCTGCGTCCACACCAATGACCCTTACACTGTTAGAAATTGCTTCTTATCGGGACCTTCAGTTTTGTTTCAACTGTCTGACGGAAGTTGATGTTCTACTGGAAACAAATACACCTTGTTGAGTGCATAATCAAGGGACATACAAGGCACACACTGTTGCCTTTAGGCGTCTAACCTTCATGTTGTTCTAGGTAATATAAGTAGAGTGCTGAGCCTTGTTTGCCCTAGTAAGGTGATACTCAGTTCACTTCTCCAAGGGCACGTGCTGCAGGACAGACAGTGGCAAGGCTTTGGGCTCTTCTGAAATAACACCATGAGAAAGTATAAGGTCTTTCAGCTCTGTAGTCCGACATGCAAGAGTTGCTTCAGGTAGCTCACTGGTTGTTATCAACTGTGGTTTTCCACTAACATGCCATGGTGGTGGCGGAAGCATCAGCAGCATCAGCATCTCAAACCATAGCAAAAGCAAAGGTAGAACGTGTTCCATCAAGTTCCCTCACCTCAATAACTAAAAACCCTGGCCACAGCTGTTAGCATATTCATAATCCAGACCTCTCAGAGGAAGTGCAGGAGGCAGGAAAGGAGAAAAAGGCATGAACATTAGTCACCTTTTTAGAATACAAATCAGCTCTTTAGCCGCGCACTGCAGTTCGCCAGGCTGAGGGATTTTTGTTTGCGAAACACCTCCACCGATTAGTCTCTGTAATTGAACGGCAATTAAGAGTCAGGTTTCGCCCTGTGAGCACAATCGTTGACCAGGGGAAGTACTGCTGGGTAATGAGAAACCAAAAAGCTCTTTTCTCCGTGACAGCATCAGGAAAGGCTTTGATGGCAGAACTTTGAAGTGAATAGATACGCATCTCAATTCCCAGGTCCATCACGAGCACGTGTAGTGTTTAGAGGTTATGACTTCCTGTTACATTGCCACTTTCTAAAAGCCTGCTATTTTCTATGCCACAAATAGAAATGGCAATTTGAGAGAAAATCTTTTTATTTCGGAATTTTGTTCGTTTCATCACACTTTTGTTTAGGGCAAGACCAGCACTGTAAGGTGAATGTTTGAAAGTCACTCTGAGATCCTTAAAACTGCACATTGCTGGTGCTAAACACTTGACCCAGTTTGCTTATGAGTGTTCTCCATGATGTAGCTGCATTCAGATTTTTGTCTTGAGAGTGGATCTCTGAGTGCTTCAGGAAAATACAAGGATGTAGGTGTCGAATGAGAGAGGAGCAACCTTCACGAAAGTTCAAATGCCACACTGGCTTACAAAGCTAGAAGGAAAGCTAGAAAGGTAGATACAAAGCTAGAAGGAAGATTTCACTGTCTGTGGTGAAACACGCCTACTAAAAGATGACGTGTGCAGTTGTTTCAGTGTTAATATATTATTTTCTCCATTCCCCAAAAAAAAAAATCCAGAGACAACTTTAAAGGTGTGGTCACACAAGCAGATTTTCACTGGCAAAAAAAGAAAAGAAAAAAAAGAACGTCCATTTTCTATTGTCAATATAGCAGTCTATGTAGCACAGCTTACATAAAAGTCACTTTCAAACCAAATAGCTTTATGTTGGTGAGTGTGGCAAATTCTCTGTGCCAACTTCAACCCATTTTGGAATCCGTGTAGGGAAGTATTTTGCCCCCTTTGAAATGACTGGATATTTCTGTTAATAATTTATGTCAGCCATTTGTAGGTTGACCAGTACCATAAGTCTGTGTCAGGACGATCTGCTTGTCATGTCATTATTCTGTGGTTTTAATAATACTTAGTGCTATTGCTGGAACCTTTAAGTATGCCTGATATCTCCATCAAACCTAAAATGTACTATTGTGAACACTGTGATTCATTAGATTCAATGGAGGTGAAAAGAGCAATTATCTCTGCTTATGCAGGCTGAAGTCTGAGGTATAGCACTATTATACAGATTGTAGCCATGCAGTGGGGTCTGCTGTGTATCCATTAGGGTGGTAGAATGGGGTGGGGGTGGGGGGGTGTCTGCTGTAGATGCTGTTAAAAAGCCTCCTCTTAATATAAACCAGGGTTGCAGGCACCCAGGGCTCTTCAACACATCTTCAAAGCCAGCCACCAAACAGGCAGGCAGTCCTTGAGATATCTTTCAGGAAGCTCTTGCAAACATAGATAGGAAGAATATACACAAATGTACACAAAATGAGTTTTTGAGTAAGGTTTATGTTTTTTGTTTTAAATACCAAGCCCAACAAACCATCAAAGCCATTGACATTAGTGAAAGCACTGTTGGATCATTTTATATCAAACACTGTGTAGTGTATACTTTTTTAACAGGTAAGATATTATAGTGAATACTGTAGCGATACAGAGCGAAACATTGTGTAGTTATTTGTTTTGCTTGATGAGTTTCAAGCAATGTGATTGGTGTATGTTATATAATCTAACTTCTCCATTGGTTGTTTGCAAGTTTGTCCCTGATTGTAAAACTAATATCTTAGTTTTAAGGCGGGTTTTAGGGACACTCAGGAGCTCTAAAAAGTAAAAATAAAATGAAATTTTATAATCAGTTCTGTATTCAACTGGGAGCCTGTGTAATGTAAATAAAATTGTTGTAATGTGTACCCTTCTGTTGGTTCCTGTTAAAAGCCTGGCTGCAGCGTTTTGCACCATTTGGAGACAACTCAGAAAAGATTTTTTTAAAACAAGTAAAAAGAGAATTGCTGTATTCTAAACGTGAAGAAATAAAAGCATGATTGATAGCTTTAGGCAACATTGTACTCAGTTTAGAGAAATTTCTCAAGTGATAAAAACTGTTTCTGACCAACTGTCTAGAATGACTACCCAGAGACATCGATTGGTCGAACAGAACACCAAGGTTTCTTTGGCTGAGCTGAACAGTAGAGTATAAGGAACAGAGGCTGTTTAATTAGATGTCGTTTTTGGTCTGGAGCAATGATTAAAGATTCTGTCATTTTTGTATTTAGTTGTAAGTAATTACAACCAAGTTCAACCAACAATAAATATATCTGTATCTATATACAGTATATATAGAACCCCAATAAACCTAATTAAGTTTTATGCTAAAAAGGTTCTATAATGAAAAGAAAGACGGACCCCTTTGGCACTTAAAGGTTTCTATATAGAACATTTTAGGGGTTCCAAATACATAGCGCTGATAAAAACATTTTAAGCTTCTATATAGAACCCTTTCTTCAAAGAGAGTAGGCTATATTAAAAACCAAATAGGACCTAAAACCGAACCTTGGGGAACTCCACATGACATAGGGGTCATTTCTGATAGAATGTTGTTGGCAAACACACAAAATGATCTGTCACCCAAGTAAGAGGAGAACCATTTTAAAACCAACCCAGAGAACCCCATTTCATTGTGTAGCCAATTTATCAATGCATCATGGTCTAATGTATCAAATGCCGGCGATATATCAAAAAGAACAACAACACAGTGTTGTGTCCAAAGTCAGCAGCCATCAAATAAGTCACTTGATGCTTTTAAAAGTGCAGTCTTAGTTGAATGGCATTTGCAAAAACCTGACTTAAATTGATCAAACAGTTTGTTTCCGCCAAGAAAAGCATTCAACTGCATGTCCTGTCACCACTCTCTCAATGATTTTAGATAACATATAGGCCTGTAGTTAGTTGGTTCAAAATAATCCTTTTTTTATAATCAGTATGGGGCTGACAGCAGCTTGTTTAAAAAGGCTGGGCACAGAACTGGTTAAAAGCGAAAGTTTGTTCAGTTTTTACAACATACGGTTAAACAAAATTAAACACATTTAAGAGCAATGAAGTTGAAAAATATTTAAAAGCTTGAGGATGGTTTACTTTTCTTACTTAACTCTTAATATCCTCTCCAGTAATGGGTGAAAAAGTATTCCAAGACTACAAGTGAGATAAACAAAAGGATGTGACCTCAGATGGGTTCATAATAGCTCTTTTATATTGTACCTTATTAAAAACCTGTTACAATCAACCTTGAAGTGCATAGACACTTGAGGGGCTATCTCGGATATTGTACCAAACAGGACTTTAGGATTTTTCTTCTTCACCAGTACAATATTAGAAAAAATAGTTTGACCTGGTCTGTTTTATCATGTCATTCACTGATGTGATAAGCTTCTTCAAGTGCAGTCTATGCACTTCCAGACTACTGGATTGCAACAGGCATTCTACTTTACGACACTTTCTTATGAGAGACAACATTTCTTCATTCACCCAAGGACAATGATTCTTAGTGAATGTCCTTTTACTTTTCAGGAGAGCAACATTGTTTAAAACAAATGAACAAAGATTAATAAAGGACTGAGGAAAAGATTCAGCATCACTGCAATCAATGAAATAATTAGGGTCAAATTACTCAGACGATTTCTCAATGAAAGATTGATTAATAATTGTATTAATAATTAATCATTACTTGTGACATTGGTTTACGAGGTAGACATTCCACATTAAAATACAAATTTTAAAATATACAACAGAGGTCTGTCACATTGATATCCATAACACTCAACTGGTCAATGTTCAGACCTGTTATATGTATAGGACCAAATACACACAGTTTAAAAATAAATGATTCAGGGAGTGTTAAAAACGTAGATGCTACAATACATGAAGGGCCATCAATGTGGAGGTTAAAATCACAGAGTTTCAGAACATTTTCGAGCTTCAAGTTTTCAGCTCAGCTAAATGCTCTAAAAACAAGTGAGCGGGGCCAGGAGGTTGGTAAATTCAGACAGTAAAATGAGTCAATATTTCCAACCTTAGTCATTTGTAGCTCAAAGGAGTCTAAAGGGTCAGGGTTCAGCCTACAGCAGAAACCGTCCTGGTACACAAGCTTGATTCTGCATCCTTGCCTTCAACACCCGTGGTATCCCAAACACAGAGCAGTCCGGGGGACACAGTTCATTAAGATAAGTATACATCATTTCTCTGTTAGTCTCCATTAGGAACATAAAGTCAATATGTTCCTTTATAAATAAAATCTTTGTTAGCGATGGAGTGCACGTTGAACGGAGCAAATCGAGCCGGCTGGGCACATTCAGATATGGCGTGGTTGTCACTTGCTAACCGGCAAGTAACAGGATGCAAACTCGCTGAGGGGGGTTTCGGGGCCGCCAAGTTGAATAAATCCGATCAGACTGAATACGCCCAAGGGACATAGGCGCACAGGTTGAGTTCCTATATGACTCGTGAACAGGAACCGGCCGCAAGCACCGCTCGTCCCAGAGAGGTCCAGGATCACTCGGACAAGGTGGTTGTCCACGTTGTTACCTCAGCCTGGCCAGAACTCCAGCCCAGGATGTCTGCTTCCTTCTCCTATACCGAAGGTTTGGTTGACAACTGATACACTACCAATGATGTAGAACATTCAAATACTGTAGGGAACAACTCTGTGGACTTAGCCCAGGTAGCACAAAATACTCTCATGTTCTCCTTGATGCGGAATAATGTGTGTCAATCATATTTTAAAACAGCTGAGACACAGCTAGTAGTCATCAGGGCTGATAAGACGACAAAAAAAAAAAAAAAAAAAAAAAAAACACTATAAAAACACAGATACACGAGAGAAAAGAGAGGGAGCAGTGGGAAAGTCGAACACATGCGCCATCTTGCTTGGACTTTCTTTCAGCTGACCCAATGCAGAGACAATCACACCATCTGATCAGTGTCACATACGGTCAGATGAGTTATTGCTGTTACCATATTTTGTGTATGAGTAATGCATGTATGATGAGTGATGTGTATGAGTAATGCAGTATTGCAGTACATATTCTGTTTACAGTAAAAAATGGCAGCTATGCTTGCTAGAAATTCACTGTTAACAATAGAGTGACAATATTCAAGTATTATGGGGTTACTTAATCGTGCCTGCATATTTCACAAATTATAACCATATATTTCATTAGCAGATGTGATGTTAATTTACAAGAATATGGTTTTAACTTAAAATGTACTGGTAACCACAACAATAATACAGTTGTTAAAACTGAAAGCCACATTTGTTAATCAAGAGTTTATCATAAGTGGCCTGTCCATAAAACATGGCCATTACTCGTGAATAGAGTGCACAAATTCATTAACACAAAGACAAAAGATCATTATGGTAACACATGAGACTAAAATAACACAAACGTTTACTAAGTAATAGAAAATGTAACACAGAATACCCTAATGTACAGCACTAATGAGGATAAAGATTTAGCATATTTGATGTCACGCAGGGATTTCAGAGATGTTTGTTTACCATTAGTCACTGTAAATTAAACAGCAATTCATAGTTTTTACTTGCGGAAACCACAAATAATTA
This sequence comes from Pseudorasbora parva, assembly GCF_024679245.1. Taxonomy (NCBI): domain Eukaryota; kingdom Metazoa; phylum Chordata; class Actinopteri; order Cypriniformes; family Gobionidae; genus Pseudorasbora; species Pseudorasbora parva. The sequence goes on from NC_090172.1 coordinate 31,996,314, forward strand.
ACTTGTAAAATGATATAGCATAGAGTCATGTAGATTTAACTGTGCTTAATTGTAAAGGGTTAAGTGCATTGCCAAATACATAAACACACAAGATTAGTGTTTTATAGAAACAGTAAAAAAAACAATAGCACATTATGATACAAATACTTTAACAAGAAAGTATACATCTAACCATCAGCATGATATGAAATTGCTGCACAGCATCTTGGTCATCTTTATTTAACTTTGACAGTCAAATGGCAATCATGTAATTTGGCAATGGTAAAAAAAAAACAAAAAAAACAAAAAAAACAACTCAAGAAAAGGAAATCTCTGGATGTTCAGCACAAAATTCACTTAAGTTTAATCTAATGTGTATGTGTGTGAACATATGATTAATGATACAAATACAAAGTCAGAGACTTGTGTAAAACTATTGAACATACTGAGGATCCAAGCATAGAATAGCATTAAATATACACAAAGATGAATCATCTTTATTGCTACTCTCCACCTCTATCCAGGTGTGCTTCTGAACAGTCTTGCAACATGAGTGCTACTGAGCGTTAAAGTGGGTGAAAAAGATTGAGTGAAAAATTTAGTAGATCTGACCACACCATTTTCACATTAGTGTTTACTCTCAAGCCACTTTTCATTAGATACTGCGTTTGTGGTTGGAGATCCTGAGTAGCAGAGTGTGCTCACAGCTGAATTGCTGTAATTTACTGCTTTCGTTTAGTGATGGCTACTAAAATTCAGAAACCAACAGGGTAAGTGGCTGTTAACTGAAAACACAGTGCAAAGAACAGAATAACTTTTTTCTCAGGTCTAAGTCGTCCAGTGAAATATAGCTTCAGTTCTGTTTGATTTCAAGTGTCATTCCGTAACCCTTCCTCTTTCACTCTCCGTTTCCTTCTCTTGATCCTTCCGCTGTGAGAAAATATGATAGGAAATTAGATTCTTCTCAGACTTCTGAATTCTTGCAATAGGCCATGACAGGGCTTTTGAAATGTACTCATCCATCCATTCATCCATTTATTTGTTTTATATCTTTATACTGGCCGGGGCAAAGGATCACTTCCAGTGCCTTTCAGATTTTGCAGTTGCTTCATTTCCTCGCAGGCCTTAACTCTGCATCAAGATTGAGATCGTGGCATTTTATAGTGCAGAATTCAATGTTTAGTTTAAGGCATGTGTAACATATTCCACTGAATATATCCCACTAAACTAGTAATTACAGGCTGTGATGCTGAGTGATCGTTTGTGGTTACAAAACACGGAGGCATTTTCTTCCCTTGCCCTCCATTGAGCGTAACAGTACACGCTAGCAGTTTCTTAATCTTTGTTCCAGAGTGAAACTAAAACTGCTCCTAAAATACAATATGCATTTTATTTCCTCCATCAGAGACAGCTAGAGCTTGAATCCCATCAGCAGAGTCTGGCCGATAACAGTGCATGATAAATAACAGTATCAATTGTACAGATGGTATAGACATTGCAGGGTTGGTGAATAACTATCTTTAAGTGACTCAACACTTGGTTTGTTATTCAAATGTTTCAGTAAGGACAGGAATAACTCACTCTGGGGTTAGAACATTTACTGTCATTGCTCAATGTTTTTTCATAAATCATCAAGTGGTTTGGTGCTTGAGACAAAGAGCATGCACCCCTGATGAATAAGAAAACAGTGGAGTGGAACCGGGAAATCAATGCCACTTGGGAAATTAGTGCCACAAAAATATTGTATTGATTATAATTGCATTGATAAGAATACATTGAACACTACTTACCTTGCCAAGGTCTTGTCTTGCCTTGCTTACCATTAATATGACTTCTGGTAATGCATGGCTTCCAACTGGGTTACATTATGCAAACTTGTAAAACATTAAGGAGCTTCTTTCCAAAGCTACAATGTGAATAGTTCAGTGTATTAAATTAATTCCAATAATTCGAAATTATGTAATATTCCAATCTTGTATTGTAACACAGCAACAGATTGCAACACGTGCAACACGTGATTGCAAACAATATGGTCAATAATCATGTTTGCATTAAATTGTTCACTTCCTGTTCACAATTTAAACTAATGTATTATTATTATTATTATTATTATTATTATTATTATTATTATTATTATTATTATTATTATTATTATTATTATTATTATTATTATTATACTAATATAAAAATATATAACAAATATTATTATTTTTTTTAATTGTAATAATATATCACAATGTTTGTTTTTACTAAATTTTAGATCAAATAAATGTTGCCTTTGAGAGCATAACAGCCTTTTTTCATCAGACATATTACTGCCCCAAACGTCCTAGAGAGGGAGATTTTAGAGCCTGTAAAACCACTCCAACTAACAGAGCATCCTGACATTTTGGTGGCCAGTCAATAATGAAAGGATGGGATAGAATGTCTTCTTTCTAGGACTGCTGCCAATTTACAGGCAAGACTGAGAAGAGCATGAAGCAATATAATGAAATCATTATAGGGCATGGCAGTGCGGAGGTCTGACTGAGTTAAGGCACCCAATTCCCAAGTTCTCTGCTGGATGCACTTTATTTGGGGAATATTTATGGGCTTTTCTTTATAGACTGGCAATTGGTTAGGTTTAGTTTTCTGTCTCACTTGTATGCCCCTCTGGTGCATTTCACACTCTCATAAGCCCCTCCTCCGTTTGTGTGTGAAGTGAGGATTTGACTTACTATGATTACGGTAAGGATGGCGCAGCTTGCGTGTGTGTGGGTGCAGCGGGCCACCGTGGCTGTTGTTGTCAGAGCTGAAGGTTGTTAGCGGTTCAGTGAATGAGAAAATACCCGCCGGGCCTCACTCCCATACGACGTCCGCCTACACCCAGACAGAGAGCGATGAACGGACTTTATGGGATTTCACCCAACACCTCAAGTGGTTAATTACGGGATGTGTAACATGACAAGTGTTTACACAGGATCAAGTTCTGCAAAGGGGTGTTATTGACAGCTGTTGGAGAACAGGTCATGTGGTGTGAATGCTATGATATCTATTTAAGTAATATTTAAGTTGAAGAGTTTATACGTGTGTGTGTGTGTGTGTGTGTGTGTGTGTGTGTGTGTGTGTGTGTGTGTGTGTGTGTGTGTGTGTGTGTGTGTGTGTGTGTGTGTGTGTGTGTGTGTGTGTGTGTGTGTGTGTGTGTGTGTGTGTGTGTGTGTGTGTGTGTGTGTGTGCATGCATGCCTAGGTGATTTTATACACCAGTGGTCATCGGAGTGATTGGACTGCCTGAATTCAATTATTTGGAGGGGTTTCCCAATTTGGCAATGTAGTGTACACACACACATACACACACACACACACACACACACACACACACACACACACACACACACACACACACACACACACACACACACACACACACACACACACACACACACACACACACACACTATATTGCCAAAAGTATTGGGACACCCCTCCAACTAATTAAATTCAAGCAGTCCAATCACCATGACCACTGGTGTATAAAACCCAGCACCTAGGCATGCAGACTGCTTGTAAAAACATTTTTGAAAGAATGGGTCGCTCCCAGGAGCTCAGTGAATTCAACCGTGGCACCGTGATAGATTGCCACCTGTGCAATAAGTCCATTCATGAAATTTCCTCTGTACTAAATATCCCACGGTCAACTGTTAGTGTTATTATAACAGAGTGGAAGCAACTGGAAACAACTTCAAACAAAACCATGTAAACTCACAGAGCGGGGTCAGCACATGCTGAGGCACACAGTATGCAGATGTTGCCAACTTTCTGCACAGTCAACAGCTACAGACCTCCAAACTTCATGTGGCCTTCAGATTAGCTCAAGAACAGTTGGTAGAGATGTTCATGGAATTAGTTTCCATGACAGAGCAGCCGCATCCAAGCCTTATATCATCAATTGCAATGCAAACCGTCAGATACAGGGGTATAAAGCATGCCACCATAGACTCAAGAGCAGTGGAGATGTGTTCTCTAGAGTAATGAATCACGCTTCTCTGCCTGTCAATCCAATGGACGAGTCTGGGTTTGGCGGTTGCCAGGAAAATTTTACTTTTTTTTTTAGGGGTTGAGCTTTGCCCCTTAGTTCCAGCTCTTAGGCTCTTAGCTCTTAATGATTCAGCATACCAAGATATTTTGAACAATTTCATGCTCCCAGTTTTGTGGGAACAGTTTGGAGATGGCCCCTTCCTATTTCAACATGACTGTACATCAGTGCACAAAGTAAGGTGCATAAAGACATAGATGAGCAAGTTTGGTGTGAAGGAACTTGACAGGCCTACGCACAGTCCTGACCTAAACCCGACAGAACACCTTTGTGATGATTTAGAGTGGAGACTGCGAGCTAATCCTTCTTATCCAACATCAGTTTCTGACCTCACACATGTGCTTCTAGAAGAATGGTCAAAAAGTCGCATAAACAAATTTCCTAAACCTTGTGGAAAGCCTTGCCAGAAGAGTTGAAGCTGTTACAGCTACAAAGGGTGGGCCAACTCCATAAAAAAACCCTATGGATTAATGTGCATGTAAAGGCAGGCATTCAAAAACTTTTATTTTAATAGATGTTTAACGCTTCTAAAATATCTCTTGCTCTAAAACTAGGCTGCATTTGTTTGTACTAATTTATTATTTACTATTTAAAATAACTATTTTCTTATATTTCTTCTATAAGTTTTAATTTTAAAAATGTATTATTTCCTATTATAGCAAAGAAAAATTTCAACAGCTCAATGATTTGATGCTCACTAAATATTTCTTATTATCAATGTTTAAAACAGTTGTTCTGCTTTATATGTCAGTGGAAACTGATACTTTTTTTTCAATATTATTTGGTGAATATACAGTAAATATAGCATTTATTTAAAATATAAATCTTTAGCAACATTATAAAATGTCTTTACGGTCACTTGTCAGCAATTTAATGTGTCTTTGCTAAATAAAAGTATTTATATGCAGTGGTTTGCTGTTAGACCGCTGGCCTGCGTAATGTCTAATTGAATAGGCGCAAATGGGCTTACAACCACTGATGCTTAATTAGTTCAGGGTACACTGTTACAAAATGAATTAATACATTTCAACACAGTCAATTTAAACTTGATTCCAGTGTGGTCTGACAAAAGTAGCCGCGTTTTATATACGGAGGGTAAAAAAAGTGTTTTTTTAATGCATTGTTTTTATTACAAATTATATTTTAAGCATAACAATTTGAACTAAAAAGTTGAAATGAAATACTAACATGAATTGTAGATTGGTTTGTATCTGCCCCCGTTTTTGCTTTAATGAGAGAAACTTCATGAACTCCCCAGGTGTGTTTGTAAAACCCAAGATCTCCAGCATGATTCAAGTCAAAGAGCATATTGTGCTTCAATAGAAGCAATCACATCTGACCTTTATAAAGGATTTCACATGATCAATGACACGCATGTTCTTATTTGATTAGTGACCTAGAAATGATTACACCTTTAATGTTCTGCTTATCCCCAGGTTTAAATTAGATTTTATTTAGACAGTTTAGATCTTTGAACCTACTTATACTCCCTTGTGTGATCAGTTATGTATTTTCTCTGTTTTGTTTCAGAATCATAGAGGGATAAAGAAGAAGTAAGAAAAGATAGGCACAGTATGACTTTGTGATGCATCGCAGCGTGGGAAGTCAAATCCAGTGAGGTCTCCTCCTTTCCTCCTAAACCCCCTTAGAGACCGACCATCCAGAGGACACTGTTTCAAGGATTCTCTCTGGACCCTGATACCCACAGGAGGGGTGTGAACAGGAAGGCCCAGGGGAAGTGGACAGTGTGGGCAGGATGTGGGAGGGACTGAGACTGCAGGTGTTCTTCTTGTGTTTGGGGGCTGCACTATGGAGCGCTGCAGCAGCAGCGACGCACAGGGGCTCAGGTCCACGGGAGCGCGGCCACCGCCGCCATCTCTCTTTGCACAGACACAGGGAGAGAGGCAAAGAAGGCCAGGTGCTTCACCGCTCCAAACGAGGATGGGTCTGGAACCAGTTCTTTGTAATTGAGGAGTACACAGGCCCAGATCCTGTCTTAGTAGGTCGGGTAAGAAGAAACAACCACCTTCTACATCCATTTTTTGTTGTCCTGATCCTCGTTCTCCATCTCCCTCCCTCTCTTTTTTTTCTCTTAAGGTTATGCTGTGAATGAAAGTCATTGGGGTTTTCATTACAGACAGAGTCCTTGCAATATCCTCCATTTGTTCCACAAAAGCAATCAGTGGCCCACTTGATTAAAGGTTATAAATTGGATTTCCTTTTTAATAACGGTGCAGTCCCCTATGGTTCTTGCATAGGGGACATGGACGATTTATGGGCCTGCTGGATAGTTACATGGCGAACCTGCAGCACGTTGGCCTTTAAATTCCCACCTGAACCCAACAGGAGGTTTAGACTTATTGAGTGGGGATATTCTGTGTCAGGAGTTTAATTTCATTTTAACCAGCATAATCAACATCCCTTGTTCACATCAGCTCTATATGATACTGTATGAGTGCAACTTATAAACATTCAGAAATTACGAACACAAGGGTCGTTCTCATTTTAATATGAAACTATGACATTCGCTCAAGAGTAATGTAGACTTGCACTTAGGGGAGGGATGTTTCCCTATGGAATTTACTGTCAATGCAGCAACCATCAGGCTAGATATAACTGTAAGATATGATGCTATCATAGGTCGCTGAAAACCAGCCAAAAAGCTTTTTACTTCGAGTCAGCGTCCCTATTTGACCTGCTAGTTGTTGTTGAAAACCTCTCACACATACCTCTCTTTCTCTCCTTCCAGCTTCATTCAGATGTAGATTCAGGAGATGGCAACATTAAATACATCCTTTCAGGGGAGGGGGCAGGCACTATTTTTGTCATTGATGACAAAACTGGCAACATTCATGCCACAAAGACTCTGGACAGAGAAGAACAGGCCCAGTACACACTGACTGCCCAGGCTGTAGATCGAGACACCAACAAACCCCTAGAGCCCCCCTCAGAGTTTATTGTCAAGGTGCAGGACATCAACGACAATCCTCCAGAGTTCCTACACGGCCCTTACTATGCGCGAGTGGCTGAGATGTCCAATGTTGGTGAGTGCAAGCCTCTGGAAAAGCATATTTGTCAGCTTCTTCTCTTTCTCAGCCCATGCCTGACAGCTTGTTCCTCATGCATTATTCAAAAGAGCTGAAATCTGACTCTCAGAAAGTGAATCGGTAGTCTTGTTGCAACTGTTGTTTTGCGACTGCTGACTTGTATGGTTGTGTGTGCGTGTGTGCCTGCATTTGTTTGTGTGCATGTGTTTGTGTTTACTGCATTTTCACTGTGCAATGCATCATCAGTAATGCTCCCCTGTCACAGGGTAACGATCTGTTACCCCGATACCCCCTATTCACAGCTCACATAATACTACTGGGATCCTCAAAAGGATAGTTTTGTCCAGGTCAATTCCTTATACTTTTCGACAAGTTGGTAAACATGCTGGGTAAATTAATTTTAGTGTGTAAACAGAATCGGATTTCATGGAAGTTAGTCGACTGAGGCAAAACTTTGCATGCACAAACCGAAGGCAATAGGTTTTATCGCCTAGTTTTAGACTCTGAAATACCTTTGCTGCCTTTAAAAAATGAAGTAAATATAAGACTGTGAAATCTGGGCAACATCCAAAAGTCGTGGATCCCTATTATAGCTGATTGGTGATGTTCTTCCGTTTTCAGGTACTTCCGTGATAAAGGTCACAGCTACGGACGCAGACGACCCCACATACGGCAACAGTGCCAGACTGGTCTACAGCATCCTGCAGGGCCAGCCTTATTTTTCTGTGGAGCCGCAGACAGGTACAGTCGTCAATAACGATATTTTCACTGGTTCAGTGTTAGTTCTGTGGAGTCAGCCATGCATTAAAAAATGCATCATGTGCAATTTCAAGTCATGTTTGGCTTCAATTCAATTACAACGGTATGAGGATTGGGAATGAAGAGGGTAGTCCTTTCACGCTTCGCAAGAGCACCTTAGCTTTCTCTGAGCTAAATTAACCCATGGTCACATTATTCCTACAATATCATAGTGGCATTGAAAACGCCTACAGAAGTCAGAGGAGATGGAGCAGAATCTGCTAATAACCCAAAGCTGGAAGGTTTTTTTTATTATTATTCTGTTCAGTGCGGCTCATCTGTGTGGTACTAACAAAGCCATCATACTATTCCACACATATTCCCTTTGTACTATGGGGGAATGTATTTGTTACATGCTTTATGAACCTCAAGAATGAGCAAAATAGCCACATATGTTTCTTTCTGAAACTGTTTCAGTTGAATTTGTGATTTTTATTCTACAGAACTATACTGAGGTGTAAGACCAAGGTCAGTCACCCTATGGATAAAAGCTGACTGTGTATTAAGCTAGCATGTAACTGATGTGAAATCAGTTATTCAATGCAAATGTATGTATTTAGAGAGATTAAGTCATTGTATAGTCAGATCAAATCACATAATACAATCATGCATCTGAATTGAACTTTTGGTTTGAAAGGATTATCAAATAGCAATAATTTATACATTTAGACCTATGATTCCGCTCAAATTGCCTATTGGTTATAATGAATATTAAATTCATTCATTGATTTCTAAGGGGCCATCTGATACCAATGGTATTCACTTAAAATAGCAATAATTACTACCGCAACTACAATAAAACTTTTTAGATGGAATAAATGAGATGAGATATTTTTGACCTCTGTGAACAAAGAGCACAAGTGAATGGTCTGAATGGTGAATGGACATTGTACACCATCTTAATCTATATGTATACGTGTGTCTATAGGAATCATCCGAACAGCTCTTCCCAACATGGACAGGGAGGCCAGACAGGAATACGATGTCGTCATCCAGGCCAAGGACATGGGTGGACACATGGGTGGTCTATCAGGAACCACTCAGGTTAAAATCACCCTGACTGATGTCAATGACAACCCTCCAAAGTTCGCTCAGGGTGAGAAAATGTATTCTTCCAGCTGTGAATGTTCTCTCCTTCTCTGCCTTTCTCTCTTTCACTATCACTATCTCTCCTCCATCCATCATTTTTGTCCCCCTCTATCCTTGTCAGGTTTTATTATAGTCACTGTGGCCATGCCTTGCTCTTTGGCTGGCTACACACAACATTACTCTGACCTCTGCTATGCATGCACCCAGAGAGAAGAGTTTGCTTTTAGCCAGTGTACAGCTCTTTCTTCTCCACACTTCAATCTTCAAACCACATATTAACATTGACAAGCCCTTAGGGACCAAGTCAGAATTTGCTAATATGAGCTACAGATGTTAACATGAAAATATCACAACTTAATTATTCAAATGTTCTTTAAACGTTCAGCACGAGCACGATGACATCAAGTCTCTCGAGCGTGAAAGGCTGGATGAAATATTTACCGTGTTTGCGTACACCGAAGAGAGTGGGAAAAGGCTTGTGTGAGCTTGCGTTCATGCATTGCCAATGTGACATTAAACTGCACACTAAGCACATAGATTTTATCTGTCTTTTTGTTCCTATAAATCTCCTTCTAGCTCTCGCTTTTTTGTGCCCTGAGCCTCGGGCTCAGTAGCAAAGGGCCTTCAAGCTTTTCCCTGACTTAAGCAGAATGCAGCATGGTCCCAGCGCTCCATTCCCTACATAAGCCCTGTTTTTGGTGGTGGTAGAAACCGTTATTCATGGACCAAAATAAACTGTACATTGCAAGGTTATTGCCCACAATGAGTAGCTTAGGCCAGCAGATCCTTAAATCTACCTCACAGATAGTTTTGAGCCAACTGCAAAATGGAATATTTCAGGAACAAAATATATTTTTAATGTAGACAGCAGTTTGGCTCAGAGCGAAGGTGAGAATCTGAGCTTCAGATATGTAATATGGTTCTGGTCGCTCCGAAAATGCAGCTCGAGAAGTCGGCTGTCTCTTTTAGGCTCAATATTGATTCCCGACGTTGTTTGCCCTATCCGAAACAAACTTTGACACATGACTCGCTTCAAACTTAGCTCCTGAAAAACGTGTAGATGAAAATGCGTAATGTATTTTTTGGTCTGTCGAGGATGGGATTGAAAAAGCAGACCTTTCCGCATGCCCTGGCCTTTCTTCACGAGGACTTCCTCCCCATGTGGGAGTTATTTTTGTAAATGTAGCTGAAGCCTTTGGCTCTCAGCAGACAGGGAGTGGAGCCATATGGTCCTTCTGTGAGCTCCAGCCTCAGGCAGGTGTCTGTTATAGTCTTCATACACCCACCCACATACACATGCAGGCTCACTCGAGCACACACATATAAATTTCACACATGCACTTGTGTTCTCACCAGCTAAGATCTCACAGGTGCCAGGCAGCTAGCTTAAGGTAGCACCGGTATCATGCAGCGAAATGTCTCTCCATTCCCCGGGTGGGCAGTGTGATCATGATTTTTCTTGCCTGTGATATTATAAACCATATTAGCTTCTAGCCTTCCTTTCCTGAGAACTCCCGGGACTCATTCTCCTCCTGTACAGGTGTTTACGCCATGGCGGTCTCAGAGGACAAGGTTCCCGGGGAGGAGGTGGGGCGACTGAAGGCCAGAGATCCTGATCTAGCGGAGAACGGACTGGTGGATTACCGCATCTTGGAGGGAGATGGCATGAACCTCTTCGAGATTACCAAGGACTCGGAGACCCAGGAGGCAGTTGTCAAACTAAAAAAGGTGAAGTGTTTTATAGTGCAATGCCAAATAAGTACCTGTAAATGCGACCTTTTGTTACACAGTTGCGCTTATGAATGAAAGCAAGTGTGCATGTGAGAAAGGGAGGGGTATGGTTTTCAGATAACATTAAAATGGATTTCTGTCCATCCCTTAATTTATCAAGTTCTCTTCTTGTGGAATCATTTGCATTTAGCATATTTGCTTATCCATTTGTGCTCCGATTTGCATGGGCGCTCATATATGCAAGGTTGTTTGTTCATGTTACGGACTACTTGGAAGCTAGAGAGATTTTTCACCATTTTCACTCTGTAATTGCAATGACATTGCCCATCCCTTCCCTATTATATCTGAGATGAGCATTGACTTTCATGGCTGCTTCTCTCTGTCCATGAGAGGGGAACTCAACTGGGCCTTGCTGCCCGGGTTATTCCTCCCTGCTCTGAGGCCCTGGATTATGCAGACAATTACACAGCCACTCGGGTTAGGCTGCCGCCTGTCCGTACCCCCACCTCCTGTGGACGAAGCAAATTCTCACATCGCCTCGAGGAGCCTGCTCACCAACAACCAGCTTTAGCCTTAGAGCCAAAGAGACCCCGTCTGCAGCCTTACCACTGCCACCTGCTGGCGATCTTTTACCCTTCACCCCAGAGCTTGATATCTCTAATGATCATCCACAAAATGATCATTAGAAAGGGAGGCATATTGATGAAAGGAAAACGTACGCATTCTAAAAGCATTGCGGTCTTGCTGTTATCCGGTGAAGCATCAGCATATTGGGGATGTTGTTTGTGTAAAGGAGATTTGTATGGTGAACAATTGGGGTATTGTGTCAGCCTCACTTTTTTTTTACATCGATGTCGTTGCTACAGCAGTGCATTTTCAGATTGCAGAGAAGGCTATAAGGAGGGGATGAATCAGGCGTAAGTGTGAGAGAACAGACAATACTGCATGCCAACAACAATCAGCTTGATGCAATGCTGCTTCACTCAATAACACAATGCCTCACTGATACACCTCTTGGGAAATCATCACCTTTTGCTCTTCAAAGCATGTTGAAAATTAAAGTCGAAATTACTGACGGAATTGCCAGGGTTTTAATCAAGTATTCTGTTTCAACTGCGGGCAGGCGACGCAGGCTGAATATTAAGAGGAGACGTAGCATTATTGTGAATATTATCTGCTTCTGATTAGGTTCAGTCGGGAGTTATTAGGTGCCAAATAAAGGACTGTAGTAGGGGGAAAGAGAGAGAAGGGGGACTGCTGTTGTCAGAATAAACAGAGAATAGATTCCAACCTGTTGGAGGAAAGAACTGGGTCATACTTGTTTCCAGCTTTGGCAGCTCCATTAAAGAGATCCAAAGAAAAGAAAGAAAAAAGGGGAGAGAAGAGAATGATGAAGCAAGAAAAACAACTTTTAACCAATCAACAAACAGCTAGGCATGTGAACGTGTGAGTGTGTGTTTGAGTTGATATGTACCCTTTATACGTAATTCTCACTTGGTAATTTGTGGCCGAGAGGTGTGACGGGTGAGACAGGCTAATCAGAACACAGGCAGACGTGTGAAAACTGGCGATGCAGGAGGATACGACCAGACCAAATGACTGTCTGCATTTGAGAACAGTTGTTTGTTAAATGTTGCTTCATTTGCTAACACGTAAGTGGCATGAGAATTCTGCCAGTGGACAATTTTGAAAAAGTGCAATCTGTAACTGAAATACGTTTGCAAGAGCCTTGATATTTTTTTATGCTTTCTCATATGAGCTTCTTTGTAGATTCAGCCTCCTTCCCAAATGTATAACAACAGTGCCCTCTAGTCTGTTTCTTTTAAAGTTTGCCCCCTTTTTTATCTGGTTCGATATAGTCCAGCGTTTCTTTGTTTTCTAATTAATTTATGTTGATTTATTGGTAATCTATTAATGACTGTTTATTTGCTCAGCCTTTTGTGTCTAGTAATTCACCTTTTGTTCTCCATGTAGTCCAAAATCAATTAACACAAAAGCCATTGTCATCTTTAAACATGTACATACGATCCCTGAAATTATATATATATATATATATATATATATATATATATATATATATATATATATATATATATATATATATTACATTATATTATATTATATTGACAACCTCCATCAAATTGAATAACCAAATTGTGTCCTGACCTTGTTTTCAGCCTGTGGACTTTGAGACAAAGCGATCGTACACACTGAAAGTAGAAGCGTCCAACCCTCATGTGGACCCCCGTTTCATCGCCTGGGGTCCATACAAAGATACTACCATTGTGAAAATATCAGTAGAAGATGCAGATGAGCCCCCGACATTCATGGCTCCCGGCTACAACTTTGAGGTGGAGGAGAACGCCCCAGCAGGGACTCAGGTCGGCCGCGTACATGCCAAAGACACGGACATCATGAACAACCCCATCAGGTAGCACCTGCTTGCTGTAAAGAGAATCATATTACTTTTTTGTCTTTTTTCTTTCTTTCTATTTTTGGTCAGTAGCTACAGAAGTATGATCAGTTCTTTGTATTTGGTGACTGAAAGTAAGGATTTGTACTCTACATGGAATCTTGATTTATTAGACACAATTTAAAGAGATACTGAGAAGGAAAATAATATCAGAGAGCGAGAAAACCCCCCAAAACAAAGTTTTTTCACATTTTATTTTTTTCTCTTTCATCCCAGATATATGATCCCACGCTACACAGACTTGGAAGAGTTTTTCACCATTAATCCCGAGGACGGCATTATTAAGACCACAAGGCCCTTAGATCGGGAAGCACAGGCTTGGCACAATATCTCTGTCAGTGCTACAGAGATTGGTAGGTCACTCATCTCTTTTCCGGGCTTTTAAATAACAGAGTAGCCTTGCATGTTTCTCATTTTTTCCCTAACCAAGCACTCCAGCTCTCCCTCCACCCTGCTCTTATGTGGTTGTAGTGTCGCCAGGCCTCCTGCATGATTTCAGAAGAGACAGCCACAGATTACCTCTTCAAACTTCAAATGATACCCTCAGCTCAGTGAGCTGAGTGTAATTGGCCATAAATGTTATATATTTATTTTTGTGTGTATGTGATTTCCTTGAGGTGCAGTTAGTGTTTGTTTCTGGTTGAATTCAAGGTTTCTGCCTGATACATTTTCCCTTTCATTCCACTGTCTTTGATTTCAACCATCAAAAACATGTCTAGAGATAGAAAATCTAGACAACTATATAGAATATATCCTGTTGTTACATTGGAGATGCTTGTGTCAGAAAGCATGATATCAAGACATTTACTAAACCTGATCATTTCAGATAGGAGCTATAAGTGAAGCACACTCTCTTGTATAACTTAAAATTATACAGCACACGGAATATTGATATATTGATATATTTTAAATCATTTGTCTTTTTGTTTTGTTCTGTTGATGTTCCAGGCGGCCATCACCAAGATGCAAAAGTACGAGTCAATATCAAAGTCAAAGACGTGAATGACAATGCTCCAGAATTTGCCGCTCAAAACGAAGTGCTTGTCTGTGAGAATGTCAGCCCCGGAAAGGCAAGTAAACTGTTAGAACCAATTAAATATGTGTAGGGCTAATTAAATGATTAACTACTAATTTAATCATCAGTAACACTTTACAGTAAGGCTCATTTATATTAGTTAAGGCATTAGGAATTTGTTTTAATAATATAGAATTGTTAGTTATTTAGTTAAATATTATATCAATGTTAACATATACAGTACAATTCAGAGGGGGTCAGTAAGTTTTTATTTTTATTTTTTACTCTTAATAGTTTTATTTAGCAACCAAATCACCATATTAGAATGGTTTCTGATGATCATGTGACAGTGAAGACTGTAGTAATGTCTGCTGAAAATAATTGTTAAATTATTTAAAAAATAGAAAACAGGTCTGTTAAATTTCAACAATATTTCACAATATTACTGTTTGTTTGTTTTGTTTTTTTGTTGTTTTTTTTTACTGTATTTTTGATCAAATTAATTCAGTTTTCAGTTTTCAGTTTGGAATTTAAAAACCTTTCCGGATCCCAAATCTTCTGTAGTTTTACCAGATAATATTTTAGACTAGACTGTAAGTTTTGGCTTATATAATGTTGCTTAATGTAATGTACTATACCTGAAAATCTTTAAATAGGTACAGGAAACTGTTAATGAGTTTTAAGCTAATTCCTAAAAGAGGTCACAACTTCCATCAGAAGTTTAAATTAACACACACACAAAAAAAGATTATAGCGATGTCAAATTTAATCAATGCCGTGTTCACTTTCCCTTTGTCGGGCAGTTGAAAGTTTGAGTGAGTGACAGAGAAAAAGAGAGAGAAAGAGAGAGTGAATTAAAGAGAGATAAAAGAGGCATACATTTATTTAAAGGCATGCCCTGGTGATTTTAACCAATTCAACATGACCTGATTTGAACTCTCTGCTCCACAGCTCATTGAGACGGTTAGTGCTACAGATAAGGATGAAATGGCCCACCGCCAGCACTTCCACTTCAGCCTGGCCCCTGAGGTCGCTAACAACCACAGTTTCTCCATCAAGGACAACAGAGGTGAGTGACACACAAAACACCCCATAATAGAATAATTTCCACCAGAGAACTGCTTCTTTTAAGCCAAGTAGACTGCCTCAGGAAATACGCCAATTGAAACACAAAATAGTCTCTTTCCAAATCAAATGAGTTTATCCATGTAGGAGTGAGTGTGTGTAGTGTCGCCCAACCAACCCCGTGTTGATAATTAGGTCATGATGAGGTGGGCAATCTCAAGTCAACTTCCTCTCTTATTAATTATGGAGGCGTCACTCTCGTTTGAGCTTCTCCATCTGTGGATTGGAAACGTGGGTGAGACCCAGCTGGTAGGCAGCTGCGTTTCTATCTGTTTCTCAGGCATGCTTGGTGCACCAAGAAAACCATCATCACCATCATTTAGTCTAATAGTCTTTGCCAAACATGTAGATGTAATACCTACTGTAATGTAAGACTCGCTTGCTGGGAAATGAGAAGCCTCAAGTTTAAGCTCACTGACGAGCCTCCTCACAGAGGAGCGCCTTCGTGATCAGGTGGTGCTCAGTTTGAGGGGAATTTGCTGCTTTTATATGAACTCATTATGTTGTGGCTCTAGGTAGATTACAAGCTGAATTATGTATGTTTCAGAGAAACTGTAAATCGTGTTTTCTTTGCTTACAAGGACCTTTGGTGTGATTTCAAAATGATTGGTATGACTGCTATATGATAATGAATTGTAGTCCATGTGCTAACAAACTAAAGTGTTTCCCACCTCTAGAGCTGTTGAGATTGTAGGCGAAAAATCTGTCAGAGAATTTGCATTTTTGAGTCAAGGGTTAAATGGGTTTCATACCTCAAATGGTGGAAGCTGCTATTTTTTCACTGTTAAATAAGGACTACAAATACATGTATTTATGTGCTTTATGAATCAGACTACTTTATCTCCATGTAATTTATTTAATCATGTTTAACCACAGACTTTATTTTACTCAAAAGTCGAAACCTTTTCTATTCTAAACACTCCATAGAGACCCCATGTGGAAATAGCCTTGCAGGTTGACCTACAAATTGACGTCATGATTGAACCTCTCTGTTCCACTGGCTAATTTCTGATTGAGCTATATTTCTCTTTGACCACCAATAGATCGGAAATATCATGAAATACAATAAAGGTGTCAGTTGCTGATGCCAGTAACTTCACATAATTGCTCCTGACTGAGTAAAACGTGTTAATTGTATTTCAAGTGTAAATGTTTACAAGCACAGATATGTTTAGTTTTTTTTTTTTTCTGTGTTCTTTCTTTAAATGAACAGCATGAACCCATGTGAACAGAGAAGATGAGGGCATGCAAGAGAAATGGCTGTCTTTCACATTGGTCTGCTTTAATGAGAAAGGAGATGAGCACTTTTTAGCAGGCCATTTCAAAAGCCAACAATATTAGGGAGACAGATTAGGCTACTCAGAATGACTGGCTTTATCAGGATCCAGAGCCTTTTAAATGGATAGTTTTCACCAGCTTTGCCCACCCATTTATCTGAAGCTCCATTATGCTCCACTCTGCACAGAGGCTCTGACACAGCTCCTCTTATCAGACGGACGTAATGAAGGCCTGCTGATTATATATGTGCATGAACTCTAAATATTAAGAGTATGGAATATTATCTGTGTTTAGTTGTAATAAAAGAGGGAAAAGTGTAATAAAAAATATAAAATGTATTTTATAAAAAAAATTATAATAATCAGATCTGGTTGTAAATGTGTCCTTTGCAGGCGGCAAGGTTGTGAAACTGCCAACTGTATTTTAATTTAGGAATTAATCAACATCCAGCATAAAAAAAATAAAAAAAAATGTTTTAAATAAATTATATTTTTGAGAGACTAATATAGTTTGAGGTGTATGAACTTTATTTGCAGGTCTATTTTCTATTACAATATTATAATTATGGATAAAAATATACCCTGTTTTTATTTAATATTTAAAGCAGAAAAATGAGAAAACAGCTATTAGTTATTTTTAGCTAAAAGTTATTTATTTATTTATTTATTTCATTTTTTTTTCTTCCAGAAAAACTAAAACAAGCTGTTCTCATTTTCTACTTTCAATATTAAATCAAAATACGACTGAATGAATGATACACGGATTGAGGCTCAATATTTGTGTCATACATCCAGTGTAAGTGGCCAGTGTATCAAACACATTCATGCTTCCTTGAGATTTCTAAATGCACAAAATTATCCAATAAACAACCCGTTCTCACTCTCAAGGCGTCAAAATCTGAAGCATGGTCAAGTGCCTTCCATGTCACAATGAAGACGATAAAGGTGCCCTTATGCGTCATTTTTCGACGTGCAGTGTGCTCTATTCATTTCAATGAGAAACCTTTGGTGTCATACACAGACGGGTTGGGCATGGGAACGTTATCAGCATGATGAAGTTATATTGGGTTATGATTTTACCATTATGACATGTTGGAGTGTAATTCTCAATTTATTCCTCCAGCATAATTGTTTTTAAATTGATTTTATTTACGCTATTTTGACATGTTTTAATATGTAATCCAACCAAACCCCATCCCATCCCTAAGCATATGCATTTGTGTGTGATAGAAAACACAGGATACAGCAGGAAGATACGACTGTAGGCATATGGTACAAATATTCCAGGTTTTCCGAGGACAAACGATTGATTTGTGTGAAGAAAATCCCCAACAGCCATCAGCGTCTTCATCCGCAAAAGATCATGCACAGTTGCACATATTCGAATTTCAAAAATTGTCACCCGAAGAAGCGGTACATAAGATTTCATAGTGAAATCGCATTGGCTCTCGTATGTCTCATGACCCATTGTGTCATTATGTCAGCATTGATTGTAAAAAGTAATTGGCTCTCGCGTGTCTCATGACCAATTGTGTAAGATTAACTCTGTTCTTCACATGAAGATACTTCAGAAGACTTAGAATGCATTGGAACATGAGTTAATATTTGTACACTGTTTTTGGGCAGTTTGTGCAATAAATACCCATGACTGTACTTTTATATCCCTTTTACGTGCTTTATATTGTTGAGAAGTAGGTAGGTTTATTCTAAGAGGTGGGTTAGTTGCTACAAAATTTAAAAGTAGCCTATAAATATTCATAAAATCATGTTTGCTTAATTAATTTATATTAGTATTGGGAAAACATCTGAAATCAACTGAGTAACTTTCGCGTCGATATAGTGCCAGTTAGAGGCACCTTTAGCGTCTTCATTGTGACACGGAAGGCACTTGACCATGCCTCAGATTTTGATGCCTTGGGAGTGAGAACGGGTGACAATAAAGCTGGACCAAAAACACAAAATACAAGGACCCAGAGGAGCTGTCTCTGGTTCATATGTGGCAAATTGGTACTTCAGACATCCCATGGTAATCTCACTGACAGAATATGATATAGAATTATAATGGATAGCATTAGATTGATCGAGCCTGTCCGCGGCGTCGTGCTATATGAGCGTTGTAGCCATATCATTAGCGGCCTTCCCTGACAGAGCCACTGAAGGTTGAAGAAAGCTGTGCCAGGGGGAGTGAAAATGACTAAACCCCAGGCCCCTAAATGAACTCACTCCATCTACGCCTTCAGCGTGACCTTGCACTGAGTCAGGGAAATGTGCTGGCACTGATCCATCCCTCCCAGTTGCAAATAAAACCAATACCGCTCCCTCCGCTCTAACTTTGATTACACTTCCAAAAGCTGATAAATGTTCACAATATTAAACATGAATTTAATATTGGATGATTCACACCTCATTGACTCTCACCGGTGGCTGTGCGTAGTTTTCATGGCACCTAAACTCCAGGGAGGAGAAAACTTTGTAATTCTGTTCAGCGCATTTATAACTCTGTTGTGAATTTACTGAAATCTTGTAACCTCCTCATCCGCTGAACTAAACGTTCCATCAATGTTCCTCTGTTGCTTTCACAGACAGCACTGCTAGCATCTTTGTGATCCGGAAGGGCTTCAGCCGAATGACCCAGGATGTGTACCACCTTCCCATTGAGATCAATGACAATGGCGTACCCCCGATGAGCAGCACCAATACTCTTATAATCCGTGTGTGCAGCTGCGACAGCAAAGGCACCATCCTCTCCTGCAATGTGGAACCTTTCATCCTGTCAGCTGGGCTGAGCACCGGAGCTCTGATTGCCATCTTGGCCTGTATTGTTATTCTACTAGGTGAGCCTAATTATATTTGTATAAGAATATGCAAGCAACCATGTGGAAATAATAGGGGTCTAGCTTGGTTGGTTTAAACATCTTATAGGGCCCAGAAGCATGTCAATATTTGCATTTCACCGCAAAAACGCACATACACACGTACAACTACAGAAGCTTAAAGTATTTATAGAACAGATTGTTCATAGAGAGTACATAGTTTATTTACTTTGCTTGTCTCTAAAATATAATCAGAGCTTTGTTCTCCTAAAAACACTGTGAGCCTAAGTAGGGAGCCTTGTAGAGAGATCAATTGCAAAATGATTAATATTTGAAATGGCCAGAGACGAAAGCTTTGGAGTAATTTTAGTGCTACATCGTAAGTAGGCAAACTCATGCAGTTACCTGTTGGACAACCAAAAAGTTGCACGTAAGCACGCTTTTTCTTACAATACTTGACCTTTATTCAAACCAAAAATTAAAATAATATTAATAACAATGCATACAATTGAATGCATTGGAAAAAGTGAATATTCACTTTATAATGTAGTTATAATGTAGTTTATTACTCAGTACTTATATTAATGATTAAGGCCCCTTAAATAAAGTGTAATCCATTATATTTTATGTAGCTTTTATGTTTCCATATACATGCACAGTCATGTTGTGTCTATTTTGGGAAATGCACATACACTGTAAAAAAAAAATTGTTGATTTTTGTTGGTTTAACTTAAAAAAGTAAGTAACCTGGTTGCCTTAAAATTTTGAGTTTATTGAAATTAAAAAGTTTAGTTGATACAATGAAGGAAATTTGTTTAATAAATAGAAACTCAAAATATTATTGTATCTGAACCACATAAAAATAAATCATGATAAATCATGAAAATAGCACTATTTGGTAAGTTTCACTTCGCATCAGAAATAAAACACACACAATTACCCAATATGCTTACAAAATATTTTAATAATATTTTAATAAAGGTTGTCAAATCTCAGAAAATGTTCATTGTATTAACTCAAAATTTTAATTTCAATGAACTCAAAATTTTAAGGCAACCAGGTAACGTTTTTTTCTAAATAATTTTTTACAGTGTACAGTTACTAACTTTGCATACAGAAAACACTAGTAAGGGGGGTCTTAAGAGGGTTTCAAAATGTATTCTAACATGTAAAGCCTGTCAAACCATATTGAAGAACTGTAAAATTGCCCTTCATCATTTCCCAAAATAAATGAGCTGTCTCAAGTTATGTGGACTTACCAAAGCAGCATTAAAACATTGCATGCAACGGAGCACTTTATCTTTGTAATGAAAAAATTTCCATCAACTACATTTAAGAAAAGAGTTTCTGATGTGATTACTTATATACAGACGCATCAATAGCGAGAGATGCTGTTAGCACTGGCTTGACATTTGTCTGCATGTCTACAGCAATCGTGGTGCTGTTTGTGGCCCTGCGGCGCCAGAAGAAGGAGCCTTTGATCGTATTTGAGGAGGAAGACATTCGGGAGAACATCATCACCTATGATGATGAGGGAGGTGGAGAAGAGGACACAGAGGCGTTTGACATCGCAACCCTACAGAACCCAGATGGTGCCAACGGCTTCCTGCCCCGTAAGGACATCAAGCCCGAGCTGCAGTATCCCATGCGCCCCGGCCTGAGGCCCATCGGCAACAGCGTGGATGTGGATGATTTCATCAAAACACGGATTTCTGACGCGGACAATGACCCCACAGCGCCCCCATATGACTCCATTCAGATCTACGGTTATGAAGGCAGAGGCTCTATCGCCGGCTCTCTCAGTTCCTTAGAGTCGGTGACCACAGATTCAGACCTGGACTACGATTACCTCCAAAGCTGGGGGCCACGCTTCAAGAAACTTGCCGATCTTTACGGCACCAAAGACTCCGCTGATGACAACTCTTAACGTTCGCTCAAATACGTCCTTTTTCATCTCCCTCCACCTGGCCCTCCTCCACTAACTGTGTGTTTTGTGAAGTTTACTATAAGTATTCCATGAGTTTGTCACTTTATAGTAAACTTTAGCTTGTTTGTAAGTATACGCACAGTATACTAGATGCTGGGAGCGTCATAGGTACGATCACAATGTGCTATGCGGGAGCCAGAAGGGTGGAAATTAAAATTTTACAAAAACAATACAAAAAAAAAGATAAAAAGAGACACACAGACACATCTGTGGTGGGCGTGTCTCTGTGGTGTGTATGAAATGGAGAAATATGTGACAATGTTGCTTAAGAACTGAAGAACATTGCGTTTCACTTTTGATGTTTGTAGGTTCCTACAGGTTTGAGGTTATGGATGTGTATCACAGAGAGACATGGATTTGTTGATACTGTGAACGAGCTCACGAAGAAATAAAAAAAAACATAAACAGTTGCCTTATTAAGTAATCCGGAGCGAACGTCAGCAAATGAAGGGCCCGTTTACACGACACCATTTTCAACTAAAAACAGATCTCTTTTTATGCGTTTAGCAGTTTATTTAGGTCATTCTGGGGGTCTGAAAATGCAAACTTCGACGGGTTTCAAAGTGCAAGTTTTTTTGTATTATACCCTTATGCGGATTTGTGAAAATCATTACGTGTTCAGTCTATAGGCGCATAGTTTTTCCTTACAAAGTGACCTCGCCAACTGGCCTGGCATAAGTAGTACATCGTTTTTTTAATAGTTTTCATGGATCTGTATAAACGGGGACCATTTTGACAACGTTGTGGTCTGTATGCGAAAAACGCAAAGGAAAAGCTTTTCCGTTTTTTAGTAAATCGCTGTCGTGCAAACGTACCCTTAGACTTCTGTAACTTCTGTAGCGCCTCCATATTGTCTTTGGAGATACTGGCCAAACAGGTCCTCTTTTTTTGTTTTATTTTTTGTTTTAATAAAAAAATATATATAAGGAAGCAGATGGATTAAGCAAAAATAGACTGTGTTTTTCTGTCATCTAGAATAAAATAAAACCTTCAGCCCAGTTCCATCTATGAACAATCACAAAGAAAGACCTGTGAGCTCAAAAATCGCCTTAACTAATGGACACTCTTGCAACGCAGTGCATTTTTTTGTAACTTGAAAGCTATATCCTAAAGCAAGCTAAAGTCCTTATAACGTATGTACAGTACAATGTGCAAAATATGTCTCTTGAGGATCAATCTTACACCGATCAGTTTATGTAAAGCTTTCTCTCTTTTTTTCTATTATGATGATATTTTTTTTTCTTTTTTTTCAGATTTCTTCATTTCTCATTTTCTTTAATGGCTTATGTTATTCTCCTCAGTGAGAAAATAGCAGTCTGTCCTGTCGCAGTGAGAAATGGCTAATTTCTATGTCGATTTTATGGTAACTATTTGTACAATTTTAAAAGTTCTTATTTTAGTATACATACAAATATCAGTATTTCAACATGTAAGGAAAATATTACAGCATCACACTTATATTTTATGAACATTGTACTGTTGCTTTATTATGTGCTTCAATCTAAGAAGCAAAAACTTTTAAATAAATGCTCTTTTTATAAAAAATATATATATTGATGGCGGTAATACATTTGTGTGAACAAAATCCATTGCCGCTAACCGCTGTAGCGGTTGCCATGATGGAAACAAAGGTTGAATGCGAATACAGAGCCTTGGAGTTATGCATCGCGTGAACTGCATTCACACTTGCAGAGACGTGCAGAGCTTTTCACCGGTGCTTTCCAGTGGTAGGTCTCTCCATTGTCTTCCACTAGAGAGTCTCACATTCTTTCCTCTCCCAGGGTAGCCGCACAATGAAAGGTCAATGTGCACTTTGTAAAAAAAAAAAAAAAAAAAAAAAAAAAAAAAAACAGATTGAAAAGAAAAATAGCATTTCATAAAACCGAACTTCAGTCCACCTGAATGAGATTGGACACCAATTTCCCTGAAGGAGCAGAAAATAAACAGAAGAGCACAGGTACAGGCTCTTCTCACCCATGCAGGAAGACTACACATGCCTTAGCTGTGTATGAAGTGAAGCACAGAAAAAAGCCTCTGATGACAAACCCTAGACCGTGGAACCATAACCCTTAGTTGTCCCTCATGCAAGGTGTCCTCTTAAAAGCAGCTGAAACACATGCCCTTTAAAATACAGGTTTATTCCACCTGTGTTATAGTCAGAAAGGATATGGCTATATGCGATTCTGAGTAGGAAAAAAAAGGTTGCTTATGACAGCAGCTCTGCATTTTTCATGTCATGTTGCTAGACATGTTCTGTCAAAGAACTAGATTACGGAGGTGCACTAGCAGTGGGTGGCATCCACTTGATAGCTGATTAGTGATTTCAAACCAGTGCTCTACGGATATATGTCAATCGCGAATCGCCGGATTTCCACCAACACAGCTGATTGTTTTGGAATGTGGTTTACTGTTTCTGAAAAAATGCGAAATGTGCTGTGTTATTGCTGTTAGGGGTTACAGTTTTGACCCATAGACCAGATATGCGAAATGAAGACCAGGAGTCAGGATGTTCAATCATCGGAGAGAATTTTACTGAAGAATAGTTTGCAGTTTCATCAGTAGAGTCAGCTTCAGAGTCTCTCAGGGCGGTGTCAGGCCAGACTCTACTCTACACAAAATTACCTCACCAGTTATACCAATTTCAAGGGCATGATTTACATCATTACAAACACGTGGAATATTACTGATTGGCATAAAGTCTAAACAATGTGTCACATGAGAATAGATAGGAGATGTTGTTGTTGTTAATCAGGATGTATACATCAGACAATCCCAAGATTGGGGTAGTGTTGACTTCAGGGGAGTCCTAGAAAGACGCCAAGAGGTCTAGGGTGTGAGAAAAGCGGTCCAATCCATTCCATAGACCTGCACAGAACATGTAACACACACACACACAAGACTCTAGGGCACATCTCTCCTCCAAGGTTAGCGCAGCAGTGAGCTTATCAACAGAACAAGATATCAACACCACATGACAAACACATCTCCAGAAAGAAAAGTATAGCTAATGTCATCTACTCATTCTATAAAGAAATATAAAGAAATATAAAGACAAAAATGTACTTCTATCAATGGGAAAAATCACACTATATAAATGGGAAGAAATCAAAATGGGGAGACTTAAATCCTCCCACCCCTTCCTGTCCTGGGGTTACTAACAACAGGCAGGATTCACCTCTTGGAAGTTCTAACTTTCTCTCCAAGGCCCTGTTGGTCAGGACCCAGAGATAGAGGTCAGGCTATCTATGTCAGGGCACATAGCTAGGGGTCAGACTGTCTTTGTCAGACCGTCTCTGGAAAGCAAATTAGACACCATACAGCAGACATAGAGTCAAAATCATATTAAATAATAGTTAAATGTATTAATGATCACATAAAATTGATTGTCAAAATAATTCATTATTTTGAAAGGATAATAACTGATTATTTAATTCATGAGGTTATTAAAAATCATTCAAAAGGATAAGATGCATATGATGAAGATGCATATGATGAAGAGGCAAGGGTGTCGGCCCACTCCCCCCTTCAATCCCCCGTTTTAAGACCAATGTGGGGTCCAATACCACCACGTCTGGTCTACAAGTGAGGTCTCTATGGAAGGTTGAGTGGTGACTCATGCTTCCCTGACGGGTCACACTTGTCTCTTCACCTCATCACGGACATGCTGGCCACTAAAAAGACCAGTCCCCATTCCGAGGCTCTCACACCTTCCACTCACATTAGGGGTACAACATGTTTCTTTGTCAGCTTGCTTCTCAGATTGTTCGTTAGTGTCAGCATCCTCCTGTCCTCCTCGGCAGGATTCAGCTTGCTCCTCGGCAAGAGGACCTGCACAGATAGAGAAGACTAAAACGAACACACACATCCAAACAGTTAAGTCAACGGTTAGTTTGAGCATGTGCAGATGCATCAAGGCAGTTGCATCTGAAGTGCAGTTCTTCAACTGGAAAGCCTCTACCCATCTGGAGAACAAATCAACAATCATTAAGATGTATGAAAAGCCCCCACTAGGGGGTAGAGTGAAGTAAATCTGAAGATGGGTCCATGGACCCTGGGGACATGGGGCGTGACCTAAGGGGATATTTAGCTTAGCTGAAGAATTAACCTTAAAGCAAACTAAACATCTGCAAAAATCCCTGCAGGAAGCTCTCATCTCTGGCCACCACCATGTTTTAGAAATCATTGCATATGGTTTCTCAGGCCCAGCATGTGCCAACCCTTGATATAACGACATGAGCTCGGTTCGAGCAGAAACAGGGCAGACAAAACGTTCATTGAATTTCCAAAGTCCATCTGAGTTTATCAGTGCACCAAGTTTTGTCCATTGCTCTGTTACTTCAGGATCTTTATCCTGTGCATAAATGTCTCGGGGTGGCTCACTCTCCTGGGGAGAGATAGCCATTACACTCACGCATGTCTCTGTCTGTTGTGCAGCCAGCCTGGCAGGAGCATTGGCAGCTTGGTTGCCCTTGGATTCTGGGGCGTTATCAGTAGAGTGTCCTGTTCTTTTGATAACAGCTCCTTCTGCAGGAAAATCACAGGCAGACATGAGTTTCTGTACCTGCTTTTGATGAGAGATGGGTAAACTAGGGGTGATAGGGAACCCCTGTCGTTTCCACACAGGTCCGAAATCATGGACCGTCCTGAAGGCCTTGCCGTATTGAAGTTTACGCGTGAGAGTGACCAGATCTGCCACCTGAGCCCCTCCCCCTGAAAGAGAGTCACATTCAACAGTCTCATAATGTTCGTTTACCACAGCCCAGCCTGTGGAGCGTTGTCCTTGTTCATGAAAACTGGACCTGTCAACAAACAAGTTCATGGCATCAGATAATGGTTCGGCCTGGAGAGGGCTCTGGCTGTCATTCTCGATCAGATGGACACAGTTGTGGGCAGTTCCTTCTTCTGGAAGCAAGGAGGCAGGGTTTACAGCATTTTCATTGTTATTTTGAATTTCCACATTCTTCCTCAGAAGAGTGATTTCCCCCTTTGCTCGTATTTGATTTAAAATAGAGCTCAAGCAAGTGTTTGTCAATAACTTTAAAATCTGATGTCTTGTGTGCAGTATCACCTTTTGATGTGTCACAATGTCCTCCGTGGTTTTCACAGCCCATTCTGCACAGTCACATGTCAGCAGGCAGGGGTGCTGACCTGCCATAGAAACAGGAATAGGAACAGAATAATATCCTACCATTCCGTAGGAATTTCGGCCTGGAACTCTCTGGCCGAGGGCAGCAGAGTATGATCGGGTTCCCACCCATGTCCACAGGTGAAAAGGTTGGATGCTGTCAGCATGTCTCAGTGCTGGGGAGGAAGTGAGAGTTTCTTTGATACTCACGAACACCTCCTCCATCTCCTCCGTCCAGTCGATCAGGTCGGATCCAGGTTTGCCCCCTTTAAGAGATTCTGTGAGGGGTTTAGACAGTTCAGTGTATTCAGGAACATACTGGCGGCAGTAATTCAGAAAATCCATTACCTGCCTTAGACCAGTAACCATGTTTGGCTTTGGAAGTTCGACGATGGCTTTGACTCTTTCTGGAGTGATTCGTTGGTCGTGCACCCCGACAATCTGCCCTAAATAAGTCACTTCGGGCAGTGCCAGCTGTGCCTTTTTCAAGTTGGCTTTGAATCCCCCGTCTTTCAGAGCATTCAAAACAGTTCGTACAGCAGTTAAATGTTTAAATTTGCTTGGGCTGGCAATCAGAATGTCATCCACACATTGTAGGACAAATGATCCATCATTTTCAAAAGTCTTTCTTACCGGATCAATGAAGGATGCCAGTACCTGATGAAACAGGGTTGGAGAGTTGCAGAATCCTTGTGGCAAGCGGCACCATGTCCATTGGCGACCCCTGCAGGTGAAAGCAAACTTTCCTGGGTCCTCCTTGGCTAGAGGGCAAGTCCAGAAAGTGTTAGAAATATCCAGTGCAGTGAAATAACAGTGTTCAGACCTTATTTCATAAAGGATCATGGCGGGGTTCGTGACAAGGGGGTGCATCTTTTCAGAAGCTGTATTTAACGCGGTGAAGTCTATCGGGAGACCCCAAGAGTTGTCACTCTTTTTCACGGACCATATCGGTGAATTTGTCGGAGAGGTGCATGGTATTATGATACCCCGTTTGCATAATTTGTCTACCACACTCTTCGCACCTTCTCGAGCCTCATTTCTTAAAGGGTATTGTCGTTTGGCTACATGCATGGGTCCTGGGATGCTCAGTGACTGAACTTGGGCAAGCTCACAATCAAATGTATCTTTTGCCCAAACATCAGGAAATTTAGAAATCAAAAACTTCCACTCAGATTGAGTTTCAGTCTCTTTGTCAACATCAGTCACTGCGCATCTCTGTTTACAATGGTGGCCAGATTGAGATAAGGGAAGCACGTTCAGGCTGCCTGTGCCTGATTCAAGGACAATGGAACAATCACAATCTTCAGGCTTACAGTTTACAGCACAGTAAGTTTCATAGGCTATGCGAAAACGGTCAGCATATTCTAAAGGGCTTTCCCCTACTCTCTGTTTGACCTGGGTTACACTGGTCCAGGGGTATGACCCCTGACCTAACAGTTCTTCAACCTCATACTTGTAAGTGGAGTAGGCCTCGCAGTACTCAGTCCAATCTGAAGGAACGAAGGGGTGGGGTCTAATTGTTTGTACAGCTTTCAGTTTACTGGTAGGAATTAATCCTTCCACCAGTGCTTGTATGTCAGCAATGCCCAGATTTTGTTGTCTGGCAATGGCTTCTATCTTATCCCATAAAACTTTATTTGGGCTGTACAGTTTGAAAGGTTCTATCCCCGCAAGCAAACTATTTTTCTCAGCTGGGGTTAGTCTGGTCAATGACCCATATTCACGCCCAGCCCCCATTTCAGTGTTCTGGTCGTCCCACTCCGAATGTCGGATTGGGGTGGCAAAGACTGTTTTTCTGGGTTTATATGCCTCAACAGAGGACAATCTGATATTTTTGACCTCTGTGGTTAATTTACTTTTTGCTTGTGCGGAAAGAACCTCTGGGTTGCACGGGGGAGGGATTTCAACCTGTGAATTCAATATTGGGCGTGCCTTTTCATGCGGTCCCTCCTCTCTGTTATCAGGAAGTGGGGCGGATCCCTGAGTGGGGGCCACCTGCACTTCCTGGTAAGAGTCAGTTGGGATAGAGGGAGGAAGAGACTTGGCAGCATTTTCTACTTTGTCACAAAACTTTCCCAGCCCCTTATTAAAACCTCCCTGATCATGGCCCACTGGCACTTCCTTTAATTTTGCTATTCTGTCACGTGCATCCAGGTCGTACCACTCATTAGCCCCATTAGGGATTGATTTCATTGGTACACCTCCCATTTTACAGCGAGCACAAACGGCTATAAATTTGGGTTTATCTGACGCCTATTTTGTTTCTAAACAATCTTTTCTTGATCACAAAAAAGGTTTTTAGCAACGTAAGGCAATGAATCTTATTTTTATCCTCAAATAAGTTTTTAATAGAATAGAAGTGAGTTCTACTCATGAAACCACAAAGTACCTCTTTACTCCTGGTCACATATACTGGTCCTTACCAATTTGGGTCTTATTTTATTCTACTCGGTATCGTTCCAGATGCACCCCTGGCAAACAACTCCTGAATCTATTTTACTTGTTTAAACAAGGGGATCCCTTTATCTGAATGGAAGAGACTGGCGCAGGTTTGCGATGCCTACTGGACTCACACACCGTTCCAGGGACGTACTCCTGTAGGGGTAGTGACTGCACTCAATGCCCACCGGGGACCCCTTTCTTAAGTACGCTTCAATGCACTGCCTTCTACCGTTAACCGTAACGATGCCATCAGCAACTTTTTTTATACTATCACACAAGTATAATTAACTCCTCACTCCTATCGAAGTGAAGCTCTCTCGTTCCCCTTTACCAATCTTCCATTCAGATAACCTTATCCAAACAATAAAATAAATAAATACTACCTTATTTGTTGTTTTGCCAGGGGTGTCACCAAGGAATTATTGCCCGCGCATCCTCCACCAAAAACTGTTAGGGGTTACAGTTTTGACCCATAGACCAGATATGCGAAATGAAGACCAGGAGTCAGGATGTTCAATCATCGGAGAGAATTTTACTGAAGAATAGTTTGCAGTTTCATCAGTAGAGTCAGCTTCAGAGTCTCTCAGGGCGGTGTCAGGCCAGACTCTACTCTACACAAAATTACCTCACCAGTTATACCAATTTCAAGGGCATGATTTACATCATTACAAACACGTGGAATATTACTGATTGGCATAAAGTCTAAACAATGTGTCACATGAGAATAGATAGGAGATGTTGTTGTTGTTAATCAGGATGTATACATCAGACAATCCCAAGATTGGGGTAGTGTTGACTTCAGGGGAGTCCTAGAAAGACGCCAAGAGGTCTAGGGTGTGAGAAAAGCGGTCCAATCCATTCCATAGACCTGCACAGAACATGTAACACACACACACACAAGACTCTAGGGCACATCTCTCCTCCAAGGTTAGCGCAGCAGTGAGCTTATCAACAGAACAAGATATCAACACCACATGACAAACACATCTCCAGAAAGAAAAGTATAGCTAATGTCATCTACTCATTCTATAAAGAAATATAAAGAAATATAAAGACAAAAATGTACTTCTATCAATGGGAAAAATCACACTATATAAATGGGAAGAAATCAAAATGGGGAGACTTAAATCCTCCCACCCCTTCCTGTCCTGGGGTTACTAACAACAGGCAGGATTCACCTCTTGGAAGTTCTAACTTTCTCTCCAAGGCCCTGTTGGTCAGGACCCAGAGATAGAGGTCAGGCTATCTATGTCAGGGCACATAGCTAGGGGTCAGACTGTCTTTGTCAGACCGTCTCTGGAAAGCAAATTAGACACCATACAGCAGACATAGAGTCAAAATCATATTAAATAATAGTTAAATGTATTAATGATCACATAAAATTGATTGTCAAAATAATTCATTATTTTGAAAGGATAATAACTGATTATTTAATTCATGAGGTTATTAAAAATCATTCAAAAGGATAAGATGCATATGATGAAGATGCATATGATGAAGAGGCAAGGGTGTCGGCCCACTCCCCCCTTCATTGCCAAACATATATATATATATATATATATATATATATATATATATATATATATATATATATATATATATATACACACACACACACACACACACACACACACACACACACACAGTGTAATAGGCCTCTCAGCTTTTTTTCATTTTCTGGCTTACTGGTTCTCTCAACCAAACCAACTATACTATGGGTTACTGTTCTGGTGATTATCCTGCCACCCACTGGGTCCTTATAGGTCCTACTAACAGGGCCGGGGTAATTCATATAACCTCTGCCTCGTCTCAGAGTCTAAGGAGCGCATTAGGAGGGGCAGGCTGCAGCTCTGACTCGGATCTCAAGAATCTATACAAAAAGTGTCAGATTCTTTCCTGGGTACTATGAATCAATAGTTCCTTCCTGACACTGGCGCTCTGAGCATTAAGTGCGGTTGGGTTCACTGTGATGTACCTGAGATGGAGAACAAGAAACCTGCACAAAATGCTCGGAAGTCCCAGAAACCTATCTGTCCATATGACAGACAAGATTAGGTGAACTTTCTTTGCAAATGTCAAAAACACAACAAATAATCAGAGAATGCAAAAATGCATACTTATCAAAATCAATTCCAGAGTCAATGAGGGATCAAGATCAAAATGATTATGTGAGAGGGTCACATTGTCTCATAGCAGAACTGCATTTGTAGTCCATGGCTGAGGGACAAACACTTCTCTGACTGTGTATGTGGGTGGTTGGGGGTATAACATATCACAACTCCATTTTATCTCCCTTAAGCTTAGGATTATGCTAGAAAATATTAGTAATAGTTGAACATAAAATATAATATATACAATATACAATCCGGATTCCAAAAATGTAAGTAACTGTACAAATTGTGAATAAAAAAGGAATGCAATAAATAAAAAATCTCATAAGTTTATATTTTATTCACAATAGAATATAGATATCAAATGTTGGCTCATTTTGGTTTCATGAGAGCTTCAAATTCCAAAATGTGGGACAGGTAGCAATAAGAGGCCAGAAAAGTTAAATGTACATATAAGGAACAACTGGAGGACCAATTTGCAACTTATTAGGTCAATTGTCAACATGAGAGTGGCTCTCAGAGTGACAGTGTTTCTCAGAAGATGGGCAGAGGATCACCAATTACCCCAATTTTGTGTTTTGAGTTTCTCAGAGAAAAAATGCAAAGAGTTTGAAGTTATTATCATCTACAGTGCATAGTGTCATCTAAACATCTGTGTATAAGAGGCAAGGCCGGAAAACCACACTGGATGCCCGTGATCTTCGGGCCCTTAGACGGCACTGAATCTACACAGCAAATTACTGAGGGATAAAAACCTGGTGTTGGGCATCTAGTGATAAAATCTGGTGTTAATTTACAAATATTATATGCTTTATCACTTGTTTAGTGTTAAAGCACAGTGTTTCCTTTGGGTGATAAAGCACAGTGTTTCCTTTGGGTGTTAACAATCAACATCTGCGCATGTGCAGAGCATTTTAAATTTCCCAGCTCATCCTTCGGTCTCTCCATCTTTATGGATTTCCCTGCACACACAACGGTTACAAGGACAAGGTATAGTATAGTATTATTATCTTATCAACTTGTGATTTATTAATGAGCTTGTATAATGAGTAACGTAGCCGATGTGGATGACTTAACTCTTAGCGTTTTTTTTTTTTTTACCTCAGTTTAAATTTAGCGCGCTTTTGATCCGCCATTCAGTTTAACATAACTGAATAACCCCCACTAACACACTAAATTCGTTAATAGAGGACGAGATTTACGTAAGTGACTTAATTTTGTTGTATTAATTTTGTAATAATGTAGCAGCATTAACATTATGTGTCATTTTTTAACTCACTCGACTTGGATAGTTATTTCTTCTCATTTGGCATAGCGTTAAGTATCTTTAGGGCTTCCAACCTTTATAAGACCGTTTATATCTTTCACACCGTAACTAGGAGTTAATTCTGGTGTTTTGAAATGTCATTCAAATGAGAAAGCAGACGTTAATCGGATGAATTAATTGCTCTTAATTTTTTTTTCTTGTGTGACGCCGGGGCTCGATCCCTGGCCGAGCACCCACGGATAGCACAGTCCATCATTGTCGGCGCTGCGCATACTGATCGGCCTGCAACATTTTGCGAGTGAAATGCTCTGTGTGTTCTAGCAATCTTCTCGTTGTACTTTGATAACATACGCCGACCATTCTGTACAGCGCTGCAAAATGTCGAAAACATCGTAGGACACGCTTTTCTTCATGAACTGCTTCAGTCATATAGAAACTCAAGATCGAGTACGAGTGTGCAATGTCGTGGAATGTATACGCCAAAACTCATTTTGGCGTGCATATGATACGCTGTTTTTTGCGTGCATATGATACGCAATTTATGGCGTATTATACATACGAACCCCCCACCCCACTACCCTAAACCTACCCAAGAGAGCGTGTCATATATACGCCATAAAGTGTGTATCATATGCACGCCGAAATGAGTTTTGGCGTATACATTCCACGACATTGCACACTCATACTATTTGACATTTTTCGTCTTATTTTGTATTAGTTGAGCAGACATGCATTAGTGCCCTTCCATGCGCGATTTTTTCTGTACAACTTAGTTCTAGCCTTTTCTAGTTGTTGTAAATCTGTAACAGTAGTGCTTATGTTTTGAATATAACGTTTTCTTGCTATGTGTTGGTATAAAGATAACCTGAAGTAAAACACAAAGTGACCTGATTATTTTGAGTCTTTTAGTTTGCTTTCTGCTTTGGAGGATTTTTGTTTCATGGAATATTGTTTATTATTGCAGAAGGAAACCACATAAGGCCACAATCTATGTATGCCCTTGGCATTATTACTCTACAAACCTAAACGATCCTGAAAGGAAGACAGGCTATGTAAGTATCTCTGCTTGTTGATTAAAGATGTTTGAAACTTTATATCTTAGATTTTTTTAATGTGTTTGTTTTAACCAAATGTGTCTCTTTAACAGGAACGATACTATGTGTTTGGATCATTTTGAGGAGCGCTATCAACGCCAAGATCGTGGGATCGATGAATTGGGAAAGCAAGAACTGACAAAATGTAAAAATGCGTACATTGAATGCAATGTAAGTCGCTTTGGATAAAATCATCTGCCAAATGTAAATGTATTCATTTATAAAGGAATAGTATTTTTTATCAGAATGAATTACAAACCAGACAGTTTTTTAACATTAAGGTTGATTTAATATATACAATGTTGAATTTTTGTATTTTCAATTAAAACATTACTTGAGGAATGTTTCTTTGTTTAATCTTGTTTGAAACGCAGTAGAGATTTATCATGGTAAGATGTTATAGCATTGGAGTATAACAAGAAATTGTTTTATTCAATTGTATGTGTGACAACAATGGCTTTACTGTAGCGATTCCCGGCGAAAGCAAGAACTGACAAAAATGTTTTTTTTTTGTTTTATTAAAAATGGTATTGAATGCAGTGTAAGTCGCATTGGATAAAAGTGTCTGCCAAATACATAAATGTAATGGAATTGATATATTACAATTTCAATAAATATTCAAATAAATTTGTAGTCACTTGATTTTTTTGGGGGGAAAAAATAAAATAATATATATAAATTGTTTTAAATTTCATTCACAGTGCCATTTTAGTATTTAAGTATTTACATTAAATAAACATTAAATACACTGGGTGTGTGAGATTAATCACCATAAAGTGTTAAATGTACACTTATGAGTAATACATTTCTCAACACCTTGAGTGACTAAAAAGAAACACTAACACAGTGTTTGTATAACGAACACTTTCGTCAGTGTTGTTTTAACACTAGCAAAGACGGACCTGTATGTTCACCCGGAAAGTGATAATTTTAACACCCGTGGTGATAAATCTCCCAACATGTTTTTTGCTGTGTATATATATATATATATATATATATATATATATATATATATATATATATATATATATATATATATATATATATATATATATATATATATATATATATATATATATATATATATGTGTGTGTGTGTGTCTGTCCTTAAATAAACGATTCTTTAAAAAAAGTCTCCTGCTAATGCTGTAAAGTGTAATCTATATATAGTAGCCTTTCGTTGCACATTACTACAATATAACTTCAGAGCCCAAATTAATTTGTTATTATTTTTTTGAGATATAATAATCTACACTAAAAACATTGTATGCAAACATGTAAATGTTTTTCCTTTAACTACTATATCTAATTATAAAAAAAAATATGTGGGAAGAGATGACTGCGTTTGCTGCTGTGCCTATAGTCAAAGAGCGTCAAAACATTTGGCATTTAGTTTTAATCTCACAATAAAATGTGTATAATACTTAATATGTTTGTGTGAACTTGGATTGAAGAATGTTCTGCTTAAAACAAGTCAACTGTTAACTGTAAAAGATTGCATTTGGTGCCGTTCGGTATACACACGTGCACTGTACTGGACACAATCATGACCGAAACAATTCGGTACAAATACGTGTACCGTTACACCCCTAATATATTAGGGGTATAACAGTGCACATAATTATACCAAAATTTTTCAGAACATACTTAAATTATATACATTATATATATATATATATATATATATATATATATATATATATATATATATATATATATATATATATATATGATTGTCAATATCATATTAATATATGCATAAAGATTATATAGGAACATGATGCACCTGAAAGGAAAATGGCACCTTGTATATTACTAAAATAGTTATTTATTATGTTAATTTACTCTGCTTTGTGTAACTGAATAAATCCTGCTTTTTTTTTTCTACTATCAATGGCATAAGCCATTATTCCCTTTGTGTTGTCATTCAGCACTAAGCCCCCAATTAAGAACTGCTCTGACTGATTGTGTCTTGTTTGCTTTATAGGATTGCTTTCAACAGGAAATGCTAGAAGATTTACTGTTGTTTGATTGTTACAAGCTGATTGTTAAGCTTGTAAGCCTGAAATACTGAGATACTATTAAAAGCAAAGGCATTTTCTTCAGATTTTTTTTTGAGAGAGAGAGAGAGAGAGAGAGAGAGAGAGAGAGAGAGAGAGAGAGAGAGAGAGAGAGAGAGAGAGAGAGAGAGAGAGAGAGAGAGAGAGAGAGAGAGAGAGAGAGAGAGAGAGAGAGAGAGAGAGAGAGAGAGAGAGAGAGAGAGAGAGAGAGAGAGAGGGAGATGAGAGTGATGGTAGAAGAACATCTTTGACCTTGGGTAGAACTAAAGGCTTGTGGAATTATGTCCATGACGACTTTTGCACAGATAACATGTCAGATGCTTCCACAGCAGTTGCTTCTTCTTGTTGTAGCTGCAGGACGACACAAAAAAAAAAAAAGAAAAAAAAAAGAAAAAAATGAAAAAATGAAGGTGTAGAAAATAAATATAAAAGTTCAAACCTGTTCTATGATTTATGATGTTATATGAAACTAGCAATAGCTTAGCTTCCATAACTCACCGCAGGATCCTTGCAAAGCTTCAGGGCCGTATTGCTTTTTGGCTCTGTGTCCCTCACCCACAGGGGTATAGGGATAAATTTATCTTTGGGCTCCAACAATATCGCACACTTTTTGTTGTTCTTCACAAAATACATACAGAACACCTGGGACAGTCACATGGGACCAACATTTACCTCAAAGCACGGTCAGAATACAAGTCCTGCAGCATTTCTTTTTCTTTTTTTCCCCTTCTTCTTTAAACTGTGAGTTAAACCTATCTGACCTCTCAGACTCATGTCTGGAATCTGTAATTGCACCAGCTGCTCTTTTGTAAAGTTTCATAACCTTACACTTACAAGTGTCAAATTTCTTTGAAATATTTTCAATATAATTATGTTCAATAATATACTGTTCTATAAGAGCATTCAATAGTATTATGTAATTGTAAAATTCAAATAGGAATAGCAACACTAACAAAAACATGCCACTGTATTGCTTGAAAAGGCAGCAGGGTACAACATGTGATTGTTACTGCCATTTGTAGTAAGTTGGAGTATTGTCTGATTTTGAATATGGTAATCTTTTAGTACCATGTATTACTTTTGTGTGTGTGTGTGTGTGTAAAGAATATCATTAATCCCTTTTAAACTTTTAATAGTGCCATGTAAACCAAATGATCCCTTATAACTGCTTAACAGTATACTGTTCTGTAGCTTCCCACTTTGTTCCAGTTGTTCAGTATGAAATGTCCCGACGTTCTTTGTGCTCCCATATCAGAACAGGTAGTGCTATACGTGTGACAGCAGCCATTGTGACATGGGAGTTAGCATATTTAGGCCAGCGTATGCTGGAGTGGGGAAAAGCTTCAGAGAATTATTTCTGGACTCACAGAGGACCAGCAGTGTGAAAACAATTAAGATTTTTTTTTGTGACTTTAATTAACATTTTAGTTAATATAATTGTCTCCCAGGTCTTAATCGCTAGAGGTATGGCTAATTAAAACATATAGCCTTCAAACTCTTAATAAGTAGGCACGCTATGCACTGCCTACTGATGTGATAGATCTAAGCTAGCATGTCTTCCCCACACTGTTCCACGATCAGCGCTTCTTAAATTTTTCGGACTTGTCAAATGGAGTTGTTAAGGTCCCTTGTCAACCCCCACACAAGACTTGACCTAATATCAGAGACTGAAATGATCAGTGAAAAGACGCGACAATCAAGTATATAATATCAAGTAGCCAATACAATGGAATCTCATTTGTATCTAATTATGCTAATTATTAACCTAATTCTAGTTTGGGCATTTCAATGTATTCTTATAAACTAGGTCAATTAAATCACTTCTCAAAAGTGAAGTCATTTAGAACTGGACATGTTCACTAAGTCACAAAATGAACTTGAATAAGATATTTTAATGATAGTTAATATGTGTTCTTGTTATATTTTTATTTATGTTAATTGTTTTATATTGTAAGCCTGATTTACTATAATGCAGTCAGCTGGACCAGGTTGTTCTACAGGGAATATACAATTATGATTTCTATATCACACACACACACACACACACACACACACACACACACACACACACACACACACACACACACACACACACACACACACACACACACACACACACACACACACACACACACACACACACACACACACACACACACACACACACACACACAAATCCTACTATAGTAAAATTACTCTGGTAAATACTAGTGTTTTTGAACCAGGCTATAGTAAAGATACATGTAAATGATATTACAATAACAACTGACAGAATATTTTTTTTGCCTTCAAAACATGATTTCATTTCATAATGTTCATGAAAAATGCAGATGGTTGCTTTGACAATTTAAATACCAGATGAAGTGAGTCTGTTTCTGTCCACCTTTAACTTTAATATTTGGTATGTCCACCTTTTTGCAGCAATTAGAGCAGCGCATCTCTCTGGCATAGTGTCAGCATATTTCTTCTGAGAACTTCAACAGCGTAAGTTTGGCCAGGAAGATTCAATGTTATTTCTCGCGTCACTTTAAGACCTAACCAATCATGCCCTAATCCATGGGGTATCAAAGATGGTCACTTACATATGTCGGAGTTCGCAGATGTCGACGCCGGCAGTTAGAAAATTAAGAATAAATAATTCTCAGTGACTCATTTCAGTTTTAATTAATTTACCCTAATATTCATGGTTCACCAAGTACATGCATCTCATTGTTTTATCTGCGATCGTGTCAGCTGACATTGTAGGGATGTCTCAATCAAGGTGTCTCTCTTTTCACATTTTTTTAATTAAAAGGAAAGATTTTCCCTCACAGAAATGACTTGAATAGTCAAAGCTGCTAATTTGAAGTGGGTGTCCATTTACTTTGATATGCTTGTCAAATTTTTTACATTATAATTAGATGTGAGCAAACCTCAATATCATGTTTATGTTCAGATGTATATTAAGAAAAAAGCATTACAGTAAACATTACAATGAGATTAACCATGCCATTATTTTTTCACTTACAGTATAAAACAATCAGTATTTTAGAATCGAATTGCATCACACATAAGACATGTTTGACTCGCGTATGCATTCTAGGAGCACAGTTATTTAGGAATTCTGAGGTATATAAAAAAGGAGGAAAATTATACAGAATCCAGACAAAGGCAAATGAACATATGCAGCGACACCCTCTGTAGTAGAAGCCACATCTCAGAAGGTGAGGAGAGAAAACTTAAATGAGCAAGATGGAACAAGTGAGCATCTTCTGTGAGTCGCCATGGGGATATATCTCTGGTAAGCAACAGCAGCCGGGAAAGATCAGGCCTTAAAAGACCCAACAGACCAGCTAGACAGGGCAAATTATTCTTATTCGTATGCACAGTCGCATCGAATCACACCCCAAGGACATGATGAGGTTAAAGCTGACTGTAGTGGGGGCTACAGTCAGCCAGTCAGCCTTACAGGTCCACCCCCCCCCCCCTCCCTACACACACACACACAGTCGCAAATTACCACTTATGATTTAATAATCATGAAATTGTGACATGCAATATCACGTGATTTATTGTTACACCGACTTCTGAGAATCTCAGAGCTCTGACGGTTCTACTTGACAATAAACATTTTGTGGTCCGATTCTAGTTATTCCTCCATCCAAATATTTCATCACAATACAATAAAAAGTTCTGTGGCAGAGTGGGATGAACTGATTTTTAATTTGATCCACAAACAGACTCAGATTTCCATCTATTTTTCGAACATGTTGTTATCAAAATCAGCCATACACGTACTGCAATAAATATATACTATACTTATGCACCATTTTTTTTTTTAAGCAAAGTCTGCATGTGGGCTCAGAGGAGATTGGTCTCAGCATGAGTGTGGGTTTGGGTCTGAGGATTGCTTCAAACCGCCAAGGTGGGGGACGAACTGTCTTTACTTGTGCCAGGCTGTCATGGCAATGAAACAAGTCATTACTAAACTGGCTTCGCAATCGACTCCCTGGGCACTAACAACCGATCCACCTCAGATGTTTATCCAGCAAAGCCTAAATGTGTAACTGGATTACACTGCTCACCAAATTACAATCTTTTCATGTGATGACTGCCATCTTTGTCTTTCCAGTAAGGATTTCTTGGTTACAGTTTTAGAAAAATGTTTTATTCAATCCCAATTAAAAAAAATAAATAAAATAAAATAAAAAAAATATATATATATCCATATATCCATCCTTAAGCTTATATTTACAAGCTTGTGAAAGAATGAACTGTAAAATTATGTTTTCCTCTTCAAGTACATTATTTTGTAGTCTCTTGAGTCATGTTTGTGTTTCGGGCACAATGTGCAGTACATTTTTCATCTCACTTTCTCTTTAAAAGCCAGTCACACATGCACCATGGCGGATTCACTATTTACATGGTATGGTTTGCGATTGGAAACACTGAATCCTTCTCCGGACAGGAATGTTTTTATTTGTAATATTTAAAAATATTTGTGTGTGGCTGTACATCCCTGTGTGTCTAATAAGTAGTGTTGTAGAGTAGAGTCAAGACCACCTAAACCGAGACCTAGTTGAGAAAAA
Source organism: Pseudorasbora parva (assembly GCF_024679245.1). Taxonomy (NCBI): domain Eukaryota; kingdom Metazoa; phylum Chordata; class Actinopteri; order Cypriniformes; family Gobionidae; genus Pseudorasbora; species Pseudorasbora parva. The sequence goes on from NC_090172.1 coordinate 32,036,389, forward strand.
GACCAGAGTGTGCCGAGACCAAGACAAGACCAAGACAGGGCGAGTCCGACCAGACCTGCACTCCTTAAATTCATCTAAAATATTATTAATCAATACATGTAATTAGAAATATGAGAAACTATAGTGCTGTTACCAATTAAGCCACTGACAATAAAATTACTGGCACAGAAGTTGCATCTGAAATGGTACAAGTACAAGTACACTTTCATAAATAATGTTAAGATTAAAGGAAGTGTATGTAAGATTATGGCCGAAACGGGTACTGCAACCACTATCTCTCTATCTGTCTAGAAATTAACATGATTTCTGAATGTCTAGTGACATATCATGGCCATTTTGTGATTAATTGAAATACATTTCTTACATACAGTTCCTTTAATTTAACATTAAAACATTAACATCATTTAACATTCACATAATCATTTATTCAACTGATTTGTTCAAAGCAGCTGATTAATTTAATAGTGAAACATTGCGGAATTAGCAAAGACAGTTTAAACTGTGTCATTTAATATTAACATCTTGTTTACTAAACGAACAATATAATTTGCAATCACGCTTATATTCATAAAAACAGCTCTCTTGCTCTTGTGATATTGCTTAATGTTCTATGTTAAATGTATATATATAAAAAAAAAAAAAAACTACATATAAGATTTTATTGTCATTTATATAAATTTGGGGCATTTTTGAGACAATGCTGCATTGCTTTTGAACCTGACAGCAAATTAACAAAATAAATCACATTACACAAAATGTATTGATTGCATTTTAAGCAGCAAGTTTTACATCAAATCACATCAATGATTTGCAGCTGTGGTCTTGAATGGTCTTGAGATACAATTCAGACTCCTCTAAGTCTAAGACCAAGACAAATGCGGTCGAGACAAAACCAAGGCCTTAAAAAATGGTCTTAAGACTGGTCTCAAGCACCCGCCTATAGGCGCATATTACTAGCGAGCCCTTTAAATAACACAAAAAGTATTGCACTGTTGACTTTAGACCAGGTTTTTGTTGGTCAATGGCGCAGTCGTTGCAGTTGCCTCAAAATAGCAATGCACCAACAATTTGCTATTTAAACAAGGTGGCACTGGACATGAAAATTATAACTGCGTCCGCAGAGGCTAGCAAAAAACGCTTGCCGTCGCATTGCACCGGGTGTATGATAGGGCCATGACAGTCAAAACTGATCATACTAAATGGCTTCCAGGCCTATCACGCTGCAATGATATTAACAACATTTTGTGGATAAAGGAACTGTACAGCAAAGAGATGCTTGAAAGCCACATCAAACACTAAATGCATTTGAGGAATCTCCAGATAGAGTTCGCCGTTTAGAAGCGCTGACCTTCTCTGCAAATCCAGCAATTGTCTGTTTAATCAGATCTGTTTCCATGTAAATGCAAGATTAGACTGCAGCCTTCATGGATATATTAGATAAGCAAATGGTCTTTATTTTACAGATTTTATTTTACTTATTTATTTTGATGAACTGTAAGCAGCTGTGCACGTATCTTAAAGCCAAGATGAAGAAATATTTATCTGGGATTTGGAATTCTCTTTGTCCTTTGTGCTACGTTTCGTTCTCTCAAATGTTCCCTTTGTTCCAGTCTATCCACTGGTTTTGATAAGCTTTCCCTTATAGATAAGACTAAAGCTTTTCGATTCACAGGGACTGGGACTTTGGAAATGTGACGATCACTTTAGACATTTGTGTAGGGCTTTGCTCAAATCTCCCCACTGCTTTCCCACATCAAACACCTATGTAAGGAACACATGACACAACATCGCAAGGGATCTGGAGGACATTAGTTCTGTTTTCTACATCATAGTAAATGTCCCCAGTCTTTTTTGGTCAAGGATCTTGATAGTCTTTGTAGTCGCTCTTAAATGTGCGCCACTTAGTCCGGTGCCTAGCTTTCCATACTGTCACAGCTCATAGCGACTCTTTTCATTACTTCACTTCATTTTTCATCTCAAAAAATAGACCAGATTAAATTACTCATATGCTACTCTTTTATTCACTATATGATTATGTCTTAAACCTATAGCACCCGAGGAGAATACCGAACTTGCTAAGTAGGTTTTGCAAACACCTCCAGATTGCGCAGTTCTTATGGCTGATGTGGAAGGCATGATAGAGATGAAGCAATTTCTCTTCTGAAGAGCTGGAGGGTGAGTGTCACTGTCATTCGTCTTCCTGCAGCATTTAATGACTACTACAACAATAATGAGGATATTTTATGGACTTCTCTCTCCACGGCTCATCTGCTACATGAGAATTAGCCCTGAATATACATTACAAACAATCCCGGTGATGACGGATGAAGCCTATAAGTGTTCGCCATATATAATTGCTCGTCCAGTCATAATCCTTATGAGGGAAAATGTATGCTATTAGTTTTAGAAATTTCTGCGTATCCCACATCAGATCCATCATGACAACAGCGATTACTGAACAACAGGCTTATGTGTAGTATACTGTATGTAGATCGAGGATAACAAAGACAGCTCATCTTTAGGATTTGTCAGTTCGCTTGTTGAATATGCTGGAAAGCTGCAGCATCACACATACCAATACTTTTGAAGGGTGGCATTTGAAGAAGTTTGTTTTATTTGCTATCAATATCAATTTCACAGTTGAAGGGAACATCCAGCGAATCGAACATTGTGCAAGAGAAAATGGCTTTTACATTTACATTTATGCATTTGGCAGATACTTTTATCCAAAGTGACTTGCATTGCATTCAATGTACGCATTTTTACATTATCGTCAATTCTTGCTTTCCCTGGGAATCGAACCCATGACCTTGGCATTGCTAGCGCTACGCTCTACTGCTTGAGCTACAGGAAAGAGCAGTGTCTTTAAAAAAATGCAGATTTTAAAGGGAAAGGGAGATGAGACTGTGATAGGTTTATTGCACGTTACACCAAAAACAGACCCATGCCTTAAGAGACTAGGTACAACCCTTTTAGACCATGTTCCCATCGTTAAACTAGCAAAAGTGTATCACTACCATATCAGTGTTTCATCCACATGGATCCGGCGTTTTGGAAGCATGAATCCGATATTTTCTGAATCCAGGGCTGCTTTCAGCACCAACAAAACATTGCATAATGTTTTTTTTTTTTTTTTTTTTTTTTTTTTTTTTTATGTAAACTGTGCTGCGTTGAACACCCGGTTCTGATGTTCCAGGATTTGGAACTATGGTAGTTGAGAAGGCAATTCTTTGTGTTTTTCTTTTTGTTCGTTTTTTTTTTTTTTTTTTTTTTTTTTTTAGAATTTTTGGAGCCTGATGCAATTGATATAAATGCGTGTTTAATTCTAAAAAATACACTCGATGGACAGTCACTGCCCTCGCCATCCAGAATAAAAGAGAACATTCCAATCGAGCAAAGGGATTTGTGGAAACTGTGGGTCCTAATTATTGTGATCCAAAATTTGCCTCACATTTCAGGGTAAAAAAAATAAATAAATAAATTTTCAGGTTAAGGATAATCCACTTCTTACCTTTGAGATTGTGTTATGATCTATATGACCTATTTTATTGTGGGTATTAGGCTTACCATTATTAATTAATCACTGTTTGATATTGTAATATTTACCATTGTACGTATAATCAGAGGAGTATATAAACGTTTATGAAAGTGTCACTCCACAATACAATGGCAAAATATATAAGTATAGTAATTCTATGTTACATTAACCAATGTCTAGGACACCTTCCTAAGGAAAGGATGGGCAAGAAGACATTGCAATTAAATTATATTTAAACAGACAAAATTATAAAATTCTAACAACAATCATGTCTTCTAATATCAATAATTGTTGCATAAACCGAGCTGCAGCAGACACATTTATAAACAACTTTACCCCAAAGTGTATAAATCTGAAAACGACGTTCTTGAGTGTGTATAGCCAATCGGTATATTTTGTGAAATGGTGATGTCATCACACTAAGTCTGGCACGGTGAAAGACTAAAGGGATACAACTACGGGAAATGGGCATGCACACGTCAATATTGCATCATTTATTTACCGTATTTGCATTATTGTAAGGGTAGGTTTAGTGTTGGGGAAGGTATAGAATCTGTTAAGGAGCAAATTTTTCCTCACCTCCTACCACTGCCCTTCTAGCCACAACTCTTCTTCTCTGTTTTTAGTGTATTTCTATGGCAGAATTACAGCACCACACACTGGCCTGGCATATATACTATAGCGTTTTGAGTCAGATACGGTGATCTAGTGTGGATGCAGTTATTTCTTGAAATGAGGAATAAAAAAGATCGGATTGGGAAAGCTCTGGCTTCGTGTGAACTAAGACAAGAACACATAGCAAACATGAGGGCTAAATACACATGGGCTAATGACAAGACAAAGGACACCTGTGAACAATGATTAACCAATAAACCAATGAGAACATGATAACAGAACACAAGACAAGGTAGCACATGGTAGGATCAAATGAGAACATGACAGTGAACAAAACAAACCAAGAAATGTGAAAATGAAACACAACCCAAAACATCCTGTGACTAATGCCAACAAACTAAACTTTCTGGCACACTATTACCCGTGTGTGTGTGTGTGTGTGTTTGTGTGTGTGTGTGTGTGTGTGTGTGTGTGTGTGTGTGTGTGTGTGTGTGTGTGTGTGTGTGTGTGTGTGTGTGTGTGTGTGTGTGTGTGTGTGTGTGTGTGTGTGTGTGTGTGTGTGTGTGTGTGTGTGTGTGTGTGTGTGTGTGCGTGTGTGCGTGTGTGTGTGTGTGTGTGTGTGCGTGCGTGTGTGCGTGTGCGTGTGCATGTGTGTGTGTGTGTGTGTCTAACATTAAGCAGGAGAACTGTTTTCAATAAAACATGTTTTGTGTGCACCAAATCAATATATTGCAATTATTGTAATGGAGTAGTGGATGCTAAAATGTTGCCATCACAAGAATACATTAAATGTTTAAATATATTTAAATATATATACTGTATTTTTTTTTTAATTAAATAAATGCAACCTTGGTGAGGTAATAGATTTTGAAAAACATTTTTTTTTTTAAATCTTACTGACTTCAAACTTTTGAATGGTAGTGTGTACACCAGATGGAATGTCGATGAAATGCCACATATTAATGTGGCGCAACTGAATTCAACACGCATCTTTAAACCTGCAATCTTAATTCTGCTTCATCGTTCATCATTGCACCAGCACTCTACAGATGAAAAAGCATCACCGTTATAGACTGAATGGTCATGCTCCAAAAGTTCAATTAAGGAAAAAAACATTCCACTCAACCTTTATGTGATAGGATTACCAGATACATTTCAAAAGAATGAGGAATTCTATCAAGTCCTCTCGTAAAATCCCCATAAAAAAAAATCTCCATCATTTTTTAACCTCTGAAAAGAAGAATTACAACATGACAATGAAAATGCAAAGCTTTCAGAACAATTTAAAAAATATCTGTTTTCCAATGGCATTTATTTGCTTAACTGAGAATATAAACAACTTCTGCTGCAAAGTCATTAAGATGTTTGTTGCGGAAATGTGAATATTCTATTAGCTGGAACAGATGTGATATCAAGATTACTGTGTTAATTTGTACTTTTAAACTATAACCAAGATCTATCTATCTATCTATCTATCTATCTATCTATCTATCTATCTATCTATCTATCTATCTATCTATCTATCTATCTATCTATCTATCTATCTATCTATCTATCTATCTATCTATCTATCTATCTATCTATCTATCTATCTATCTATCTATCTATCTATCTATCTATCTATCTATCTATCTATCTATCTATCTATCTATCTGCTACATCTGTCTTGATTATTTTCACAATACTCTAAATTGCCCCATTTTTACAACATTATCCCAATTTGGTTTTGAATTGCGAAAGGGGAAAAGAGCTCATATGACACACCCTCCATCATGGAGGCACAGATAGTGAGCCTGAAGCCTGCCTCAGGTACTCGTCCCATCATTCTTTCTCTAAACCCAACTGATGTAATTAGCACCATGGCACCACACTGAGCCTAGTGATGACCAAATTAGTGCAACACAAACAAGAGGCAGAAGGTTAACTACTGCGTGATGCCAGCTTGTTTTGATATGAAGTTCTTCTGCAGTGCTGAAGTTACGTGGGGACTCTTGCTTGACAATGCTGTCAGATTCCTGGGGCGAAACGAGACACTTTCTACCCCCACACAACCGTCTTAGCTGTTTCATCATTTGTAAATGACACATTATTATTCTGTCTCCCTACTGCCTGATTCCCTCTTCTCATTAGGGATTTGATTTATTTATTTATTTATTTTTAGTGTTTTTCTTTTTCTTTTTTCCTTCACACTTTGAGCCCCTTGAGCTGTTTGACAAGTGCAAAGGATGTTGGTGGCAAAATGAGAACAACAAAAGAAAGGCACAGTTACATTGTTGAGATTTTCCCTCTTTTCACTCTAACTTCACAGATAAACATGCCATTGGTTGAAATTATTAAATAGTATTACGACATATTGTAGATTGCATCTAAATAAAATAAAAAAGTAATTTATAAAATTTGAATGAACTTCAATTGGTTTTGTTATTCAAGTCATAGTACACAATGACAACATATACCAATGGCATATGACAGAAATCAGCAGCAAAATCTAAATAAGCAAAGCCTATAATTTATCCTCCTATGACTTATGTTATCCTCCTCCGTTATTTATTTTTCATCTCATTTATCAAATAATCAGCGTATTGGTCATTTAACTGATGTTTTTAAGAGTGTTACGATTTTATGTGGTCATATTAATTCAAACACATATTTTTTATTTATTTATTTTATTTATTTATTTATTTATTTATTTATTTATTTATTTATTTATTTATTTATTTATTTATTTATTTATTTTGGGGGGGGGTCTAGATATAATTTTTTCTTGTTTGGACATTAGAATTCTTGCACAAAAAAAAAAAAAAAACTCATCTAGATATCTGATTCATGATTGATAGGTTAATTTTGCATTCAAGCCACATGGTTTCAGGTCTAAGAGAGTCAAGGGGGTCGCACACCGGACGCGGAGCTCGGCGGCGCGCCGCGCAGCGTCTCAGGTATCGCACACCGGACGCGCACATTTTAAAAGGCTACGTTTATTATACATTTCCCCAAAATATGTTTAGACTTTATTTAAGCTGTTGAACTCAGAATGTAAAACAAATGTGTCTTGTAGCAAAGGTTGAAATCAGTATACCTTAACGATAATATACTTTTAATATAAAGCCTTGCAATGGCGCTCCGTGGCATGGCAGGATTTAGAACAACTTCCTGAGTCGCCGCGGACAGGCGCCGAATGCCGCCACCAGTGTGCGTATACTCATTGAAAACAATGTGTTCGAATTTTAAAGACGTGGCGCGCCGCCAAGCTCCGCGTCCGGTGTGCGACTCCCTTTAGACACACCTCCCACAAAACAAAAATCAAGATAAACAATCATTATACCGGAACTACTGTATTAATATGTTGTGCACTACTGTTTTAATTGTTTGCATTTGTCATGAATTGGTTCAGTTAAAATCTGGTGTTTCCAGATTGCATTTCAGGTTTTCAAAATGTCAATTTTGCTTATAATTAAGAGAACATAAATCACAAAACAATATATATATACACATGTTTTTGTGACATATGGGGACACAAATGTGTATAATGACATGGGTATTACATAGGTATTACAATAGCCCCGTTTCCACCACAGGAACTTTACCCAGGAACTAGGAACTTTGGGTGGTACTTCGTGTGTTTAGACCGCAGGAACCAGGGTATAAATGAAGTTCCGGGTAAATATTTCCCCCTCCAAACGGCCCTGCTCGCGAGGTAGTACTTTTTCAAAGTTCAGGAACTTTCGAGGGCGGGACTTGGGTGCTGAACATGCTGATTGGTTGAGCTCAGGCAGCATTTTAGTTCAACCGGCATTTTTAAAAGTCTTTTGCGAGGTTCGTTCTGCGTTCAGTAAATATCAGTCTTGCTCTGTCTGATGGCGCGCGGTCGTCTCAGCCATCTCACGTTCAATGTCCGTAATAGCTGATAATAATATACATTGTCATTTTAAATCTAGCTTTACAAGCTTTCTGAATATGCTGCATGCTGCTGAATCTGCATATTAGTGCTCTTTTCTGTCGTTGATATAATTACCTCTTTAGTAAACCTATACATAACCAGCAAAAGCAGCACAGCTTGAATCTCTTCCATACTCGTTATTTTTTTTTTTCACCATGTAAACGACCTGACCGATTACTTTTAAGTGTGTGTCCTTGCATGACGTGACGGCGCGCGCCGCGCTCATGTTGACAAGAGAGGAAAGTACATTTTTCTGAGGGGTAAAATTTTTATTTCGTAAGTTATGAAGATAATGTTGGAGTAATGACACAGCGTATATTGCCCCAGGCAGTTTTTACTTTAACTGCGCCTGACAGAAGATTTTTTTTTCTGAGATGATTATTACACTTTACAACAAATAGTTATAAATAATACTGTATTAGTCCTGGTGGCCGTTAAGAGTTGCTATGGCTACAGTTAACACACTCCAGCTGCTGGAGAAAACAGCGTTGACATTTTTGGTGCGGCAGACAAACTGCATGTGACAAAATGATTGCGATTGAAAGTCATCACATGTAAACACCAGATCGGTTTAGATAACGTCTCATGTAAACAGTTCACTAAATCTTTCAGTCGGTACACTTAAAAATTATTACTGTCCTTCACTGATTTGGAGGAACAGTCGCGCGCAGTCCTACATCACCGGACTATTTGCCTAATCTTCTCGGAACTTTATCGCGGTCGAAACGCAGACAGCTGCAGGTCTGGGGGGGAGAAAAGTTCCTGTAAAAAAGTTCCTGGTACAAATTGTTCCGGGTAATTTTGGTGGAAACGGGGCTAATGAGAGGGTGAAATATGAGGACATTGGCCATGTCCCCACTTTTCAAAAGGCTTATAATAAATCATACGATGAGTTTTTTTAGAAAGTTAAAATGCAGAATGTTTCCTGTGATTAGGAAGTCAGAAAGTGTTTTCTAAAGTTTTCTAAGGGGATAGAAAATATGGTTTGTATAGTATAAAAACCATAACGCCTATGGAATGTCCCTGTGTGTGTGTGTGTGTGTGTGTGTGTGTGTGTGTGTGTGTGTGTGTGGTGAATGCTTTAAGACAGCAGAGTTGGAAAAACAGTGAGACAGAGACAAAAAAAAATTCAGCTTTTATATATATATATTTATTTATTTAAAATCTTTTTTTTATATAATTTTGCTCTATAGGTTCATTCCATGTACACAACATTATTTTAAACATTGAACGTCAATGTGCAACACACTTATCTATGTTTTATCAATGGTGCAGACACAGTCACACACAGTCACACACAAGCACACACAAGCACACACAAAAGAATGACTGAAACCCTGCAAATGACCTGAAGTCAACCACAATCCCAATGAAATGTCCTTGTATGGATTTCCATCCGTTGTCATATGAGTAAATACCTCATGCCTGCTCAGAAGCGGCAGGTTAATCCACTGCCATCCAAAGCCCCAGCGATTAATCAGCCACAGTCGATCCATTATTATTCTTTTTTACTCTTTGATGAAATAAAATAAAATAAATACAAATAAAATAAAGGTCCCACAATGAGCTTAGATGGAATTACAAGTGCAAACCAAAAATAAGATTCCAAAATGATTCACAGTGAGGGCAAAAAAAAAAAAAAAAACTGTACATGTATCTAATATTAAGAGAGATTACATTTTATCAGACAGGGTTATATGAAATTAAATATCAGGACAGATCTGTAAATGGCTTAGTACTTCAAAATAACCCTCACAAATTACACCAGAGTTGTAATATAATCCAGCTCACAAGGGCCCACAATAGGTTTAGCTAGAGTATAATGATTATGAGATAGTCACAAATTACTTTGTTTCGTTGAACAGCATCTAGAGTTCATTTCTCTTGGTTCTAAATGAAGTAGAACACAGTGGCTGCCCTTTTCACACTGACTAATAACATCTAGTAGAGGAAGCAAGAGTTTCTGGCTGATTAGAGCAAGTAATATATTTATTAGCATTTGCAGGACAAAGTCAATCCATCATAGATAAGGTATGCAGGATAAAAGAGAGAGTGATTGATTTTGGCTTAACTCAGCTGATCCGAACAATGAATCAAAGATGCAGCGTGGCCCGATAAAATGACTGAGACACAACCCCCCTTTTCAACTTCCTCTGCATCTGATGCTCTTCATTCCACTGTCTCACATTAATAATGTTTTCAAAAAACAAAGTCTGAAATATTAGAACACTGTGAGGTATGTAGCCTACAAATCTTCAAACTCCAAATGAGGTGCATTCAATTCCCCCATTTTATAAAGTGCAGAGGTTGGAGTTGATCCTGAAAAATAATAATAAATAAATAAAATAAAGTCAGAATAAAGTTTTAATCAACATCACATCAACTCAGTCACACAGTTAGCTTACAGATAATTCTAATTAATCACATAGATTAATACTGCCCTACAAAGGCAAAAGACCTTAACTCACTGGAGTGTGGAGCTGAATAAAATGACTTTAAAGATTTTTGGTTGTCCAGCCAAATTAATTATAGGTAGGACACTGGAAATCTGGCATTTAGATGTTTTAGTAATGAAAATTATCTTCATACTTTTTTTTTTTTTTTTTTTTTTACTCAACCTTGACTTTTAACCCCTATTTTTAAATTACTGCACTCTGCCTTTGTATTGTCAGCAAACATTGAGGAGTTATGCCAAGGCAAAAGGCAGTAACTTCCATATTATCAATATTTGGTTGCTGATCACCATTTACAAAATTATTATAGTAACACCTGTATAAAATCTAATGATCATTTCATTTATTTTGGGACGATTTTCAATTACTAATAGCCATCTTCTTATTAATGTCATGTGCTTTGGTTGCATTCTGATGCCATTTTTAAGACATTAGACATGACAATACCTCTTGTAAAGAGTATCTTCATTGGTGTGCAGCAAAACATACAGGTTGAGGTGACACTGAATTATATGAACAAGATCATCTTATTTCTAATGAGTAAACATTTGGATATATAATGCAAAGATTTAACAAATAGAACAAAAAACAAATCCTGTCAAAATTTAAAATGCATGGGATTGGAATAAGATAAATAGTAAATAGCAAATCGTGCCGCTGGTTAATCAAGGGTTAAGTTTGGCTATCACGCTCTAATGACAGCGCTGACTGGATTGATTGGCCAGTCATAGGCTAAACAGAGTAATTATTTGTTGCAATATGTTTTTTAATGTTTTTATCTAGTAAAAAGGATACAATAGGCTACATAGTTTTATTACTTTTACATCGATTTGAATGAAAATCACCTAGCCTAAAAGGAATAACAAGTAGGGATAATTCTCAGAATGCTTGTGGATTATACATCTCCGATGACGTTCATTGCCATGGATTTTATCGGGTTTACAAGAAAAGGTAAGATATGGATATAATTGTGAACTATTACTACTGATTGTATATGTGTGATCACAATCTGTCACTGCATTCGAGTATACACTCGTGCAGTGGGCAGCCCCTTACTGTCTGACAGGCGCACTAGTGAATATTCTGCATTATGAAAACATGTATGATAGTAGGCTACACAGGCTACACCGTAACTTACATGCAGCAAACTTTAATAGACAGTAAAACAAAGGCGGGACACCATACATGTCGGCACAGTAACTTTATTTTGACGCATGGCTAAACAAAGGCGGAGTACCGCAACTCAGTTTGAGCTTTCAAAACAAAGGCAAAGAGCGGTAACTGCTGTTGCGGTGTTCTGCCTTGGTTTCTCCTCGGCTTTTGGAAGTTACTGTTAAGATAATCCATAATTTTCTCGAAAAAACTGCGGAATTGACTAACAATATTTATCCACATGATAAAGGAGGTCTTGAATGTCCCAAAAATGTCAATAACTAATTTTTGACCAAAAACGAAAACGAAACAGCCTTTTGCCTTTGCACACCAGAATACCAGTTGCACTCAACTATCAGTGCAACTTTATCCAGATATATATATCCTAAACCGAGTATGATATTGGATTCCGTCACCTGAACTGCATGGATTTTTACTAGTTAAACATATAAGTACTTCCTCAGGCACCCTCTGTGTCTTCTGCTAGTCTTTCAGTCTAAATAGCAATTCACACCAAACTGCTTACACTGAACAAAATTATAAACGTAACACATTTGTTTGTGCCCCTATTGTTCATGAGCTGAACTTAAAGATCTAAGACTTTTTCTATGTACACAAAAGGCCTATTTCACTGAAATATTGTTCATAAATCTGTCTAAATCTGTGTTAGTGAGCACTTCTCCTTTGCTAAAATAATCCAGCCACGTCACAGGTGTGGCATATCAGGTTGCTGATCAGACAGCATGATAACTGCATTGGTGTGCCTTAGGCTGCCCACAATAAAAGACCACTCTAAAATATGCAGTTTTATCACACAACACAATGCCACAGATGTCACAAGTTTTGAGGGGGTGTGCAATTGGCATGCTGAATGCAGGAATGTCCACTAGAGCTGTTGCCCATTAACTGAATGTTCATTTCTCTACCGTAAGCCGCCTCCTAAGGCGTTTCAGAGAATTTGGAAGTACATCCAACCGGCCTCACAACCCACAGACCACACCAGTCCAGGACCTTCACATCCAGCATCTTCACCTCCAAGATTGTCTGAGATCAGTCACCCGGACAGCTGCGTCAACAATGGGTTTGCATAATGAAAAAAAAAAAATTCTGCACAAACTGTCAGACACCATCTCAGGGAAGCTCATCTGCATGCTCGTCATCCTCTTCGGGATCTCGACCTGACTGCAGTTTGTCACCGTAACCGACTTGAGTGGGCAAATGCTCACATTCTATGGCATCTGGCACTTTGGGGAGGTGTTCTCTTCACGGATGAATCCTGGTTTTCAATGTATAGGGCAGATGGCAGACAGCATGTATGGCATCATGTGGGTGAGCTGTTTGCTGATGTCAACAATCGAAAGGCCCATGGTGGTGGTGGGGTTGTGGTATAGGGCAGGTGTATGTTTTGGACAACGAACACAGGTGCATCCCAGATAGCAAGCATGTTTGGGCCACATGTGGGTATTATCTGGCACATATGGCCCAGATATGGCATGGCTGAACAGATATGGGCCAGAATGTGACCATATTTGTTTTGCCATAACTTTAAAATCGGCGGTAAATGTTCTTTTGGTTCACAACTCATTTTGAGGTATTTGGCCCAGATAACAAATGTACACATAAGGGGCACATGTGTTTGAGCTATGGCATAAAGTGAGAAAGGCTGACTTGTGGTAGACCTTTGGATTACATATGGAAAAACACAGGACACCTGAAATCAAGCGCAGCTGACATCCGACGTTTCACACCTCAGGTGCTTGCATCTCATTAGTGGAATGAATCTGACTGATACTACAGCACCATTTTCTCATCTGCGCTCATGAGTTTTCTTGCGTGCGTCTGTTTTTAACACGCCTCAACTATCGTACAGTCTGACATTTATGACAGTTTTGATCTTACATTGTGACATGGCTAACAGCACTGATTCTGCTTGTACAGCCTGACAAGGAACAATCGTGAAGGACTATAATAAATCTAAAAGTGTGCACCTGGGTTAAGTTTTGTTGCGGCCGCAATAAAGTTAGTTCGTTTTTTTTTTTTTTTTGTTAAAAAATTAATTAATACATTTAAATCTTAACCTGGCTAATGATAAATTACAATGATTAAAAAAAAGTGACAGTAAATAATAACAGAATTATATTTTTGGTTGAACTATCCCTTTAGTTTAAGATTTATTTTAAATCATAATTATGCAGACCTAGCTTCCAGGTTGTATTGCTGTTAACATTATTTAAATGTAACTTTTTATTGCAGGTGCAGTCAATTGAAACAACGCCAGTCCCAGCAACACACTTCCAACACTGATTAGTGTCACAATTCACCAGTGTGAGTGCCCGTGCTCACCACCAAAGGGCACTCCAATCCGGACTGTCATTCTATCATAAACTACATTACCCATTATCCTTTGCCCGGACTCATTGGCACTCACTGGTTACACCTGTGTCTTATTATCCTGTTTTCCGCCTGGTTATCTCTGTTAAGCCGGGCATACACTGTGCGATTTTCGTCCGATTTCGAGCCGAATTCTGACTCGTGCGACTCTTTTTTGGGTCGGGCCGATTTTCAAGTATATCGTGCGTCGTTTGTCGCGAGGTGTTCGTGCAGTGTACAGGGGGAAACAAGGGGCGACAAACCTCTCACGATCGGGAATCGGATGGTCGGATGAATTTCTGGCATGTCAGAAATTCTGCTCGCCCCTCGTGAGGTTATCGCACAGTTGAAGCAAAGCCACGAACTGATTGCCCTATTTCCCCTCACTGCGCCTGCGCGGAAGCAGAAGTTCAACCATTTCATTTTTAATAGCATTAAGGAAGAAAACGAAAAGAGGAGATCTTTAATTATGTAGGCAGCTATCAAATAACAGAAATTAAGTAAACTGTTGTGCCTCCAGTTTGTGTTGTATATATCCAGTGCATCTTATTCATTTAGCTAGTTGATCATTAATTTAGCCTACTTGTTTTACTTTCACATTTTATTTTTTATTTTTTTAATATTAATTAATATTTAGCCTAGGCCTACTTAATCTTATTATGACAGAAAGTGGGAACCGTTGTCCATCTTTACACAATGTCATGTTGCAATGTTTTCTTTTTCTTCATGAACGTGAGTCAGTGGATATCACGCAATGCGCAGTTTAAACGCAGTCTCAAACCCAGTCAATTATTCACTACAGAAAGTGAAAGCAAAATCTGACAAGCTTTCGGCGCATATTCTCAGACAACGAGAGATAAATGTAATTCAACATACTGATAACGTAGCCTATTGCCTTTTCTTTCTTATTTATTTTCTTAATATTTCTATTTTGGTCCATATTGTGAGAAAAAAATAGAAGAGAAGTAGGCCCATTTTGTGTTAAACAAGTTGTTTTTAGATAAATCTGCTCTTACTTTTCATTTTTAAATAGTGAGGAGTAATCTATGTATTATTTTATTATGCAGTGTGTCGATTATGCATTATTGTTGGGGGGAGGGGGGGAATTAATAATGTAATATCAATTTAATAATAAAAGTAGGTCTACTCTTAATAATAATAATTTTATACATACATTCTAAATCCTCTTGATATCAATAGCTGATGCATTTACCTCTCTATAATACACCATGGTCTATCGTCGCCACGGGGGTTTTATTGCGCATTTTTCACCCGTACAGTGTGAGTAGTCAAGACACGCTCGACGGTCGGACCGCACAGTGAGAGCGCAATAATCGTGAGCTTTGGCTTTACATCGCATGTGATCTACTCGTACAGTGTGAGTAGGTAACCTTGCTGAAAACGCATAGAAATCGCACAGTGTATGCCCAGCTTTATTAACCGTGAAGTCTTGTTTTGTGTACACTGCATTTCTGAGCATTTTCCTCGGTTTCATGTCTCTTGGGCTACGTCTACACTAATCCGGATCAATTTAAAAAAGGAGTTTTCGTCTAAAAACGCTCCGCGTCCACACTTTCATTTTCAATCGTTTTCCAAAAAATGTTCATCTGCACTGAGACATCTGAAAACGCTTACATCCCCGTACTGCGCATGAGAAAATCCAAGACGCTTCGGCTTGCATCATTTCCGCAATTCATTTATTTACTCTTTGAAATTTTGCGGCAATGTCAAGAAAAGGCACTGAGTTTTTTAAAAGGGTCGACAGTGAGGTGGAGTTGTTGCTGCGAGTAACACATGAATATAAAGTGCTAAAAGCAAGTGAAAATGTAGATTGGGAGACGTGGCAAAATAAATATGGTGTGAATTGGTCATTTTACATTTATGGATTTGGCAGACGCTATTATCCAAAGCGACTTACATTGCATTTGTTAAGATACACATTTTACATATGTGTACTGCATCACATGGCTAAAAATGCGTCATCGTATTAAAAAGCCTCCATTTTCACAGTCCAAACTATGACGCGAGGACTGCGTTTTCACATTTATCCACTTTGGAGAGTGTTTTCAAAACGATGCGTTTTCATTGACTTAAAACGCTGTCTCAGTGTGGATGGAAGGCCAAAACGGAGAGAAAAAATATACGTTTTCAAATGAAAACGTATTAGTGTGGAAATGGCCTTGGTTTGTTGGATTTCTTGCCTGTTTCCTGGATTACCTGTTTGCCTTTCTCTTCTGTCTTGTTTGCCTTTTTGGACTGTTTGCTTGTGTATGACCTTTTGACTATGATTGTGGATTACCCTCTTAATAAATACTGCATTTGGATCTCCTACATTCTGTCTCAGAGCGGTTCTTTACAATTAGAGACTTTTTTTCTCTTCTGAAGTTGTTGTTTGTTATCTTTAGCAAGTTACTGTGATCCCCCCCCCCCTCCCTTCTACTTTAACTCTCATTGCTAGTTTAGCATAATACACACTTGACATTTGGTGTCACACTTTAAATGTTACTTATATTAATATAAATGGTTTCTGATTAACTGTAAATATTTGTCAAAAGTAAATTATTGAATACATTTTTGTTGTTAGAAGGGCCATTAGATTTTAACAAAACTCAGCCATAATAAAATTCCATATAAGGCCCACATAAGAGCCACATACAATTGTATTGTTTGGCTCACTTTTGGTGGAGTTATGGCACTGCTTTGGCTGTGCTGTGGTAAAGAAGAAGTGGGCCATATCTGGGCCAGCAAACACAATCTAATCTGGGCCACATCTAAACTGTTTATCTGGGCCAGATCTGGGCCAAAGGAAATTTGCTGACTGGGATATTACTGATGGCATTTTGGATGCACAAAGATTCCTTGAGATCCTGAGGCCCATTGTTGTGCCATTCATCCACGACCATCAGCTCATTTTGTTATTTTGCATGATCTATGTTGCAAGGATCTGTACACAATTCCTTGAAGCTGAAAACATCCTTGCATGGCCATCATACTCACCGGACATGTCACCCATTGAGGATGTTTGGGATGCTGTGGTTCTGTGTATACGGCAGCGTGTTCAGGTTCCTGCCAATATCCAGCAACTTCACACAGCCATTGAAGAGGAGTGGAATAACACATTCGACAGGCCATATTAACAATCTGATCAACTCTATATGCAAAGGAAATGTGTTGCACTGTGTAAGGCAAATGGTTGTCACACCTGATCCTAACTAGTATTCTGGTTATATGCCACACCTGTGAGGTGGATGGATTATCTTGGCAAAGGAGAAGTGCTCACTAACACAGATTTAGACAGATTTGTGAACAATATTTGAGAGAAATAGACCTTTTGTTTACATAGAAAAGTCTTAGATCTTTGAGTTCAACTCTGCGTTTACAATTTTGTTCAATGCAGTATAATATAATTGTCACATGTCTATCTGTCTGTTGCCACCGTCATCCCTCATTAGTTTAGTTTAGCCCTGTTATGTCAATTAGTCATTATCTGTATCAACTGTCCCCCTCGTTATGTTCCTCATCAGTGTGTGTATTTAGTTCCTCTGTGTTTACTCTTTCTGTCTGTTGTCGTCAGTACACCCATCTCTGTACCTGTCCTGACTGAAGTCTATGTTAACCAGTGGTGAAGTTCCATTAAGGTGTTGTTTACTAAAGTCATCTACCTCATCCTTCTTCATCTTCTTTTACGTGCATTATCATCACCACTGGTGCCTGACAATAATGAAATTACCCTGTACATACATTTGAAATTTGTCGTTGGGTATTGTATTGACCCAGACTACATGCATATTATCTTATAAGAGGGATTATTTTACACACCTTTACATTTACACACTTAACTGGCTTGTTAACCCTAAGAGAATCAGGAATAAACGCAAATAAAGGTGTTATTGTTACAAATGGCTCAAAGGGTAGGAGATTCTGAGTTGGACTTAAAATGATCTGAGTAGAGATGCACATCAGTCCAGAGCCTTTTCAAGATTCTGGTCATTTACAGATTTTTTTGTTTTCCTGTGGTGAATAAAATTAAAAGATTGAAACCTTCAAATAAACATCTAAAGTGTGAGAACACTGAATTAGAGCTATCTCAAAGTTTTAGAGATGAGCTCAATCCATGCACCATGGCTGAACCATGTGCTGAACTTGATATTGGATTTCAAGAATCTATTCTAAATAGAGGACAGACTCCCAGCTGAATGATGAAGTGGCAGCCAGTGCAGAATAGATATTAGGCATCTACTTCAGCCATTGTAGAAGCAAACAGTTCCTGTTTAGTTGCTTTCCAACAATTTGATATGCTTGTCAAATGTCTGAATACATTTCAAATGTCTAAATAGGATCTGGAAAAGTTGGCAACCATGTCCTTTTTGCTGAGATCATTCCACCAGATATACAGCCAATTGTGTGGATCACATACTGGATTAAGTAAGTGTATGTCTTATGGAAGGGTGGGCTTCTCTCTGAATCTGTCACCTGCTTGAGTTCTGCATTAGAGGTAAATTGATTTCTTGGTGCAGTGAAGGCACAGCCAGTGGAGATGTGGGCTCAAACCCAGAGGGGACTGCCATCTGTGGACACTCAATCGATGTGAGATTGTGGAAAGGAGAGAAAGATTGACAGCATCAGAAATAGCAAAATAGGTTAAGAATGTGAGCCATGTGATTGGCTTAAACAA
Organism: Pseudorasbora parva; assembly: GCF_024679245.1. Lineage (NCBI taxonomy): Eukaryota > Metazoa > Chordata > Actinopteri > Cypriniformes > Gobionidae > Pseudorasbora > Pseudorasbora parva. Next base: position 32,055,129 of record NC_090172.1, read on the forward strand.
ACAGGTGGAAAAGTTACAGAGTAGATAGATTCAGATTCTACAGCCCTTTTTTACATACTTCAAAGGCATTTAGATGACAAACATTTCCAAGATGTGTCAAAATAATTAGTACTATAAAACTCTACTCACCCGTCTGCTGAAAATACTTGGATTCAAAACATATAATAGGTTACAGTATATCTGACAAGAGATTTCAGCAGTTGGGACATACTGAAATCATTTTCTGCCTAAATGACCTTCACAAGGGTAGGGAATTACACTAATTACTATATACTGGTTCTAGTGACCTTCTTTTGTAAAAGAAAAGAATTAAAAGGAGAGATGTGGGCCCTTAAAACCCAATTTTAGCTCAGTGAAGGTCAGAACAAAGTGCCTGTGTCCCCTCCCAAGACTATCAATAATTTAAACATTTGTAAAGGTACGTCTCAGTTTTAATCCCCCAACCAATTTAGAGGTGGATCTATTCATGAGGCATGCAGATATATCCAGCCTTGAGGGGTGCACAGATTTAACCCTTGGCTTGACAAGAACAAGGACTTTGCAAGAGAGAAACATGTCTCTGACGTTTGGGGTGAAGGAGTGAATTCAGTTTGATTAGGTTACCCTGTGTTGTCTCAATGCCAAGAAGTATCCCAATCAACCTGAATTTACCCTACAAAATAAATAGATTACTAAGGAGATCATGCTGAACACTACCAACATCATATGCTGTAAAGCAGGTGAGTCTCAAGAGAAAGTATACCGATATAGTTTTCTGTTGATATGAAAACTTGTGTACATTTAGCAATAGATTGGGTGAATTGAGTATATGATGTATATCATATACTGCTTTGAAACAATCGTCATTGTAAAAGCGCTATATAAATAAAGTTGATTGATTTCTAAGGATACTGATTTTTAGAAGGACTGAGGCCCGGTCCACACGGAGACGCGTTTAGATATACGTATAAATGTTGTACCGTATCAGTGTTTCGTCCACACGGATCCAGCATTTTGGAAGCATGAATCCAATATTTTCTGAAATCAGGTCCCAGAGTGGATAAATCTGAAAACGATAATTTTACGTTTTCATGTGTACAGCCAAGCCAATCCGTATATTTTGCAAAATGGTGATGTCATCACACTATGTCCAGCACGGTGAAAGAGTTAAGGGATACAACTACGGACACTGAGCATGCACACATCAATATCGCGTCATTTAATTACCATATTTGCATTATTGTAAGGGGTAGTATTGTTTAGTATTGTTAAGGGTTGGGGTACAGGTGTAGGCACTAATAAAACACATCTGTTGTAGCAAATGTATTTATTGTTATTTTATCGTGAGATTTTGCCTCACCTCCTACCACTGCTATACCCCTTCTAGCCACATTTCTTCTTCTCTGTTTTTAGTGTATTTCTTTAGCAGAATTACAGCGCCACACACTAGCCTGGCATATATACTTCATTGTTTTGAGTCGGTTTCGGTGACCTCGTGTGGACGCAGTTATTTCTTGAAACAAGGAAGAAAAAAAAAGATTGGATTGGGAAAGTTCTGGCTTCGTGTGGACAGGCCTGAGATGACCAACAGGAAAATGGTCAAGCAAAAGTCTTATGGTTATGTGTCTAATGTTGTTGAGGAACTTGAGTTAAAATTGACTGAGTGGGTCTCTGAGCTGGTGTGATTGGGTGGAGGTGGGCTCATTTGTATATCCGTGTAAACAAAAGGGAATGTTTTGCAAGGGTGTTAAATTTAAGCTCTTTAATGGCCTGAAGATATCTAGAAGATATCTAGAATCTAGACGCACCCTAGCGGCAGCAATCTAATCTGCCGCGAGTATCGTCTAGCAACTCTCAATACACTTCTGAGCTGTAAAAACCAAACTCTGGCCGGGCCATTCACATCGTGTACAAAGTCGGTTGGCGGGGCTTAACATAGTGATGGCAGAGTTGTGCTTGCATGCTTCTAGTAAACGCAGAAGCTAGCGAACGGCGGTCTTTCGAATCAGCTTTGACCGCGACTCTGGAAAACTTGGAGTTGAGCTTTTCTCTGAGAAAAGGACAAAGAACGGCACTGAAGTCATTTGTAAAAAGGGAAGATGTGTTTGGAGTTTTGCTGACCAGATACAATGAAAGTTTAACCTTCACATGTTTACTAGCTTCAACTAGCTCCGCTTCATGTTGCTCTGGTTGGTTGTAGCTCTATCCAATTGCGTGCAGAGGGAGTTTGAAAGACAACTGTTTATCCCGCCTCTCGGATTGAGCTGTGCCAATGTTGAGTTTCCAGACCAAACTTCTTGATGTGGGTCTGGCTTGTCAGGCTAGCATGATGATTTTTTCTCCACAGGATTTTTTTTTTTTTTAATCTTGGTGATCAAAGAGGAGTTTTAAGGGATACGATTATTGAATACATTGGGGACTTTAAATATTTTTTTCAAAGACAATGTAAAAAAGAAAAAAAAGAAGAAAAAAAAACTTTTTGTTAAAGGGTAGTATTAGACATTAAACAGGATAAGTATTTTTATATGTTTTAAGATACATAATATTGACTTTAATTTAAATGAATTATTTTAAAATTGCTGTGAGTTCTGAGGTTGTTTGTACTTGTATCATAGAGGAAAGGAAACTTTTAATGATTAATTAGACCTAAACTTTCCTTTTCAAAACTACTGAACCATTATTAAAAATGATTTGTATTCAGGCTTCTTAAACCGTATGATATCTATGCGATTGCAATGAACAGCTGATGATATTTAATTGAATAACTTTTTGCAGTTAAAAACATATGTGAAAAGTAATCAACCTTCAGTGTAGCATAATCCTCAACTTAATTTCATGATTTATTGATGTGTTTGTTCAAGGGTGATAAACTGTAATATAAAAAAAAGACAATGGACATTTCTGTGGTTCTGTAGATGAGTTGTTACATTGACACCTAAGTTGTCCAGAAACAACAAAATGCGCAATAAAATACATTGAAGTATTTTTCAGATTCAAGAATATATATATATATATATATATATATATATATATATATATATATATATATATATATATATATATATATATATATATATATATATATATATATATATATATATATATATATATATATATATATATATATATATATATATATATATTCTTGAGCTTTTCCTTGCTGCTAACAAACAGCTTATCACCATGCAGCAACCTAAAAAGAGAACTATCAAGTGATCTACCCCAATAAAGTAATTCCTTTTTGATATTGCTATTAAAGGGGTTACATATAAGGATAATATTATGATGGGGGTTGGGGGGTTGGGGGGTTGGGTTGGGTTAGAATTGCCTCATTCTTTGTCTTGTTTTCTTCTTCTTTTAAACCCATTCGTTCCATTTTTATGCACTAGATCGTCACGCATGTACAATACAAATTAGTTACCAATTTGACGACAGAAGCAATATAAACCGAAACATCTCCACTAAAATATTTGGGTTTTTACTTATATTTGCACTAATTAAACACTTATCATGTTTTTTTATAGACTACTCTGATTCAGTCACACAAGCTAGTGATGGTATTATGAAGTCCTATTGAAATATCTGATCAAATGACCATCCTTACTCAGTGGAACTTCAGAGGTCTTTTGATAAAAACCCTGAGATTCTGATACAGGTCATTAGACTTCAGCCGGCTGGGATCAGACAAAGTGACCATAAGCCATCAGACTAATCTGCTCATAGTGATTTGACAGGGTAGCCATTATGACATTCCCTTTCTCACTTCCATTCCACAGAAGATGAATATATCACCAGTATTTCCCATTAGCAGGGGCCATGAGCTCATTTCTGTATTCACACTGTCATTCACCTTTCTTTCTTTCTGAGGTTAAAACAATTTGTACGTTCACTCAAAGCAGTTGAAGGCTTCTTATCCTGCATTTAATTGGAATTTAGTGTTCTATTAGTGATGAGCCTATAGCCTTTATCTTTCTTTACTTCAATTGTAATATCATTATACAGTATTTCTATAAATGTCATGTGTATGTTCTGTTTTGGTTTTGTTACTGCATTTGCTCCCCATGTTGCTGCTTTTCATTTATTGTCATGGTGATTCATTAGTTGATTGATTAGTCACCACCTGTGCCTTGTGTTAGCCTTCATTATTCTGGCCAATCGAAATCGCTTCGGTCCAGGCAATCGATCGAAGTGTGAAAGCACTCAGACTCCTTTGGACCAAGAGGTGAACCATTTGTGTTCAGACTGTTGCTTTTTGGATCTAGTCTAGTTCAGTGTTTGATGGCTGACCCTATGGGCTTCAATATTTGATCCCAATTCCCTTACATGGTTTAAAAAAACAAGATATTTGTTTGTAAAGATTATTATATATTTTTTATGACATTGCTACAAATGCTGTTGAATTAAGTAGTTTATCAAACGCAAAAAAAAAAAAAAAAAAAAAAAAAAAAAAAAAAAAAAAAAAATATATATATATATATATATATATATATATATAATATGTATATTATATATATATATAAATATATAAATATTTATATAAATATTATATATATATATATATATATATATATATATATATATATATATATATATATATATATTCGTGCACTAGCTATATCACTCACACATCCACTTTTGTAACTAAAATTTATTTTGTTTTATTTTGTTATTATTGTTTTCCTTGATCTATGTTTATGCATCAGAATATAAAAAAAAAATAAACAATACAATAAAATTAAAGAAAGATGCAAAATAAATAAACTTATTTAAATTTCCAGGTAAAGTATAAGTATGTGTATGGCTAAAAGGAGCATTCAAGTAAGAAATTGAATAATCACATGAAAAAATAAAGCTGCATATTCTTCACTGTATGACTGCACTGTTTCCTTTATTAGGCTAGTAATGCAGATGTGTACATTCACTTAAGATAAAACCACCTTGTCACAGGGTAAGCCTGCGACTATGGACTACACACACATATACACATGCACATGCACGTTACGCGCACACACCGGCATCATGTATTATCAGTCTGTTAGCTGACATACATTTATGTATGCATGGAACTGTGTAATATTTGATGTAACTGTGTGTTGTAAACCGTTTGTACGATGTCCTGTGTGTAGTGTTACCTGAGAAATGTGAACTAGTAATCGAGTGCAGATGATAGCATAATAAATTGTTTTCTCATATAGAAATAAATCACCACCACAAGTATTTGCTTTACATAGTTTATTGAATACAGTGTGAGAGATACAGATGATGCTTACCAGATTTGAGTAGTCATTGGCCAAACCTGTTTACTTCTTCTTCTTCTTCTTCTTCTTCTTCTTCTTCTTCTTCTTCTTCTTCTTCTTCTTCTTCTTCTTCTTCTTCTTCTTCTTCTTCTTCTTCTTCTTCTTCTTCTTCTTCTTCTTCTTCTTCTTCTTCTTCTTCTTCTTCTTGTATTGTTTAATGGCGGTTGACAATCCAACTTATGGTGTATTACCGCCACCAACTGGACTGGAGTGTGGAGTGTGAAGACAAAAAAAAAAAAAAAAAGTAAATAAATAAATAATATTTATGCCATATATAAATGTTAAATTCTGCTATCCAATCCTTTTTTTTTGAGATAACTAAGCTTCTCAAGTTATTTGTTTTCTTTTTTTTTTTTTTTTTATGTATATTTGCAGATATGGTTTCTTGCTTGCCTCTTTATTTGTATTATTTTTTCTTGTTATTGTTTTTGTTATTTTTGATTACGTATTCCTGTGATGTCTGTTCAACATGTCACCTTCCAAAATGGTAGGTTCCAAAGTAGGAGGAGTCAGGCCTATAAAATGACTCCAGAAAGTTAGTTGGGCAGTTCAGAGATAGGCGGTGTGGAGAGGTCTAGGCAGACCATGGACAGTCTGAGTCTACGGCTGAAGACTCTTAAGAGACTGTGAAAGAGAGTCTCTGGGAATGTGCTGCTTATGTAGTGCAGTTATGTAGTGCACATACAGGTCAGGTTGTTTCCACTACTATATATTGTTTTGTGCAGTTTATATTTTGTTGCATCTAAGTTTTGTTTTCTTTTTGTTTCTGTTTTTTTTTTTTTTTTTTACCTGAGTGTTTGTCACAAAAAAAAAAAAAACACACTTAACCCTGACCAACTGTTTCCTCTGTCCATTGGAGTCTCCAACCGCTCAAGGCGTTCTTAACACACCTGTTTCACATATGTGAAACTTGTGTTTTTGACACTTTAAAATAAATGCAATAAGATGCTAAAGATTCTGTTTAGTAGTCTACACCTGCTGTGAGAGCTGGCTTCAGTTGTGTGCGCTCGTAACATCATTTTAAACTGGCAAGGTGCACAGCCGCGTCTCAGTTCGGAAGCGTTTGAAACAATAAACAAGTGTATGTTGTTAACAAATAATTTGTAGAGATTTGTCAGAAGAATCAAGCATGATGAACAGCCAATTTGTACGGAGGCATCTGATGATCAAACTATATTGGAATTTTTCAACAGAAAAAAAACAAGTAAGCCCAGAGCAGTTTGTGTTCAGATTGCGTGTTTTTAGCGAACCGTAAGATGAGATCGAACCGTACCCAGACCACCTCCCGAGATGGTCTTGGCTCGGTTTGCTTTAAAAGGGTCTGAGATCATTTGGAGTGTTCACATATGGGCCATAAATCACACGAACCATGCTCAGACCCTTGAAAAGGACCAAGTGTGAAAACACCCTTAGATTACCTGCAAAACTATTTGCTGTTGGGAGCTAGGTTGGTAAAAGCTATAGAAGGTTGTGGATTTTCACAGAAATAGTCCATAATACAATGTCCTTTTCTGGCAATGATTCAGTTAAAAACGTAATGGGATAATTGGAGAGAAAAGGCTTCAAAACAATGGGAGAGATGGTAAGGGAGAGAGGGAAATGGAACAAAACGGGGAAAAGAAAATGTTATGGTCTGATTGCTTTGATTCAGAGCTGACCTATGCTTTGGTGGCACAAGAGGCAAATCATTCATTCAGGCTTAATGTCTTGGATTTAAACTCTGCACCTGCTATGACGACTCCATCTCATTTTGTTTTTGAAGGCTTGAGGGCCGTTCCAACAAGACATGTTCTGTTAAAAAAAATAAATAAATAAAAAAAATAGCTAGATGCAGTGGAACAAAACAGGGTTCTGACTGTGCATTAAAAACTGTAATAAAATAAATATTTTATTATTTTTCTGTCTGTTTATTATCTTGTCTTAATCTGTAATGTTTAAAAAGGTTTAATTAAGGGATTACTAATAAAGAACAGATATCAGCACCACGAGTCCTGGGATATACAGAGAAATATGGACATTCCATTCTACCGAATTACCCGCATGTGCTGAATACTCATACTGGTCAGTTTATTTGAAATAAATTTGTGAGGAAACACAGCGCTGTTTCACTTGTTCTACACTATCTAAAGTGCATTTGAATGTGTTGAAAGTTATAATGTTATTATGTGTGTTAGTTTGTTGGCTGTATGAGACTAGCAGTAAGTGACATCAACATTAGAACATCATACTGATGATATTCTAATATTGCATCATTGTGTTGAGCAATATAACATTGATACATTTTATGTACTTTTGCTCACCTGTCCAATAAAGCACATGCAAAAGTGGGATCTCTGTAAAATCGAAGTTTGTTGCGAAGCTCTTGCCAATTTTGAAAACACCACAATGAACCTGGACCTGATTTCATATTTTTTTCTAAAGTCTGCTTACCATAGTCCCTAACGTTTGAACTATTTTGCTAGATGCTACGCAGTTGCAGAAATCTGTTGCCATGGTTTCTACGACAGTAAAAGTGGAAACCGAAGTTAACATGGATATGATCCCATTGACAGGCGACTCCCTCACGCATCCGGGTTCCTATATATATATATATATATAATTTATTTATTTTTTTCTCACGATTTACATATAGTTGGAAACGTGAAATATTGTAAGTGAACAAGATATAAAACACTGGTCTAGTGGTTTTAGGATGTTTTACTGCAAAAATTGTATACATTACATCTTGTATATTACATTAAAGAGTGCTGAGTAGTCCCTCTAAACCGGAGTGTAATGTCCACTGGCGCCACCTAGCTATTAAAATAAAATGAATAATCATATTTTCCAAAACTATACCTTGATTAACACAAAATAGGTTTCACCTGAAAGCTTAGAGTCTGAACTTACATTGAACATAGCCAATATCATTAACTCCTAAATAATATATATATATATATATATATATATATATATATATATATATATATATATATATATATATATATATATATATATATATATATAGTAGATTTTTTTTTTTATAAAAAAAATTATATATGTACTTTATCAAAAAAATCATACAGCTCAGATAGTCATATTTCATCTGAAAGGTCATACAGAGTAGAAAAAACAAAAACAAAAAAAACAAAAAAACAAGCATAATTGTTTGGGGCTTTGACTAAACTTTTTGTGTTAACTGTTTTTGTATGTGAAGCCCAGCAAGACCCTTAAGTAAAAATAAATATGTTAATATTATGTCATACTCATAACTTCATGAAACATGCTTAAATCATGGAAAATGGCACATCTATATTTACTCACGATTAAAATGACTCAATATACCCCCATTGCGTCCTCAGAGAGTTACGACTCAACTCAGTCCGATCTCATGAAAATGAGTATAAATACTACGAGTGTGCAATCTCGTGGAATGTATACGCCGATATGGTTTTTTTGCGTGCATATGATACGCATTTTATGGTGTATTATACGAACTCCCCACCCCACCACCCTAATCCTACCCAAGGATTACTATTAAAATATAATAATAAAAAGATAAAATAAAAATAAAAATCATCAATTGTGTGCGTGCGTGCGTGCGTGCGTGTGTGATAGATTTCACGTTTATGCTTACGACAAAGTTTAGGGGCTTCAAGACCTGTTACAGGTGGTTGCAGGAAAACAGGCGAAGATGAAGGATGAGGTTCCAATACAAGGTTTAATAACAAAAATGCAAATAACAAGCAGACAGGAAAACACATAATAACTGTAACATAGAGCAAACACCAACAGATTGAGAGGGAAGAACGAAAGTAGTGACTCAAACAAGATAATTAATGATGTGCACCTGAAACGAATAAACTCATAACAGTAACCATAGATACAAAGAAGTGGCGGTAAAGTCAAACAAAGGAACAGTAAATGAAAACAAACTACAAGTCCATGAAAACTTAGACAAACTGATAATGTTGCTGTTATTTCAGGGATACATTATGGGTGGTTAGATTTAGGGGTAGTTAGGACAAGAATGTTGTTACAGGATTAACAGTGTTGATCCAAGAACATGTCTTGACAATTTTTTTTTTTTGTTTGTTTTTTGTAAAATGAATTCATAATAGATGGCAAGCCATGACATACAGTATACAGTAAGCAGGACATTGAGTGTTTCAAATATATCACAATGTGAACTCTGTGTAAGGTCTTCAAAGACCCTCAGCTCTGGACACTCTTCAACAAAGTGCTAGTGTAAAGTGGTCTGGAAATTATTTTTAACGGGCCATTTCCTTAAGCTTTCTAAATATTTAATTATGACTGATTACGTCCTCTGCTTTCCCTACAGTCAATAAAGGACATTTATCTTGGTGGTTTGACAGCTTCCCATACTTGTGTGACACTGTAAGAGATGCTGTGTGTTGTGGTTGGTGGGGCAATGTGATGTGGGGTGGTGTGTGTGTGGGGGGGGGGGGGGGGAAGCTGGGAGCTGAGGGGGTCTGGTTTTGTGTTCTTTGTCCTCTGCTTTGCTTTGATTTCTGATGCTTTGGTTTAAAGAACCCCTGCTTGGGCACAAATGGTCACACTATTTAATATGTTGACATAAAAGAGGAATGACTTTATTCTAACACTATACACAAACAACTGAAATGGTTTTCACTGTAAAGAAAAAGAAGGATGATCGATAGCAGACAGCCCATCTTGAAACAGTCGCTATGTGTTTGATCTGACTCCAGTGATCATTAACTAATTCCTTCCAGGTGTCCAGTTTGCACACAGACTTTTACAGATTAGAAATTCCAAGTGTCCCGATGAAAAAAGGAAGGGTGAACTTCTTTCTTTGCGACATTTGCTTCTAGCGTTGGCGGGGAATGGGTGGATGTTTTGAACACGCTTCACTTCCAGAAATGTATTTGTGTTCTTACTTGCAAATGCTTGGACTTAACACATGGGACGTCTTGTGCCCTCGGTTTTCAAATCAAAAATAGATTACTTCTTTTTAAAAGCAAAAAGCCCTTTTATTTTATTTTTTTTATTTTTTTGACAAATTTGACAAAGACGAAAACCCCTGCCCACAGAATTTTGCTTTAGTTCATTCTTGGATGTGACCTATCAGGAAAATTCCCACTGGAATTAATGTTATTGCATTTGGTAGACACTTTTACCAAATATACCCATTTTTATAAATTCAAATTTTCCCTGGGAATCGAACCCATGACCTGTCAGAGCCATGCTCTTCTAATTGTGCTATGCAGAAAAGCTCTAATTTTATTTTATTTTTTTTAATATATGAATAACTTATATAAATCTTAAAATTAGTAAAACTCAGAATCAGAATGAAAATTGCATTAAGAAACACAAATGACAGATTGCTATTGAAATATGCTGTATCCATGTAGGTTTAAGACCCACCACATTAGAGTGGTAGCTTCATAAAGAGCATTAAAACAAGTATATGCCCTCAGGAAGTGACCTGTCAGAAGGAATAATGGCTGCCCACAGCTTCTCAAGCAGAGACAGGTGTCATATGTCACCTGGATGTGCTTCCTTGGCTCCTCTTCAACTCCCACGTTAACCAATCATGGCTTTATTCTTGCCATGATTTGACTTCAAACGAAGAAAGAACTGGCTCCAGTTGTCCCTCACTCTACACACAGCATATGTACTGGCTAACAGCTTCAATTGTTTTTCCCTGTCCATTTCTGTGTATATCAAACCATCCTTGAACAAGTTATCAGATCTATAGAATGGCAAATCACAGTGATCACTGTATAATGTACATCAATGAAGAATTGCCTCTTATTGCAAAGGTAATATATCATTTGTGTAATCAGAATTGGCTCATCTCATTTTAGGATGATAATGGGATGGGTGTGGATGGCAATATTTTGAGCTGTCAGACCTGATGGATGGCAAGGTTTGCTGTCAATATTTCTTCATGGCAAAAGATGAATGATGCATTTAGCTATAGATAAACTATTAGCCTGTGATCTTTGGTGTTTGCAGTGACAGCTGGGCTAATTTGGAACCTGAAATTAGTTACTGAGGATAAAACAAAGCCTCTGAGGAACAATGGACTGAGGTCGAGGGGAATTACATTACTTCATTAAATATATGGCAGCAGTATTTTATGAAGAGAACAATGCAAAAGAAAAAGAGACATTCATGCAGTTCAATTCAGTATCCATGCACAGCCCGTACTTAGATCACACAATGTTGAGCTTTATCTCTAAAGGAATACAATTCATATGCATTATTCAACAGGAATCGACTACAGTGTCCCGTTAATCAATTAGCTGGTTCCATAAAAATCTTCAATCAAGTGAGTCTCCATGATTTTTAACATGATGAATATAATCATATTGTACAGTATTTGGCACAAATGCAGGATAATGATTATAATAAAGTGCTTAAACATCGGCCAATTCCACTCATGCAAAAGACTGCAACCATGAATAGAGTGGGTGGCTAGATTTGGACAAGAATATAAGCATCTATTTAACTTTAAATGAAAACAGGTGGGCTTTAGCACAGTAGGCCTATGAAGCAATTCCCTGCACAGAGTACAATATTTTTCAACCCAACCCCTAGAACAAGGCTCTGGGTATAGTACACAAAACTACATACAGAAAAAAAAAGAAAAAGACGGAAGAAAAATAATAATATAAAGATATGCAATGATTAATGTACAGTCATTTGTTCATTTCTTTTTTAGTCTATGTGTCAGTAAATCAAACCAGTCTCTAAACGACCAACTTCACATTGTTTCTCTTAAAATCATATGTTATTTAAACTGATTAAATTACATACTGAAATATATCAAATAACGCTCCCTTCAAAATCATTGGAGCAGTCGATCAAACAGTACAAGTTTATGAGTTCTGGAATATTGTGTAATAATCAACAACTATCTTATTTGCATTGTGTTTGCACTGTTAGTTATGATGAAAGTACTCGTTATTGTGCAGAAATCGAGTTGCAATGTCGAGATCACTGCATTCAGGCGCTCAGAATGTCTGTGATCGGCTACAATGATCATCACTGCAAACATTCATGCCATCTAAATATATCTAAAAATAATAATTAGTTAACCTGGAGAGCTGTAATAGGTTAAGGACAACGGTAAAAAACGAACCTGGTAATTCACAAATGGTTACCGAGTAGATCGTTCTCTGGGATGTGTTTTCATGAAAATCGAATGTAAAGAGTTTTAGCTCTAAAAACAGATTAGCTTGTAACACTAGTAATGGGGCATGGAATAAGTGAAATTAAATCACTAGTTAATACCACTAACAGGGCTCAAAATAGCCTCACGCAAACACAGTAGCATAAGGATGGTCCCTACATGCAAACAGAAGCATTGTAAACTTTGTACAAACAGTTTAATAAGAATATACTTTATAAAGACAGTACATTACGCGTATACAGACAGCAGCCATCTTGGAAAACAGTTTTGACCAGTTGAGCGACAAACGCTGTGCTAAGTGATGAACTGTGACTTGGAATCTCATATGGGACACCTTCTTAGCTTGTAGTTAGTCAACCATATATATTTAATAAACAGATATAATTCATGCATGTCCATGCAATTAGATTTCACAAACTTAAAGGGTTAGTTCACCCAAAAATGAAACTGATGTCATTAATGACTCACTGATGCTTCAAGAGATTCTAATCAACCAACTGATGTCACATATGGACTACTTTGAGGATGTTTTTATTCCCTTTCTGGACATGGACAGTTAAGTGTCCATACACTTGGATATGCTCTCGGACTAAATATAAAATATCTTAAACTGTGTTCTGAAGATGGACGGAGGTCTTACAGGTGTGGAACGACATTAGGGTGAGTCCTTAATGACATCAATTTAATTTTTGGGTGAACTAACCCTTTAATTCCTATCGACCAGCTTAATTAGCACAGCGTTCGTAGCTCGACTGGTCGAGACTGTTTTCCAAGATGGCTGCTGTCTGTAAATGCGTAATGTACTGTCTTTATAAAAAGGGACCCTCATTATGCTACCGTGTTTGTATGAGGCTATTTTGAGCCTTGTTAGTGGTATTAACTAGCGATTTAATTTTACTTATCCCATGCCCCATTACTAGCATTACAAGTTCATCTGTTTTTTTAGAGATAAAACTCTTTACATTCGACTTTCAAGAAAATGCATCCCAGAGAGCAATCTACTCGGTAACCATGTGTTAATTACCCCAGGTTCGTTTTTCACTGGAGTTGTCCTTTAAAATGTGTTAAATGTTTTCAAGCTAAAATCAGGGTAGTAAAAAGGCATTTTGCTTCCAAATTATGACATTTTCTTCAGGTAAAAAAAAAAAATGTTATAAGTATACCTCAGGAAAAATTATAAAACAATGAAACAACGCAGTTCATGACCTATGCACACAGCATTGTAGAAATATACTTTCAGGGACAGTATGTATAAATACTTTTATTTCAAAATCAATATATTTATTTATTTATTTATTTTCATCAACATCCTAGCACACAGCAGTGTAATTTTTCTCTCAACACTGCATGGTGAAAGCACTCTGCCTCTTTTTAATCAACATCTTTGGTGTGGAGGGACCCTGGTGCAATAATGGCAACATAATGCATGCACCATGTTCCAACGGCTCAAGGCACCAGCCATATGCCAGCCTTTATCTCAGGAGTGAGGCAGAGAGAGTGTGATCGATAGAGCATCTTTCACTCAAGGGAAATAAGTACCTTTGGTTTCCTCCTGGTGCTACCGTGCATTGAAAATCATGCTGAAGTCCACAATATCCACCACCCCACCCCCATAAAGGAGGGGTGTCAAAACATGCAGGATTTCCCTGATCACTCATAATTGCCATCCTGACCTAATTAGTTGAAATGACTAGTCCATCTCACTGGATGCATTCACTTATGGACCTTCTCTATATTTGCATACAATCACTTGAAGATGAGCTGAATAGCTCTGGGTTTCTCTTTACAAACTCTGGTTTGAACTGGAGTTTGATCACTGCATAGCCAATTTGACTAGATCTGACCTTTCAGTTATGAAGGTTCACTGAATGGTTCACTAATGAAGGTTCTAAATTAAAAAGCCTTAAAGTTCACACAAAAAAATAAAATCAATTCTGTTCTAATTTACTTATCTTTTTATCTGTGATATAATTATTTATTAATTGATACATACATAAATTCATACATACAATACAATTCAATTGGGTGAATTGTTGTTCTGGACAATAACTGACTTTAAATATTGATAAAAAACTATTAATATATTCATTTTCATTATTTTGTGTTCTGCAGAAGAAAAAAATGAGATTAATGATGGGAGGATTTTCATTAGAAGTACCATGCTGACAGAACCAACACATCTTTAAATAGGTCAAAACATTGAATTGGGATAGGTCACTAGTTTTGAACTTGTCAAACTTGAAACAACATTTGTGCTAAACGTGTACAAACGAAGCATTTGCCCAGAGGACAAAGGTGTTGGCCTGCAGAGCTTTCGGAAACTCAGGCGGCACAATGCCTGATTTGCATTACAATAGCGCAGCTCCCCCAGGCCAGAAAGATGGCAGAGTTGTGCTTCACAACCATACTGTTCTGATGAATAAATAATATTTCTCCACCTCACATCTGAATGATCAGAGTGTAAGTTCTCCAGGTCGTAAATAGCCACGTAATGGAGCGACACATCTTACAGTAAGAATTTCTCTGTCAAGGGAAGAGGGTTGGGTCAGGTTGATAACAATTGAGGGAGGTTTGGGAAATCAGCGGAAGTGATCCTTAAGTTTCCCCCCTTAAGGCTTCACTGAAAGTAAGACATGTCTCTTGAGTGTAAAATAAAATGATGTGTATCAAAATGGAAATGGTGGAGGTGAGAAGTATGTTGAAGTAGAGTTTGTTGAACTTGCAAAAAGTGTTCAGACGCCTTTGAATGTATGTCAATATTCAGGTCTCAAATGATTTGATGCATGTTTACATTGCACATAAAAAAGAGGAACAAAAAAGTCTCACTTACAGTCGAGTTCCATTCATTTTAAAGTTAATTTATGGTGAGAGATGGCTAAAAGAGTGGGTGAGTATTACCTCTGTAAATAGTTGCATCATTTTCCAAAGGCTAATTTGAGGTCAGAATTTGAGCCTTTTTTAGGTGGGAATTATTTTCGAGACATGGTCGTGCCAGTCACAGTGACTTTTTGAACTTTTCCTCTGAGAAAACATCCCTCTGTGAAAACTTTTCCAATCACAGAGTACAAAAATGAAGGCATAATTAATTCATTGGCAAGTTATTACTCACAACAAAGCACTTCAAAGTTATAACAAATGGTCCACAGCCAAGACTGTAATGAAGTTTTGTGGCCATGTGCTGAAAAAAGTAGGCGGTTTAACAGGTTTCAAATTAGACCAGGAGTATGTCTTAATCTAGAATAGTTAATCGTGTTTTAAAAGATGGCTTTCTGAAGCAGATTATGTTCAGGACACTGACACCTGGACAATGGAGTCCTGAACTAAATAAACATGATTCATTTTTATACCAAACGTGCTAATCTGAAATAGCATTTTATAGGTTGCCCATAAAACATGTAATGAAACAAGAAAATCTTACATTTGAACAGAACGCAGAAGCAAATTCAAGAAAAACAATAGCAACGGAAAAAAGCAATCCAAAAAAAAAAAAAAAAAGAGAGAGAAAACACCAGCTTCACAGACCAGCTGTGGAATAAAATAGAAGAAATGGCCATTTTACATTAGGTGGCTGTAACTACTGTGTACATCAAAAAACCAAAAAACAAGCCCAATATACTTGTGTTAATATTATAATGCAAAACGTCTCAGGTTACGTATGTAACCCTAGTTCCCTGAGGGAACGAGACGCTGCGTCGAAACGCTGTGAGAACGCCTCTGCGTTAATGCGTCGTGAAGCGCCTGTAGAACCATTCCATCAGAAAAAAGATCGATCGTCGGCGTGATGACGTCATCGACCGGAAGCTATAAAACGTCCGTGAAAACAAACAGGAACTAACTTCTGATAAAGCCTGAAGTAAGTGATCACGGACACGCCGGGAGTATGGCAAAGCGACGCAGCGTCTCGTTCCCTCAGGGAACTAGGGTTACATACGTAACCTGAGACGTTCCCTTTCGGGGAACTCGAGCTGCGTCGAAACGCTGTGAGAACGCTTATACCCACATCGCCATAGGACCAAGTGTCTCGTATGTGTGAAGCCGAAGCGCACACGGTTACGAGAGTACCTGTGCCCCTACTGTAGATGCCAGGTCTAGTTCATAGAACCTGACGAAGGTAGAAGGAGACGACCATCCGGCCGCGTTGCAAATATCGTGGAGGGAAGCCCCCGACAAGAGTGCTTTAGAAGCAGCCATACCCCTGGTTGAGTGCGCCCGGACAGCCAGTGGAGATGGCTGCCCGGTAGCTTCATAAGCAAGTGAGATGGCCTCGACCACCCACTTGCTCATCCTCTGCTTGGATACTGGAGCCCCTTTCTTAGGGGGTCCAAAGCAAACAAACAATTGTTCTGATTTTCTCCACAGGGCAGCTCTGTGGACATAAGTATCCAGTGCCCTCACAGGGCACAGCAGATTTAACCTTTCCTGGTCTGACGTCATAAATGGAGGAGGACAGAAGGCTTGTAGAGTGATGGGGCCCCGTGGGCTCGTAGGAACCTTGGGGACATAACCCGGCCTGGGATGCAGAAATGCTTTCACCATCCCTGGCGCAAACTCTAGACATGAGGGCCCTACTGACAGGGACTGAATATCTCCTATCCTTTTAAGAGATGAAATGGCCAAAAGGAAGATAGTTTTTAAGGTGAGGAACTTATCCGAAACCTCCTCCAGAGGTTCGAACGGAGGTCCGGACAAGCCCCTCAAAACAATGGCCAAGTCCCATGCTGGGACCCTCGAGTGCATAACTGGCCTCAACCTTAATGTGCCACGAAGGAAGCGTGTAATTAGAGGGTGTCTTCCCAAAGACACTCCACTGCAAGGGACGTGGAAGGCACCCAAGGCCGCCACGTACACCTTAAGTGTGGAGGGGGTCAACCCTGCAGAGAACCTCTCCTGCAGGAACTCCAGCACTGTACCAACCGGGCAGTTAACTGGATTAAAGCCCTGCATTTATGCCCGAGCCCGACGGGCCCCGACTTTTTTACGCCCCTCGGGCCGGGCTTCGGGCCAATTTTCATGTCATACCTAAAACGAGGGCCGGGCTTCGGGCCTTTTTATAGGCTTCTCCTTCGTTTTATATTTATTTTATCAATTAAAAGGAACAATGAGTTCTGCGCTGGTGGAAACAACACGAGACCATAATAGCTAACGCGACTGTCAAGATGGCTCGCACAGTGTTCAGAGCATAGGTTCAGAGTCCGCGCCAGCAGCAGCGCGCGTTTCTTCAGCACGGAGACACACTGCAAGCGTGGTGTGAGCATGGCGTTTCTGTTGCGTGTCATCCGCGAGGCGTCTGGTGCTATTAATGTACAGGGAAGCCCTATACTTCATGTTAAATATAAAAATATTGCCTATTGATACAGCAAAGACAACTTCGGCAGTAGCCGGCCCATGCCATATCCATGGTATTGACGGCAAAAGGCTACAGAATAATTTGTTCTGTATTGACTGGTTTAATATTTCAAAATCGATAATTAGGCTATGTTGTCTTTTATTATTACAATTAGGCCTATCTGCATTTATGTTAACCTAGACTTTCAAACATTATGTCATTATGTGTCACAATGTTTTATGGGCTATATGTTGTAGTCAGATAGATATGATGGTGCTGCAACACGCATCGCCGCAAATGACTAATGCAAGCCAACGCAAATGGCCGTAAATGAAACTTAAAATAAGTCTAAGATAGTCAAAAACACCATCATCTTCAATAAAAATGAATGAGATGAATGAGATCATTATCTTACCAGTGCGTCGCGCTCTCTTATGTGGTATTTGAATCTGAAATAAGCTGCTGAATAAAATGCATCTTAATCTTTTGCTTCCGTTGCTGTAAAACCCGTTAAATGAGCATACCCCGGGAATTGAAGATGGGATTTATATTCATTTGCGTAGGTGTAAGGAAGGCTATAAGACAACCTGCATGTGCTTTTTTTTATTTTATTTGTTTATCTCCGTTTGCGAGAGCCGCGAGCAGAATCAGCCTGCCTCAGCTCGTCAAAAATGCCTTTTAGGCTACTGGTGGTAATAGTTGGCGAAATTAACTAACATTGTGATGCTTGAAGTGTTTTATGGATTTTATTATAGGCAAGACAAGTCAAGAGTTGATTTGAGAGACTAAATTAATTAAATATGCGGTTAACTCACTGTCGGCCGCTGGCCGCTTTTGGTCGTCACTTAAAAAAATTAAAACTTTAATTTAACAAACAAAAAAATGCTCTAAACATTTTTCTAAATTAACGTACTAAAGAAACGAAACGAAAAATAACTACTTTGACATTAAAAACAAAACAGAACTATTTTAATGGCTGCAACAATGTAAAAAAAAAAAAAAAAAAAAAAAAAAAAAAAACGGGCTCTAGTCGGACTCGGGCCGAGAATTTTGATAAGCTGTCGGACACGGGCCGGGCTAGGGCCTCAGCGTCTCGGGCCCGGGCCGGGCTAGGGCCTAGATTTGAGGCCCGTGCAGGGCTCTAAACTGGATCCCACTGGCGTTCTCTGCACCAAGCTGAGAAAAGTCTCCATTTCAAAGCGTACAGCTTCCTTGTGGACGGAGCTCTGGAGTGTAGGATGGTCTCCACGACCTCGGTCGAGAGACCTTCCTCTATGAGCCTAGCCCCCTCAGAGGCCAGGCCCACAGTTTCCACATCTCCGGGCGTGGGTGCAGGAATCTCCCGCCCGCCTGAGAGAGTAGATCCCTCCTGATCGGAATCTCCATCGGAGAGCCTACCAGGAGAGATATTAGGTCCGAAAACCATACTCGGGTCGGCCAGTTCGGAGCCACTAGAAGTACCTGGGCCCCGTCCCGGCGTACCCTCTCCAGAACTCCTGGAAGCAAGACAATCGGGGGGAAGGCGTACAGAGGCAGCCTCGGCCACTCCTGTACCATGGCATCCAGCCCCAGCGGGGCCGGATGGGTCAGAGAAAACCACTGCGGGCAGTGAGAATTCTCCGCCGAAGCGAACAGGTCTATCTCTGCCTTCCCATAAACCTTCCAAAGGAGCTCCACCACCTCTGGGTGGAGTCTCCAGTCCCCGGGCCTCGGCCCCTGTCTCGACAGGCTGTCTGCTTCCTGATTCAGGGCCCCCGGGATATATACTGCCCTGATTGACAGCAATTTCCCTTGGGCCCACAGGAGGATCCGATGTGCCAATTTGTCCAACGGACGAGACCTCAGACCCCCCTGGTGATTTATATAGGCCACCACGGACGTGTTGTCTGTTCTGACTAGTACATGGTGGCCCCTGAGGTCGGGCAGGAACTGTTTCAATGCAAGAAACACTGCGAGCATCTCTAGCCGATTTATGTGCCAGTGCCGCTGATGTTCCTGCCATAGACCCTGGGATGAGCGACCACTCATGGTCGCCCCCCAGCCCGTGAGAGAGGCGTCTGTCGTTAGCGTTACGCGACGAACATGAGCCCCCAACACGGGACCCTGAGATAAAAACCCCGGGTTTTTCCACATGACCAGAGCACGTAGGCATCGCCGCGTGACTTTGATCGTGCGGAGCGGATTTCCCCTCGGGGAGAACCCTTTTGTTTTGAGCCACCACTGCAGTGGCCTCATGTACAGTAGGCCAAAAGGTATCACGTTGGACGCTGCTGCCATGAGACCTAACAGTTTCTGGAACCGTTTCACAGTGACGGCTCGGCCTAGCTTCTGTTCTTTGGCGGCTGCCAGGATCGATGCTATGCGTGTTGGCGATAATTGCGCCCGCATAATTACCGAATCCCAGTTCACACCTAGAAAAGTGGTTCTCTGAGCCGGAGAAAGCACACTCTTCATGGCGTTCAGCCTCAACCCCAGCTTCGACATATGGGCGAGAACAGCATCTCGATGCTGAACCGCCATCTGCTCTGTATTCGCTAGAATCAGCCAGTCGTCGATATAGTTCAGTATGCGGATGCCCTGTAGACGCAGCGGCGCCAGAGCTGCATCCACACACTTGGTGAACGTGCGGGGTGACAGTGCTAGACCGAAGGGAAGTACACGATATTGGTATGCCTCTCCCCCGAAGGCAAACCTCAGGAACTTCCTGTGATGTGGAAGGATGGAGACATGAAAATACGCATCTTTGAGGTCTATGGTGACAAACCAATCCTCCGATCTGACCTGCGCTACAATCTGTCTGAGTGTAAGCATCTTGAATTTGAGCTTGGCCACCGAGCGATTCAATAGCCGCAGATCTAATATCGGGCGTAAGCCCCCATCCTTCTTCGGCACGATGAAGTAACGGCTGTAAAAGCCAGACTCCCTGCTGGGAGGGGGAACCCTCTCTATAGCCCCTTTTTGCAGGAGTGTCTCTACTTCCTGTGCCATTACCAGAGCCTGCTCCGGGCCCACCTCTGTAGGTAGGACACCGCAGAAAGGAGGTGGCCGACTCTTGAATTGAATGGCGTACCCCCTTTCTACTATCTGCAGGACCCAACGAGATATATTTGATAGACGTTTCCATTCGTCTAGAAAATCTACTAAGGGAACCAGCCTCTCGAGGCTGGCCTCTGGTGTATTTTGAGCAACAAATACAGTGCCCTGAAGCGGCGGACCGGCAGGGAACGACTGACTTGACTGCTCGGGGACCCCCCGGAGGGGGTGCGGACCACCCTCGGGTGGCCCGCGGAGACCGACTGCGCCCCGGCATTGCGGCGGGGTTGGCAGCGCGGCCCCCCGAGGGTGCCGTAGGGAAGCGGGTACCGTTAGCAGGGGTAAACACCGCTTCCCTATGGGGGGAACCACCCTCAGCGTCCTGGCGCTTCTGGCGTCAGGAACGCTTCGACGAGGCCTTCTTGGCGATCAGGACTGTCCGCAGATCAGCCCTGCCCCTCGAAGGCCTCGCCTGAGAGCGCCGCCCCTCGTCCCCGCGCTGAGGGGGAGCTCGAGCGGCGACGCTCTGTTTTTGTTGTGCCCTGTGAGCGGAGCTCGTACTCGGCTTGGGCTGCCTGATGTCAGCGGCAGCCCCAGGGACCTGGACCCGGAGAGGGAGAAACTGCTTTAGCGCCGCAGCTTGTTTCTTTGACTCCTGGAACCTCTCGGTGACAGTATGTACTGCGTCACCGAAGAGGCCACCAGGAGACAGCGGCGCGTCGAGCAGGAAGCTTTTCTCCCTCTCCTTGATTTCAGTGGGGTTGAGCCATAAATGTTTCTCCGTAGCCACCAATGCTGCCATAGAGCGGCCAACACATCTGGCCGTCTCTTTGGTGGCCCGGAGAGTTAGATCAGCTGCTGTTCTTAGCTCATTTATGACATCACCCCCCACTTCATCACGTCCATCTAAGTCCCTGAGCAGGTCAGCCTGATAAGCCTGCATTATAGCCATGGTATGCAGGCATGCAGCAGCCTGACCTGCCGCCGAGTACGCTTTGCCCACCAGTGCCGACGTTGTTTTTAATGGTCTGGTGGGCAAAGTCGGGGCCTTTAGGGACGATGCCGAGGAAGGCGAGAGATGGCTCGCGAGCGTCTCTTCTACCTTTGGCATCGCCCCATAACCGTAGTGCTTCAGCCCCATGATGTTGCTGTAGACCGAAGTCTGAGGGCTGAACACACGGTATGATGCCGGTCTCCTCCATGATGTTGCCACCTCGGTGTGCAAATCATGGAAGAATGGCAGGCCCCGCCGCTGAGGTTCTGAAGCGCGAGCGGGCAGGAATCTTTCATCTAATTTACTTGATCTTTTCCTTCCTGCCTCAGATCTCTCTACGGGCCAGTCAAAATTTAATCTGGCCACGGCTCGCGTTAGAACCTAAACGAGCTCCTCACTCGCAGGGGACTGAAGTGGCGAATCTTCAGTCGCGATGCTCTCAACGTCCACCTCCTCGGAGCTGGATAGTTGGAGCACCGGCGGCTCTCTCGGGGGGGAAGAAACCGCAATGCGTGCTTCCAAGCCCCGAGAAGAACGGCTGGATGGAGCAGGTGAGGGCAGAGATAAGGCAGCGCCCGTCTCAAACCCCTCTGCAACATCCAATTGTGAACCCCACGACTGCAGCCTCCGCTCTGCCTCGGCAGCAGCGGGACCAGAGCCGCGGGGAACACGAGCCGAGGCACCCTCCTCGAAGAGTGCCCGGCGGGAGCGCAGCGTTCTCAGTGGCATACGCTCACAGTGCTCGCAAGCAGCCCCCTCGAGGGCTGCCTGGGCATGCTGCGCTCCCAAGCAGGCAACACAAAGAGAGTGTGTATCCCCACTCGTGATGTAGCGTGGGCAGGGATGTACACACCTCTTGAACTGACTGCTTTCACTCGCCATTTCTCT